>NC_082594.1:34443597-34744279 GCF_030936135.1 Gavia stellata
TCCAGCTGCAAAAGTTGGAGAAGGACCTGGCCATAAATGGTGACTGGGAAATAAAGTAGGCAGATGGTGTTCAGTGCTATTAAATGTAAAGTGCTGCAGATGGAAGAAAACAATTCTGATTTTAAATACACAGTGAGGAAGTCTCAGCTATCTGTTAGTGCTTACTCTCAGCTATATATTAGTGCTCAACAAAGAAATCTTGTAATTATTTTGTATGGTTCTTTGAACACTCAGTGCCCACCAGCTGTCAAAAAAGCTAATTGAATGTTAGAAACTATTAGCATAGAACACAGAATAAAGCAGAAAGCATCAGAATGTTGCTGTAAACATCTATTGTGCATTCACATCAGGAGTAATGTGTGCAACTTTGGTCCCCCATCTCACAAACGTTCTTGTAGAGCTGAAAAAGAAGAGAGGGTGACAAAGATTACAAAGGGTGTGGAAGTGTCCCCATACAAGAAATGGCTAAGTAGGCAAGAACTGCTCAGTTTGGAGGAGGTAAAAATCAAGGACCTGATAAAATATTGAGTAAAATGGAAACGGTGACCAGGGAACAGTTGTTCATACTGTTCTACTACAGCCATTCTGCTCTTGTCATGAACAATGAATTATTTTACATTTACACAATAGAGGACAGTGGCTTAGAAGGTGATGACACTGAAAAAAGATGTAGTGCAGTGGTAGATAAGCAGCTGTCCTTATTTCCAGTGCAGCTCTATAGCTAAGAACCCAGACATGATCCTCAGGTGCACGGTAAAGGAATAACATGTAGAAGTAGCCAGCCAGCTCACTGTGCAGAATTAGTAAGATCATTAAGAACTGTCTTCATTTCTGGAATTTTCAAATCTATCTTTCATTACCTTTCAAATCCCTTTGTGTCTATTACAGATTATTATATTTTGCTTGGCAATAGTTGCTATTGGCCAGTGTTTTGCCCCGCACATAGATGAAACCCTGTATTTGGCTGTGTAAATAGCTCAAAATGCAGTTAGTTGTAACAGTAAATGTGCCTCTCTAACAACCACTTGCCGTTTATAAGAACACTAACACAAAAAACATGTGCAGTTATTAGATGTGAAAATTGCCACTCTTTGATGGTAGTAAGACAGGAGTAGTAATGTTATCCTTACAGTCTCTGAGTCAAGAGAGCTCTAAGGCCAATTTTATACTTAAAATGACAGTGGTGAGGAAGATGCTGGAAATTTTAGTGACATACCAAGGCAAAAAAGTTGTCATCAGCTTCTACATCTGTTCAACTTTAATTGCCTCTAGGGTAACTCCTGCATTTAAGGGCTCCTTCCACTGGATAGAGAACTTTCGGGGGGCCAGTAACAGCCCCTTGATTTAAGGCTGGCCAGATCCAGTGTGAACTCTGTCAACTTCAGAGCTGCTTTTACCCAAGGGAAGAGAACTATTTTTCTTCCTTCACATCAGTCTATGCCGCCTCACTGGGATTTGATTCACTCTAAGCATAGTATCTACAAGAGTAGACCAGAGATGACTAGGACAGCAAACAAGATGTGGCCTGATGTTTCACTGGTCACTGAAGTCATCCCCCAAAATGAGCACAAACAGAGGCATTGATTAACATTTATTAACACGATCCAGCAATTAGGCTGAAGTATCTCTTTTTAACCTACATTTCACAGTCCTCTCCTATGAGAAATCTCCCGTGCATGTGCTGATGGACTCTTGGAGTCATTCCTTTGATAAAAATAATTAACATTTCTGAAATCTCCAGCTCGAAAACACAGGGGGTTTTTTTGGTTATAGTCTGGTATGACAGTTACTACACCTGCATGAATGCGATCAATAACCAGAACATATGCCAGTTTCTCAGTTTCTAATGAGTGTAATTAAGTCTTCAAAGAGTAAGAGAGCCAGTGATTGTTTTAAAATATCAGTGACTCCAGTCTGTAAAACACTGACACTTTGCAAGACGCTGCTAATTTTTCTCAGGACAAAGCTGAAGTTTGGGTATGTCTGCAAAAATAGCATACATTTCTCATGTCTAAAAGAGGAACCATATGAAAAAAGAGGAAAGAGCACACAACTGTGTCGTGTGCAGTGATAAATCTGCAATTTATCACGTTTTTCTTTCTCTTCCTTATCTTCTTCTTGCCTTCCAAGACTGGTTTTATAAAAATAGACTCTTTAAATAAAGTTATGAATGAGTCAGATGTGCTTTTCCTTGGTTCTCTTATCCTACCAGCTGAGCTTTCCCCATGTGTGGTACCCCTTGGTATCACTGATTATGTTGATTATCTGATTGGTCTTTACAGCACTGAATGAAGGTAGAGAATACTTTCTCCCTGCCTTCTTATACAGAAGAGCGAAGTATTGGGTATGTGACTGTACCAAGCAAGTAACGAAGTTATCCTTCATAAAAAGTCAGACAAGTGCCAGCAGGTATATGTCAGCTTTTTATGCTTGCATAGGACAACCTGCCTACTTCCATTTCCCATAAGTGCAGGCAGTGAATCATTCCTTGTCAAGGGGGAAATGGGAGGCTCATCCCACAGCCAGGAAATCCATTTAAATTAACAGCCATGTTTCAAAGCCCTCCTCCAATGTCATCTCATCCACGTTTCCTCTGAAGTGCTTTATTAAAGAAAAGAGTGGGAGTGACTGAGATAATAGAAGCCACATTCTCAGTCTCATCCTAATAATGGAAGTTAAATATGTTCCTACAAATGTCCCTTGACCCCTTTAAATGTGTGGATGCATCACTCACATGTGTAAGTTATAAGCAGCAAGTTATTTTGCAGGAATAAAGTTCTTACGTCTTTTGTACATCTCATTTTAGGTGCCAATTATTTGAAAATGTACAGAAGGGCAGTTCATTCTTTGTTTTATCTGAGGTAGTATTATGTCTGTCACACAAACCATATGGGTTTGTATCATCCTTAATTACCGTCATTTGCACATGGCAGATGGCAGATTCAGGAGGCATGTCCAGTAAATTATCCAACAGCAATTTTATGAAGCCTTTAAAATATTGTAAGTGTTTCAATAAATGGCATGTTATGTAACTAGTAGGAAAAGCCTGACTTGTTATTTAGCAATATTAAAGAGATATTGCAGATTTTATATGCCCATTTCAGCATTCCCCATTTATAGAATTTACTATGGAGGCAGCACTGTTAATTCATGAAAAAAAGAAATGTTCCACATGCTTGGCAGACAGTTTCTTTTAATAATAAACAAAAGGTTTGAAATAAATTCAGAAAAAAATAATGTTCAGTGTTGTCCAAAGAAGAGATGTATTTATAAAGATCTAGCCCTCCGGCAGAGGCCTGTCTAATTCACACTGCCTTTTATATCCAGCATGCGCCTTCCTTCAGCTTTCTAAATGCTTTCAGAAATTAAACCTTTTGGCATGGCAGCTGTAGAAGACAAAAAGTCTTCCATTTTACCTATTTTAGGCAGGAGCAACCATTGATTCAGTGCAAAATGTGACAGTGGAATAGGTATTGTTTTAACCTGTAAGGAAAAAACCAACAGAATGATGCTATTTCAAGAGACGTTCTTACATATTGTGTACTCACAGCTCTGAATAGAGCAGTCCTTGTCTCAGTGTACCTGAGGCTATTGGAAAATGAGCCGCTGTCTACCACAATAATAAATTAATTCAATTAAGCCCGCACTGTGGCAAACAAGTATTTTGCTGCTGGATTTGTGCTGAGAGCCTATACTTGCAATCTATTTTGTAAAACAAAACAAAAGTCGGTTCCGAGTGAGATCGTATCACAGCTCTTCTCTCACTTTTAACTCCATCCACATAAATTCTCCTAGGGCATTTATGAGAAAAATGCATTGGGTCCCTGCTTCTCAGAGGCCCTTTTTCTGTGCTTGTCTTTGGCTCCAGCGCTCGTGCAAAGGAAGGAAACTGGTTTTGACAAAGCATGCATGTGCCTGCATGTGTTGGGGTTCCCAGTTGGCCAGGGCTGTGGAGCTGTCTGCACCTTTTCTTTAAAATGAGCACACCAAGATGACATTGAATCACTAAGGGTTCATTTTACTAGAACACAAATTAGAAGGAGGTCATAATTTACTGAAAGAAAACCTGCATGAGAGATTTAAATCCTCCTTCTTTGCCCTTGCAGAGAGGGGTTCTGTCCCAAGCTCTGTTTTGCTGAGTTGTGGTAAACTCCATACATTGCCATGGGGAAACATCTCCCTTCTGTCACCTCTAAAGCTTGGCTGTGAGCCTGTTCCCATCCCTCCCTCCCAGGGAGGGTCTCCCAGGCTGCAGTCTTATGCTGACTTAAGTCAATCCAAGTCAGTGCTGCTACCTTCCTGTCCCCACCTTTTGTGGGGCACAAGTACTTATCTAACCTCGCAGTTTGGGGAGCTAAACTGCCCCAGAGCAGCCTCATGGTTATTAGCTTTTGGCAACTCCTGGTCCTTGACTTGACTTCCAGGGGATCAGAGGTTGCAATCTGGTGATCACAATGCGAGGGCTGGTGACCACAGCACTTCTCTTCCGCAGCGCGGGTGCTCAGGCATGGCGAGATCTCACCCTGCTTTTACAGAGACCCCACTTGACCCAGAACGCAGCAGCCAGGACAAAGCAAACAGGCACTTCTTCCCTGCTGCCGCATCACACTTTTTTAATCACAAATAGCATCATAAACTGTTGGCAAAGAAACAAGGAAGCAGGTAACATCTTTTAAGTGCAAGTATATGTACTCCGGCACATGCATGGGCACACACAGAGAATAATAAACAGGTAGCCGAGGAGGGAGCAGACAGGACGTGATGTTCCCAGTTGAGTGGCTTTACGTGCCTGCGATAGTTTGCTCAGATCATTTCAGCCTCGCCTTTCCCGTACCCAGGTTGTACGTTCCCACCTTGTGCAAGAATGTGGAGGGGACCCAACCGTAGGGTCAACCTCTGGTGTTTTATCTAGGAGCTGCAGCAGTTCCCTTTACACAGACTGTCACACTGAGTTTACACTCAGCCTTTTTGAGGTGAAAGGTTGGTCCGTTATTAGTGTGTGCCAAGAACCAAAATGATATTCCCAAATAGCAAAGTTTGGCCTATTCGTATGAACTCAGTATGGCAGAGCTGATACCAGGACTCCCGATGGCAGAGGTCTGTGAAATGCTGGGAAGGAGCTTGTTACAAAGGAATTGGGCTTCTTTTTACACAGGAGAATGACAGCATTTTGCTTTACATAATTAGGTTGTTGATTTAAAAGTGATACGGAATATAAAACTGCTCAGCAAAGGATATGCAGGGTTTTGTAATTAAGAGCCTACCCTGAAGATCTGTGGACATTTCTGACATTACGTAAGAACCACATCAGCGCTGTATATTTTCCGCTCCATTAAACCACTACTTTATTTAGTTCCTCTGATTTGAATCATCTCTAGTTTTTAAAACAATACACATGCATACTCTGTTTGTGTGTGGTTCACGTTCTGGATTTATTCCTGTATTAATTTGGAAGTACGTTGAATGTAACCTCAACATTATTCTCCAAATTTGTGTATTTTCATTTGCCATGTCTTTTCTCCAGGAAAGATAATGGTTTGGGGCAGACAGAAACACCAGCTAAATATTCATCAGGAAAGAGAGAGTCTGAAGCATTATTGGTGATAAGAAATAGGTTTTGAAGAGAAAGCATGTGTCAAACTGGAACCTTTACATGAGGCTGGGTAGCAAACACAAGAAGTGGAAGAGCTGAGGAGAACAGGAATGGGAAAAGCCAACAGAGCAGAATGAAATGGGAGCACATGGGGACTAGGTTATACAAAGATTTCCTAGGGGAAGGAATTCTTGGGTTATGTGAGGCTGTCATAAAATGGTCTGACTCTGGGTGAAATAATATGGCACCTTTGCTGTTTTGCAGAGGGAGGTGTCACCTTCAAAAATGTTCCAGCTGCTATAGCTTTCTTTTACTCTTGATACATTTTTAAGCAAATTAGTGGTATGGAAACAATTTAAAAGAGCTTTGTCGATAAAGAATGCCATTTCCCCAGTCTCCAGAACCTGATGTATATGAAATAAAGTTGTCTTCAATAGGAAAGAAAATTCAGAAAGTCTTTGAGGACGAGACACGTGTTTTACCAAATGATCATGCGGGAATTAGGGATGGTGAAGCTGGCAGAGACCTGTCGGCGGTACTTGAATAAAAGATAACAGAAAGGCAAAATATTGCACAAGGGCTTCCTGTCAACTAAAGACAGGTCTGTGCCAGCTAGTCAGGGCAAAATACAGGCATGTTCATGTTGAAGAATTGCCAGCTCAGGTCTCTCCAGGCTCAGGATCCATGCAGTGTGCTCTATTATTTGGTGTAGACAGCTCTTAAATCCACTTTTGTCCTGCTCATGAATTCTTCCTGGGGTGACTGCCATGTCCACAACACAGAGGGCAGGGCAGGACCTTGCCATAACTCAGCTTGTCTTGCTTTTCATGTATCAACAATAAAAATCTCACATAAAACAAAGGCCTTCCCAATATTACATTATTTGTTCAACAAGATATTTGAACTATTACAGCTCTACATGTCATGTTTGTGCAGCATCTTTCACAGGAGAATGATGTGCACACCATCTCCTTTGAAAACGTACAGAGACTCTCGGAATTCACTGCTCTACATACTTTCAGCAATGACTTTGATCTGTTATGCACAAAAATAAGGAGTGCTGATTTTCAAAAAAGAAGGCTTGTAATAGGTTTTTTTCAGAGCAGAATGAGGTCACAAAACCGATCCATCAAACATGGGAGCTACTCTCAAACAATGCACTTCTTGTTTGTCAGACTCAAGAGGACGAAAATTGCTACTTTAAAAAAATAAGTGGACAATGTGAAAGGGCAAGGTCTTGATCTTATGCATCACTGCTCTGCAATTGGTGGGATGATGTGAAAAACAGACCATGGAGATAAGTAACTGTTCTTTAATTTCATTATTTAGCAATCCTTTCCCATGTTTTCATGTCTGTGAGAAATTGTAAGTAGTTCCCTTAAGCAGCTCATAAACAGAAGCAAAGAACAGTATTTGTGTTTTCTCGTTGAAAGCAAATTGCCTTTGATCTGTCTCGTGTCATTGTGACCCAAGGGCCATTCGTGAACAGCAGATGACTGATGAAGTTTCTTTCTTGCAGTATGATATTGTTGGACATTCAGGAGATGGCTTCGACATCACCTTGGTTGACAGTGACAAAGTTCCCAAGAACAATAAGCAAAGATTAGAGATTCTTAAGGTAAATTCTGCTTATAAGTGATGATGGATAATTAAGGATTTTATGACTGCAAATATAAAATTGTAGGTAGGTCACAGGATGCAAAACATAGGGAGAGTGAAATAAAAGAAAAATAAGAAAGTGAAATCTGTGTATATGCATAAAGCTGAAACAGGATCTTTCAGAGGCTTGGCAGAAAACAATTGTGCCAAAATAGTAGAAGCTAGATACTCCTTTTTCTGGACTGCTGTGTCATAAATGTGTCATTTTGACTGCCTGTCAAAGGTTGTAGGAAGTTCCAAATATTATACAGTGATCTAGATAGCTCTGCCTAAATAATGTGGTGATATTATTAGTGCGTAAGTGACTAATTTAAACTGTAGAGGGATACCAGGTCATTGGTTTAGCCTGGTACCTTCAAAAAGTGATATGTCACAGTAGCAGTGAGAAAATGTGTCAGTGCTAGACTCAAAATGTGTTAAATCACAATTGCAAAGCGAGTGTATTTAAGACTTTACTGTAATAGGATGCAGAAAAATTGAATGTATTGCAAGATTTACCTGGTTGACAGCTTGATAGGTTAGAACAGTGTATTTGAGCTTCCTTCAAAAAGTATTTTTAAAAGATCAGCAGTTACTTGGGTTAGAAGGACTGGATTTTCTAATGTCTAAAATTCCTTTCCTTCTGCATAGGCAACAGCTTCATCAATGCAAACAGTGTATTTATTCCATAAAAACTCAAACAAACCATTTCAGCATTTTTAAACCTTGCTGCCAATGTCAGGAGTCAAATATTTGATAACAACTGTAGCACTATTAGGGTTTGGAAGTCTAGTGCAAATTGTAAACAAGGAGGAGCCGGTCACAGTATTAGGAAGCTAAGTCCTGTTTTCTTCCTTAAATAGATAGGAATGTAGCTACTCAAACTGCAGCTGATCAAAGTAATTTACCTTCCTTAAGGTCCAGTCTAATTCTGTCCATGTGTGGATGTTTGACCCGCTGTGTTTTTAAGAAGTGATGCCTGTCTTAAAATACAACATATTATGTACAAAAAGCTGCATCTTCTGTAGTATCTGGAGCACTATCCACATTTCTGAAGCATCCCCTAATACAACATAACTGAATATTTCCCCCCGCCCCATGCCAGCTGAAATGAATGTTTATTCATAAAGTCATCTTACATATTTCCACCTGGTTATGCTGTGCACACAGATCATGCATGCCCATGCTCAGTTCTGCATGAGTGGAGACCATACCTTGGAAGGGACAGAGCATGCCATTCATGAAATTGCCAAGGAAGAGGCCGACGAGTATTTTGTTATTGTCTTGAGTGATGCAAATCTCGAGCGATACGGTATTCAGCCATCAAGGTTTGCCCAGGTCTTGACCACCAACGCTCAAGTCAATGCTTTTGCCATATTTATAGGATCCTTAGGAGACCAGGCAGATAGGTAAGTATATTTATTTTATCCCTAATATAACTTTCTTAGTTCCATTCATCATAAATCTAAACTATGCTTTTATTGCAGTGAAGTTAGGCATAGTTGCCCAAACTGGTGTTCTGCACTAAGGTTTTGATCACGGAATCATAAAATCATAGCATCATTTGGGTTGGAAGGGACCTTTAAAGATCGTTCATCCACAACTTCTCTCGGCAACCTGTTCCAGCATCTTACCGCCCTCATCGTAAAAAACTTCTTCCTTATGTCTGATCTAAACCTACCCTCTTTCTGTTTAAAACCATTGCCCCTTGTCCTGTCCCTACAGGCCCTGGGAAAAAGTCTCTCTCCATCCTTCTTATGAGCCCCCTTTGTATATTGAAAGGCCACAATAAGGTCTCCCCAGAGCCTTCTCTTCTCCAGGCTGAACAACCCCAACTCTCTTAGCCTTTCTTCACGGGAGAGGTGTTCCAGCCCTCTGACCACTGTCATGGCCCTCCTCCGACCTGCTCTAACAGGTCCATGTCTGTCCTGTGCTGTGGACCCCAGAGCTGATCGCAGTGCTCCAGGTGGGGTCTCACCAGAGTGGAGTAGAGGCGGAGAATCACCTCCCTTGACCTGCTGGCGACACTGCTTTTGATGCAGCCCAGGATACGATTGGCTTTGTGGGCTGCGAGCACACACTGCCAGCTCACGTCCAAGTTTTCATCCATCATTCTGTTTATTTTATGTACTATGAAGAAGCAGCAGCTTCGACTTGTGTCAGAAAGGAGACTGGTTTGTGGGTCCTTGCAGTTATGGCCAGCTAGTTCAGAGCATATTGAGCATCCAAAGGGAGCACCTGAAGCCGTCTTCCCACGGGAGGACGGGCACTATCCCTGTATGTAGTATCACTACGTAATCATGATGGAGACATGGTGCCTTTGCCATTGCCCGGTATGGGGTTTGAATGTGTGTGGGCCTAAGAAAAGAGATTAAAGCAAGAGAAGCTGGGGTTTAATGGTCTTTAAGACTGCCAAAAATTTGACTCGGATACTCCCCTCGTGTTAGAGACCTAAATTCTTCGGAGAGTCTGAGCCAATATGCCTATTTTTATTGCTACTACATAATTTCACTTTAAATTGTTTGGGCACAGGGAAAATAAGTAAATTCTGTCCCAGGTGATGTTCCATATCCACTGAGAACCAGTACATGCAACAAAAAGCTGTTATAGCCACAAATATCAACAGTGCCTTTTCTGCTTCTGTTTGAGTCTTCAACTAGAGCAGAATGAGAGAAGGTCCAAAAGGAATTGGCCCTCAGTACGTAGTTTTAATCAGAAAAGGGTTGAAAGATACAGCTGCACAGCCAGCATTAGTCATGTCTGCAGGTCTGTACATCAGAGCTGCATTATGCATGAAAAAAGAATCCATTCTGAAAGATTAAAATTACAGAAAGTCCTTTTACTTCTGCTAGGAATAATAATAAAAAAAAAAAAGCATTGACCATATCCTGCTGTGTAAGAGGAGATCTTATAATTGCCTAGTTCACTGGGTATGGAAAATGCACACAATGCTGTTACTGAAATGCATTTCTATGTACGTGGAAGTGCAGAATTAGACAAAGCCTTCCTGTAACTGCTGTGGGGGAAGGAGAAGGGAATTCTCTGTTGCAGCTTTTTTAAGGCTCACTTTAAAAGTGAGATTTAACTTAGCATTGGAGAAATGGTGTGGAGCCTAAACTCCTTTAAAAAGCAGTGAAAAAATAAATTCCAAGCTTGCTGACTGGACATGAGGGAGATGGGGTTTGTAACATGCATCTTGTTTAGCTTTTTTAAGGGGGGTTAAGCTGCGGAAAAAAATGTGTCAGGCTAATACTGGCAGAAAAATATCTTACCATCTAATCTGGTGTGATCTCCAAGAGGAAATACAAAGAGCACATTTAGAATCACTGGCAGTGTTGAACTGAAAGAGCTGTGCGTTCGTGGTGATCTATTTGGAGTAAGTAAATATCTTCATTTCCAGAGTAAATCTCTAGCTGCCCTCAGAAAACCAGTTGTGGTAATACCTCGTGGGGTCACTGGTACCTTGATCAAAATGGACTTTTTGCACGTCAGAAAGAGGACGTGAATAGAGATCTCTAGAAACAGTCTTGATTGTCTTGCTGAAAGGACCTCTGTGAGTTAGCTGCTCTTAGCATTTCCTCCCACTGCTGCTTTCCCAAGCCTTTAATTGTGTGGTGACAGCGACGTAAACAGTATGGATTGGGAAGGTATTCAAAAGGAAAAACATCCGTTCTTAAGGAACCCTGGCTTGTGGTAGGGAAGATAATTTGAAATGGTAATTGTGTCTTGTCCCTCATTCTGCTCCATAGGCTGCAGAGGACACTACCAGCAGGTCGGTCTTTTATTGCCATGGATACCAAAGAGATCCCCCAGATTCTGCAGCAGATCTTCACATCTACCATGTTGTCAAGTGCCTAAGCATCATTCATGTGACAGTGCATGAATTCAAAGAAGAAACCCACTCCCGCTGGAAATATGAACCCTAAAAGCTGAGGATAAACACAGTTATTAATAAAATCCATACTGTTCTCTAATCAGCAAAGCGACCCAAATCTGCACGACAGCCAGGCTGTCAAATTTCACCCAAAATCTCTCAACCGACTTAGCGCATTCAAAGAATTGCAGCGGGGCGGAGGTAAATCACAGGATGGCAACAGAGTGAATGTTTTTCCGGAGGGACAAATAAATAAAGGACAGTTTGTGATCGTTCCTCTGCCTGCTGTGTTGCCAGCACTACGGTATCATCTCACCCTGTTTTATTAAACACGGTTCGCTGGGATTTGATAATATTATGCAAGGCAGAGCCAGGCAATCTGTTTCAGTGTTTTGTGTGCATATGCTTGAATGGGTAGTTAACTCCATCTCTGATTTAAACAGGACTGCTCTTGTCAGGCAGGAAACCCTTCCTTCCTCTTCTGTTGCTTTCTTGTCCTGATGGGCATCAGGGCTTCACCGCTGGATGCTGGGAACAATGGAGCAGTTTGGAAACACTGACCGTCGCATGTAAACATTCATTATCTGATCAGGCATGGTGCTCAGAGTTGTCAGATCTAGAGAAAGTGGCTGTTAAGAAGGAAGACAAAACAAAAATAGATTCTTTCAGTTCTGCCTGTGAAAAGTAAGGGGAAAGAGTCAAAATGGTCCTAAGAACCCAACAGCTAGCGTTTCCAAGGGGGGAACTACTGCCATGTCTCGTTTGCATGACCGATGATGCTGTCCCGCTGCACTGTTGCTCAGAATCCCTGGGATCGCCTCAGTACCTGGAGGTGCCTTTTCAGTCGGGAGACAAAAAAGTTACTAACGCTTTGCTAGAGCTCCTTCATGATCTGTTTTGCTTGGGTCTTTTGAAGATGAAAGGAGAGGAGAGATCTAGGCATGAGAAAATAAGTTCCTTTTTATAAAGGAAGAGGAAAAAAATCTATTTTTATTTTAGCAAGATATCTGTGTTGGGGTATATTTAATATCCAGGATAGTTATAAAGACTTAGTTTATAATTCAGTCGGCTGGTGGTTGGCTTATCCCATGAGGCGATAATACCTCTTTATCTACTAAAGAATAGATATCTTGTAGTACATCAGGAACACTGGAATACTTGATAAATTAAATGTATGATTTAATTAAGCTGGGGCGGGGTTGTGCATCATCACTGATACTCTGCTGATACTAATTTGAGGGTAACTGAATAGAAAAAAGTCAAAGGAGAGTACATATAAAAATCTGAAGGAGGAATTGCAATACTTCGCTTCTAATATTTCTCTTAATCCTGAAGTTGCTCAAACCACACTGTGAGCAGTAAATTTGGAGGGGAGGGGACAAATTAATTTAATCTTGTTAAATACAACCATCCGTGTTTTAAAGGGTGCAGTTTCTAGTGGTCATTCTCTACTCCATCAGTCCTGCAGCAAAAATATTTACCAGAGCATCAAAAATGTCCCATATTTAGAATGTGTTTCGAAGCCTGGCCAGCTTTGAAACTCTTTATGGCAAGAGAGGACGGAAGACGTTTTTCAAAGGCTTGTTAGCATTGTTATTATAACTATATATGTGAAAACAAAGATGTTGAAAATGCAGTTCCTGTTTGGAGAGAAGGGAATTGGGAGGGGATAGTTGGGCAGGTTATCCCTCGCTGGGACAAATGCATGTACACGCACATACACACAGATGTGGCTACTAAGGGGAAGTGCGCATCAAAATATAAATATCTTGGTCCTGTAAATACATGGTGAGATACTAAATGCAATAAAGAGTTGGCATATTAACAAGACTGTTAGTACATGTGTTTTTACATGGAAATTCCTTCAGCACCTCTGCTTTTATCGCCAGCAGTCCTTCAAAAAAGAAGCATTTTATTACAGTTAATTAGCAAATGTACTGTACACGTTATAGATTACTCACATTTACATGCAGTATGATACTGTTACATTTATCATAAAAAATAGTGTTATTTAAAGGAGACTCTAAGGTAAATCCAATTTTAAACCTTTTGTTTGATTATCCCCGTAAATTGTATTTCATGTCATGCTATTTAAAGTTACCTTTCTGCACTGTTTGGCTTTATTTTTTGTTTCAGGAGATGTCTGTGGTGTTTCAGTTCACGTTTCATGGGCCCACAGGATACGGCCAGGCCCAGCCGGGAGGGCGGCTGGGAGAGGGTGGAAGCCATTCCCAGTAGATTTTGAGAGAAAGGGAGAAGAAATGAATGAAACATTTATTAATTTTTTTCAGTTCAGAGGGAGGGGGGTTGGGGTTTTACTTTTAACGCTTCGTTGCAGAGCATATTTGACCTGACAGTATCTCTCTATATTGTTACAATTCAGGGTGAAATTTTCCCCGGGCCGTGCATCTCTCACCTGCTTTAATGCCTGTCGCTACCGCAGGGAAATCAAAGCAGCAGCTGTGCTTTTCCCTGTCTTGCAAGAACCAGCAAGGACTGGCAGGGTTATTTCACTGCTCAGAAATTCAGCAAACACTCTTCTTTCATGTCCCTGGGACTTGCAGAGCTTCTTAACGTGCATTTATTTTTAATTAGTAAAATGCTTAAGAGTAGTGTGGCTTTGTTTCACTAACAGCAGCACCAGTGACTGCTCTCATTGCAATGCATGCAGCAGTGTTGTGTGTCACTCATTCCCTCTGAAAGTGTGTTAAGGTATTTTTCATCTCTTCTCACGGTTTATGAAGGCACTTTTGCACTCACCGGTTTTTATGAAAAGACACTTTTTTGGCGAATGGCTAGAGCTGCTGGTTGGAGCAGGTCCTGACCTATCGCTAATGCTTTAATAGCATGTCACATCAGCAGTAGTGATTTAAACTACTTTTCATAATGCAGGTTTTGGTCTAGTTCTGTTTATATATGCAATGTGTTCATACTCGCTATCTGGTTAGTAACAGTACAAAGTCATTTAGGGTTATTATTTAACTGAGGTGCAAAAACAAAAAATGCAGAAGGCCCAGGCAGATGTGATTTCAGTCACAGCAAAGCATGTACAACATTTAGAGACATAAGCAGCTTCACGCAACTACGTGTAAAAGTGATGGGTTAGCATGAAGTGCAAGGAGAATTAGGAGGGACTCATAATCTTGGACTCCAGGAGTCTTTTTTTTTTACTTCTTTGCTTTACTGACACTAGGTGTAAAACATGATTGTCAATGTCATGCTAGAGCTTATCCATTAGCCTGATAAAATTAAGGCTAAAGATCGTAATCACTGATCAAATATACTGATGTAATATTCCAGCAAAGAAGCCTACAACAAGAGATTAGATACTGTAGTATATGAGTAAAATCAAACAAAAAAAAAGAACCCTGATACCTAGTTGAGAGTACAGGTAAGAGATGCAAGAATACCAGAGGTTTTCTTTGTCTGTACAGTTAAGGGGGTTTTTTAATAATTATTAAAAAACAAGTATTAAAATAATTTGGACAATTAATTAAAAAACCAAGCAATTATGCTGTGTTGGCTATTGCACATTACCATGTTTATTAATAAATAGTATTCCTATACAAATGAGAATGTACAAGATACTTATTGAGAAATAAAAATACAATTCCTAACCATGTATCAAATCCAGAAAGCTGATTTGAAAATATAATTGTTGTACAGAACCTCTAGATTAGAAAAGGTTCAGGGTTTAGTTAGTGCTTTAAATGCTACTGTCTTAGTGAAAATAGGTAAAGCTTTTCAGTTTGTCTGCTGTAAATATAATAGAAGTTGTTGCTCAGCTCCTAGATAATTCTGCTTCTGGGGCAAACATGTCTATTTTGGCCCCATCTTTAAAAAAAAAAAAAACAAAAAACCACTTGCATTTTATTGTTTGCTATTCTTTCTGCCAGCATCTGGGGAGAGTAAGCACACTTTCCAGTCCTGACAATGAACCTTTTAGAAAAGGAAGGTCAACATTCCTCCCTCTCAGCCCCTGTGTATGCTCTATAGTAGCAACACTCAACCTATGGAAGCATCTTACATGGTCCATTACATGTGGAAGACATTTTATCCAATGTAATAGGTGTCCAACAATCCCTGAACATCACACGAGGTAAGTTACAGTCTTTAACCCTGGATTGGTGCTCTGGGTGTTATAGTTAGACAATGATAGATGCTGTTGCCCAAAGCATTTGAGCATTTTGGAGTAGTCCAGTGAAGTCAAGACCCTCCTGTATCGGTTGAACTAAAATGCCTACCACATCGTATGGGACTGTGCTATTTTGATATTTTTTGCAAGGCGATTGGAAAAAATCAGTGTAGCTGTTTGACATGACCTTGCTTTTTGTTGGGAATGTTGGTGATCTCCCAGCTCTAACTCAAGAACGTGTGATTGTTTGTTTACAACAGTTCATAGCAAACAAATTACCCCAGAAAAAAATATGCTTGCAGAGCAAACCGTTCAACTGGAAAAGGATTCCTTTTAACCCTTAAAAAGAGAAAAGCTCTGTCTTTATCACCAGTCATGCACTGATTTGTAAGCAGACCATTTTAGAATGGTCTTTTGCAAAATTGCTGCATGAATACAATTCTATCGGTGGCTTATTTCTCACTGTGCACACTGCTGCACTGTGATGCGCAATATCTATTCTCTACCAGCAAGTCTGAGAAAGAGGAAAACTAAGTTATTCTCTGATACTACAAGCATTAAAAGGTTATTTGTATTGTTCAGTCATCAAACAGGTTAAAAACAAAGTAGAGTTCGCAGTGTCATCAAAATAAACAGGTAACAAATTGCCTAAATCAGAAGTGCTTTTGCTTTCGAGATTGTTGTGACAATATGTGAACAGCATCGTCACTGAATAAAATGTTTTAAAGTCAACTGCATTTTCTGGGAAATAAGTGTATGTAGGAAGATTTGAAGAAGAGATTCAACATTCTTCAACATGAAGGTGAGGGTTTTTTTCAAACATGAGGACAGCATTACAAAATTTGAATAACTTCTTTTTCAGCACTATCTGTTCCACAACTTTTGACAGGATAAATAAGCATATGAAAATCTACTTTGAAAAACCAAAGAAATATCCTTAACATTACTCACAGCATCATTAGTCTGAACATCTGGCATTGGTTGCATGCAGAAAAATTCTATATCCTCCACGCTCCACCTGTGGAAGATCCTATTCAAGAAAAAACTAATCACAGTAGGTACACTGGTAGTTGGAAATGTAAAAAAAGTCTCCGATTTTGACCCTTGATTCCCCAGCCACTACATAAAGTTTTGCTATGGACAGGCTGAGCTGTGCAAAGCCAGGTAGGGCTGGAAACTAGACCCTGAGCCTGTTTGCCTCATGCTGCAGATCCCTACCAGCTGGGACCAGAGCTCCCCCAGTTCAAAAACAACCATAAGGGAAGAGAGCAGGGAGGGGAAAAAAGGGCAAACTCCTCATTTTCAACCTGCTCAGCTTCTCGAACTGGCTCGTCTTGAGTGCCAATGTAAGCACAGGGAGGAGAGAGGTGGAAACATGCAGGTGAAGGAGTAGGGCTGGGAAGATCTGCCAGGCATGGCTACAGCAATAAAATTACCCACAATAAAAACCACATCCCAAAGGCAGGAGAGGCTCGGCCCAGGAGGCACGTTCAGCCTGCAGAGCGGGAGTGAGATGCTGCCACGTCGTGGCCAAGACCTGCTGCGGGGTCCACACAGCACAAAACCATCCTCACACAGGCAGGGTAGGCTCAGAGGCAGATCTCTGCTTCTAAAGTCAGCATCACGTCAGAGCCATTATGGTCCCATTGGCTTCAGCCCTTCAACTCTGCATAAGCATTCTCATCAGTAACAGGCAGAAAATAAACTCCTTCCCTACCCCAGGCACCTGTTCAGGATGAATTGAGGCTTGTTAACATCAACAGACAAACAGTAGCATGGGGACTGGACTAAAACATGTATGTTCCCTGAATACTAATTTTGTGAGCTTTTTTCCTTTTTAAATGCATGCAAGTTAGTTCCTTCTAGTGCAAGCCAAAATTTTAAAGTTCTTGGAACTCCTCACGGAGTGTGGAAACATTCACTGAGCACCTATAAACTAAACGCATCTCACAAATACGAAAAAAGTCCTTTTTATACCAGGACTTGATACAAACCCTGCTCTTATCAACAGCCTTTTCAGTTCAAATCATTAAACAAGTATTTTCTGTTGACGTCTCTGGCCGGGCTTTCTGAGTAAGATGACAATATTACATACAGACGGTGGTTTGGAAAAAGTCCAAAAATAGCATTACTTGGTTAGGAAAATGTGTTGTAGGGGAGAGTGATATAAAGAATGGTCTCCCAGATATTTTTGCTGTTGTCATGACTAAATCATGCTCCATGCTGTCTATACCAACATCTGCATTGTGGCTTGGATTGGTTTGACATCCATTAAGGTCACCGACTACAGTTTCCAAACTAAGAATTATAAATAAGTTTAGGGTTTTTTTTAAAGAAATACAATTGGGTAGTGACAGGGACGCCCCCATGCCATGATTTACAAAGAAGCATCGTCACAAGGAACATGCCTCCCTGTTTGCACAGTGCTGCCTACTCTGTCCCTGTCCCAAAAACATTTGGTGGTTGCGAAGGAGCAACCTTAGCATTGCCTCATCCCCTCCTCCTGCTCAGGCGATGCAGGGAAGGGTAGTGCAGGGGCAGATTTAGCAGGGGCAAGGACAACCAGGGATCTCTGCTGGTCTGTGCAGCTCACACTGCTCCATCCGAGCTGGTGACCCCACCAGCTGCTCCTCTCCTGCTCCTTCCTTCACCCCAGCTGCGGTTGTGTTCGCCCAGGACTCTGATAGCCTAATTCGCTGCTTCTGGCTCGTGGGAAAGACCAAAGTCCATTTTGATGAAAAGCCTGTGAGCTCTGCACTCAGCAGCAGAAAGTGCGGTTGAAATTTGATACATCAAAATGACTATTTTTTTTTTCCATCCAAATGATCTGAAACTGCTCCGCAGGTCCTTCCCACTCCCTGCTGTCCCCAAGCCCCTTGGTGTTTCTCACTGTACGGAGGGTGAACAGGGAACACTGAAACGCCGCGTCCCCCTTCTCTGCTGTCACAGTGAGGGGAAAGGACTGAGTACCTCACTGCATCCCTTTAGCAAGAAGTCACATAATGTGCCCAAAATGAGCAAAATCGTACTAGAGATGCAGCTGCCATAGTCCTCACTCCCTCAATTTTCTGACACAACCCACTTTTGATGTAGCACAGTTCCAAGCAAGCCAGATGCAAGAGGTAAACAAAGACAGAATCACAGAATCACTAAGGTTGGAAAAGACCTGTAAGATCATCAAGTCCAACCATCAACCAACACCACCATGCCTATTAAACCATGTCCCACAATGCCATGTCCACATGTTCCTTGAACACCTCCAGTGAGGGTGACTCCACCACCTCCCTGAGCAGCCTGTTCCAATGTTTGACCACTCTCTCAGTAAAGAATTTTTTCCTAATATCCAGTCACCCTCCCTGGAGGTATTCAAGGAACGTGCGGACGTGGCATTGTGGGACATGGCTTAATGGGCATGGTGGTGGTTGGTGTTTTTTTGTTGGTGGTTGGACTTGATGATCTTACAGGTCTTTTCCAACCTTAGTGATTCTGTGAGTCTGTCTAAACCTCCCCTGCTGCAACTTGAGGCCATTTCCTCTTCTCCTGTCACTAGTTGCTTGGGAGAAGAGACCAACACCCACCTCTCTGCAACCCCCTTTCAAGTAATTGTAGAGAGCCTTACGAAGTTCATCGATGTATTTGCTGTATGACCCTGACTTAGGGACCATATGTATGTTTAAGCACAGACTTAATGGTACAAGGGCTGAGCATCAGGCAGCCAAAGACTGGCAAGTGTGCCTGTAGTGGGGAGGCATGCCAACCTAGCTGTAAGCTGACATCTGAGGCCAGCAAACATATTAGGAAGAGCAAACACCAAAAGAAGCCCTCGCCTCACAGTTCATGCAGTGCCACAGCAGCTCTCCGTGACATCACCGACTTCTCCTGTGGTGTTATCTTCTCATTTGAAGAGGACAGAGATCATTTCCTGCTCCTGCTGACATAGTTTGTGACGGGAGGAATGCAAATTCGCTGTGATTTCACAGATTCGCTGCGAAGGTTGTAGCTTAGCACTGAACAGGCACAGACTGATGGGGCATTGGAGTGGGGGGGTCGGTCACTGCAAGAGCCTCTGAGAGAATTTTTTAAGTCGCCTTATTCTCCCTCATTCTGCCATTTTTAAGTCACCTCATTCTGCCGTTTCACTCAAGAAAGTCTCCCTGTCCATGAAACAGCAGGTTTCCCTCTTTGTTATGGTGCATCCAAGAACTCAAAGCTCTCTTCTCCTTTAGTGCCACCTCAGAAAAAAGCTCACCAGCTCCCCCAGTGACTCCTCTCTCTGCTGCAAATAGCCCCAGCAGACCTAGGAGCCTCTGTAGGGTCTGGTATTTTGCAGGCAGGACAGGTTGGAAGCAGAAGATCTTAAAATAAAGAAGATCTGGATTAACGCAGCACAAAACCCACGCCACAACACTAAGGAGCCAAGCCCTGAACTGCAGCATGCGTACTTGGCCATGGGCCAGCATTAATGCTGCTTGTGCATTGGATGCCAAAAAGTACAAATTCTTTTATTTAGGTTTTTAGCATGTGATATTATAGCTCTAAAGTCATTAATAAATTTTATAATGCAGTGAAAACAGGGAGAGTCCTTTCTCCTCTGCTTTTTAGTTATAAGATCAACTGTGACTTCTTATCCACATGCAAATGAATAGATAAATTATTCAGCTAGATACTGCCAAACACCAAGGAATCATTTAAAACTAGTGTCTTATGTCATTAATCCAGTATTGGAATCACAAAATATAAGCAAAACATCTCTATAAATGCAGCTTAATGATTTACAAAGCAGTTGAAAGATTCTGGTGCTTTAACTTGTTGAAAGCAGGTCAAAACCTATTAGCCTTTTTTTTTTTAATCATCCTTTCTCTTTAGTACACCATCTAAGGTGGCTCAGGATTGATAGATGGATGGACAGTTACTTTATACACAAACTAAATCTCAGTCACTAGTATGTGCAAGTCCCCTAAATGAGATCCCTGTTCCTTTCTCAGCATCATCTGGATGGACTGACTAAAAGATTTTATAAGCGATTAGCTAAAGCCAGCCAGTAATTTACACTAAACAGCTAGAGCAAGTCATTACATCATTAATGCTTAAGCATGACCCTTATAACGAACTACCATGTGAGCCTTTTGAGAAGCTATTTGCATACTCCACACAGCACACCTGTTATAAAATCTGTTACAGAAATTGTAGTCAGCGTGTGGTTTTTAGAAGCTTCCTACATCTCTAGCACTGGTGTGCACCCTCATTGATGTGCCTCAGTAGTGTGATTTGCAGGGTGGGAAAAAAAAGAAGGAAGTAGCTCTTTTACCAAAAACCAAAAAGTCAAAAGATCCTTCCCTCCACCACCATCAAAAACAATGCTGAGAGAAGAGGGAAAGCAGGAGAGGAGAACTCATTTTACTACAATAAATGAGAACAGAAATACATACAAGAGGGCTGGCTAGAAAAAGGTGGGAAACGATCCAAACGCCAAGCTGAGGCAAACAACAGCAAGTAGTCAAGAATAAATGTGCCCAGGCACAGACTGAGACAAAAGAGACCCTAAAAGAGCTCTTTTCTGTCTCTATTTAATCCTCTCAAGTGCCCTGGACAGCAGCTCTGAGTAGGTGTCGGACTCTAGACTTGGCGTCTCCTCATCCCACCCAGCAGCTCTTCCCCAGCCGCTCTCACCCTTCGAGGCCAGGGCTTCGCAGGGCAGCGTCTCCATGTGCTTTCAGCTGAAACCTGCTCAGCGCATACTCCAGAAACCAAATGCACCTCTTCAGAGGGCCCAGGGCATCCCGTCTGTCATCTCACAGCCTGCGAAGCCCAGCCTAACTTGACATGATGGCAGACAGCAAACCAAAAGGTCATGAAGCTTTTTCCATTATCATGGAGGAGTCTGAAAGCAGCATTATTTAACTCAACCAGCTGCTCTTAACAAAAGGCACATTGTTTCTCCAGATGATTTCTTCTAGGAAAAGCATGTGTGTGAATGTGGGAAACTTGGGCTGGCAAGGTAGTGAATGTCAAAGTTTAGTCATTTTTCCTCAAAACAGGAATCCAACACTTTGTGGGCTTAAAAAAAAAAAAATTCAACCCCCTTTGCATTGCTCAAGTTTCACACTCCATCTGAAACTAGGTAAGTGTCCTTCGTTTGGCCCTTAAATTTTCTTAACCTCCAGAGTTTTGGATAGACCTGGACCCACACTGTAAGGGACCAGTCTCCAGGCCTGAATCTCCACTTCCCTCCAGGCAGCGATATTCGTTGCTGCCGGCTTTCCACCCAGCTGACCTGCTGAACCACCCGCGTCCCTAACTAGTGATGTAGCCGCTAACGTTGTCCTCCTCTGCTTAGGGTATAGCTCACGTCACATTTCTTCCTGTTTCTTTTCTCCTGCTTGAGCAGCATCACTGCAAGTGGGGAGAATTCATTGGTTTTAACCTTGCTATTTGGGATATTTTCTTGTGGATGCTAATCAGCCAGCCTTGTCCACAGTGGGGAGGATATACCAGTACGCTCCCAAGCCCCCGTAAGGCAGACATGCCTCGTACAGGAACGGGTGGGGAAAAATAAAACAAGCAGGGGCTTCCTCAGGGGCATTAAAGTGTTATGGTAGAGGATTACATTAGGTCAAGATAGGAATTAAGATTCTTGCAACAAACCCGTGATTAAGATAGTTTTAATTTAACAAGGGCTAGCACAATATTTGAGTATTTGAATATCCCTTTCTAGTACCTGAAACTCCCAATACCTTTGTATCAGTCATGGAGTCTTCATTAACACTGAAAGGCACCAAGATGAAGCAAACTCTTCAGGGAGGCAAAGACAGAAAATTTACCCATAGGCACAAAATTAACTAGTTCCACTACACATAGCTGGGGTTTGAACATTATTTATTTTCAGTTCAGATGCTGTGATGTTTGTGAAGACACAGCTGGTCGTGCAGTTTAATCTCATTTTTCTGGAAAGATAGTTATTTTATTACTATTTATTCAATCTCTTGGTGATTACCGTAAAGCATGCCAAGAGATTTGCAATCATCATTTGCTTATGGAGAAAACTTAAAGCAAAGAGACATCCTATGATCGCATTAACTTTTGCACAGCCAGATGCAATGCTACCTACGTGCCAGTTTTGGCACAACTTCATTGTAACAAAGTGCTTTAGGGAAGGTCCAGCTCCACCTTGCACGCCTGCCTGAAGATGACTCTCTTCATTTAGGCTGATGGGCTCTGTTAATTTATGCTATGTGTACGTCATGTATATTTTAAAAAAGAACAAGGAAAGAGCAATCAGAGGATTTTGAGAGACATCTTCCTTCTCCCGGTGGGCATGGAAAATGTGTTGGCTCCCATCACTCAGGGGCCACCAGGCACAAAAGGGCAGCAGGATGGCAGCCCTCTGGGTCAGATCTGAGAGGGTCAGCTCCAGGCCCCGGAGTGCAGAAAAGCAGAAGGAACCTAAGGGCACAGACAAATAAGAAGCTCAATAAGATGACTAAGCCATCACCCAAGGTCCTGCTGGCTATTCAGCAGGGTGCCAGCACACACTAACCTGTCTCTGGGTCTGCCCAGACTTAGACCCCACAGTCAGTGGCTGGTTCATTTTTATGCATTCCTCCATCTTTTTAGCACAACCCTGATGGAAAACCCTTAAAATCAAAAATTTGTCTCCAGTTCCTCCAAATGCAAGGACAGAGTTTGGCATTAAAACCCCAGAAGTTACAATTTACAAGCAGATCCCCGTTGTGCTCTCGTGGTCACTGGCTGGGTTTTGTGACTTTTGTCCCTGAAAAGAACCAGCTCCTTTGTCCAAATAACTGGAAGAATAGGAAATATAACAAAAATACCCAAAAGACTCCCTGCCTAGGAGGTAACCCCATCCTCCTCTGGGTGCAGACCACCAGCCATTGCCCCATGGCTGCCAAGCGGGCAGGTGGGCAAGGCCAAATGGGGGAGCTCACCCTTCCCTTGGCCAGGGGAGCACTGCCACGGTGCGGACCCCCCTGGCAGGCACCTCCTCCTGCAGGGAATTGGGTGGGCGCTGGAGCAGGGGAGGCTGGTGGTGGGCACAGAGAAGCCCCTGCACCCGCTTGCCCCAGGCAAGCCATCCACGTCTGTGTTTCTAGCATTTCCTAAGCCCCGTGAGTCCAGGAAATCCCGATCGCTAACCAATCTCTCATTATCTTAAAACCAAAAATCCTGTTAATGGCTTTACCTCATACCCCACAGCTCTGGAAACCTGCCCGGCTCCTTCTTGAGTTACTTACTTCAGCTGATGATTTTGGCAGGTTTTTCCCCCAGATCTTGGCTACTGTTCCTTGGAGAAACTGCGCCTAACCCTCTTGCGTTGTGGTTGTTCGTCCTCAAGCTTGGCTCCATGGGGCATTTATTCCTGCACCGTTCATAGACTAAAAACTGAGCAAGCAATTGAACAGTGCAATGCGCTCGTAGACACCTAAAACCAATTAACGACTTCACCATGTGTTCATTAGTTAAGAAAACGTTTCCGTGCATACCCATATACTAAAAAAACTGACAGCGTTTAAACCTGCTTTCCATAGCCTAGTTTAAAAACTAAGTTTTATTGAAGCGGTTCTCCCATGATGCGGCTGAAAGGCACAGCCCTCACTCCTGCGAGTCCTTTAATAAAAAGTTTAATAAAGTTCCCATTTATAAGCATCTCTTGTGCCGTAATCTGGCATGAGGTAGACAAGACAAAAGCCTTCAGAGCCAGCACCTTACCCTTTATTAAAAATACTGTTAGGGTTTAGTTTGGGGCTCTTTTGAAGGTCAGTGGGTTTTAATGACCATCCTTGTTTCCAATGCCAAAAGTTGAGCAGGGACTGAGCGAAGCTGGGGCACAGCCGTGGACAGCCGGGGGGACAAAGCAGCTCCGAGTTTCAAACCGAGACATCACCCATCCAGAAAGCAGACAGGGATGTAGGACGGGGTCTCCATTCCTCAAAGGCGTGCGTTTGCACCAGATGATAGAACATAACAGGCTTCTACAGTTGTCTCGTGTGTTTGGGCTCAGTTCTACCATCTTTTAGTAGGTGATGCCTTTGGGGAGTTGCATCCAACCGAAGTTGCCCATGATTTGCCCTTCCTGGCACTGGGGTATAACGACGTAGAGGTTTCAGCCAGGCTCAGCCCTAACCCCACCAGTGCCTGTTGGTTCCTCAGCTGCATTTTGAGCCAAACGGCTCAAACAGGGCACTAAAATGTTGTTTTCAGGAGGGGTGGACAACCTACAGGTCGATGCCCCATTGCATCAGCTGCCACCATCCTCAATGCAAAAGTCACTGGCAATGGTGACAAGGACATTGGAGACCAAGTCATACCTCCTAAGAACTGGGATTTCTATAGTCCTCCTGCAACAGCACAGAAACATACCCTTGAGGGGGCTCAGATAATTTGCCCCTTCCAATTTTACTTGCAGACCTGTTCTTTACCCTACCCTGTGTCTCCTTAGAAGACCATCGCCCTGTTGAGCCAGGTGGGCTGAAGGACTTGGATCTCTCTTGGCCCCTGCTCACAGCCCATCACTATTTCCTCTTTGTCCCAAGTTAACAGCACAAGCAGATCTGGGAGTCGTGCTCAAAGTATGCCAGCTGCTGCATAATGGTGTATGAACAAAGAAAACCCATGTTCCCAGGCCTGGCATCTCCCAGCAGAACAGCCTCCTCTTTGTGGCTTCAAAGAGCCCAGTGCTATTTGTGGCACTTCAGTTTCTATTCTTCAGCAATTTCACGTTCATTGAAAAACAACTTTCTAATTTTGTAATGCCACACAAAAAGCACAGACGGGATGGATTTGTCAGCTGCTCCTGCATGTAAAAAACAGAAAAAAAGCCCAATAATTTTACCACCAAGTCTTCCATGAGCAGACTGTTCCTTCCCCCTCCCCACCACAGAGCTCTCTCCTGCCAAAGAGCTTTTTCAGGCTTTACCTTTGCAAGTGGATGAGTACCTCACCTCTGGCAAAGCATTTCCTCAAGGGCGATGGTCGCGTTGGGAAGAAAGGCACAGGGCAGGACTCACAGAAGGTCATTTTACATTTCCAGGCTCGGAAAAAGCTGCAAAACTTCATTGACAGCTGAGGTTAAGGTTTTTCAAGACGAGATTGGCAGAGCTGTTTCACTCTTGGGTTGTCCCAGCTCGCCACAGGTCTGCTTACCCATACTTCTGGCCATACCTGTTTTGCTGTGCACAGAGAGAATATTTGATTATGCCTATATGATATACAGGATTGTACGACACCATCTGTGAAACCGCTAGTCCCCGCATACACAGCAGTACAACGCAAAAGACGGAAAATGGCATGTTTGTGTCCCTTTTTTTGTTGGACAAAATCAATATGAGGCCAAAACTAGTGTCTCATCGTTGGGGAACATTTGAGGGGAAGGAAGGTGAGAATTGGCTCCTAATGCTGTGGAAGAGCTACAAAAGGGCTACAAAAATAGCTGGAAATACCTGTCATTGCTCACCATAGACCTACGTAGCTGTCATTGCTCATTGTGGACATACGTAGCTGTCACAACATCAGCTCGAGAGGCCTAAGGTGAAATCAAAGAGTTTATTTGAAGTCCAGAATGACTTACTGACCAGTTCGTTAAATCTCAGACTAGAAGAGAGCAAATTGAGAAATTCCTACCTGATTTAACAGCACTTCAGAAAGAAACCTGTCTAGATAGTGAATATCTACACACCAACAAAGACAGTGGCACACAAAGCACCTGGCAAAGCCATAGCCACCATGCTTAACCCCAATCATAACTGAAGAAACACTTTTATTTTTTCCCCTTGTGAGCTCAGCTTATTGATTTTGGAGCTCTCAGTTTTTATTCAGAGATCATGAAAGTCTGTTTGGAGACCACATTAGGTGAAATTTCCCCCTTCTTTTTCAGTGAAGTTTCTAGCCCTTCAGGTTGCAGGGAAAGTTTTAAAAATATGACACAAGGCCAGCCAAGGATTAAAATGCCATAAGGCAAAGAAAAGAATAATAATTTCTGATGTCTTCTCTGAAATCGGGTTTGAGACAGTTTGGAGCCTCATTGATGTGTTTTGAATACTTGTCATAGCTTTAGCTTCATAAATGTTCATGTCTAAGGAAGGCAGATAAAAACATACATGACTGTTTGACTTGAGTGAATCAGAAACATCGTTCTGAAAGATAACATGATTTTTGGCTAAGTATGCATGTCCTCAGCGGTTTGCTATTTGACCTGTCTTACCAAACAGCACTTCAGTGGTGGGATTGGGAGCTATTCCCCTGGCAATTTTTTGAGCCACTTTGTCATTATCAAATATTTTAAGATCCTTTTAAAATTCTCTCCAGATTTCGTATTATCCACCATGATGTGTTTGCTCCCACTTAGTTGGGCACGTCCTCAAAGACTCATACTTGCATGAGTCTCATCATTACCTCTGAGGGGCAAGCGTTGGACCACCAGTTTCTAAGTCTTTCAAAAGTCTTGCAAAATCTGTACAAACCGGTTCCAGTTGGGGCATTTCACAGCTGGGCTGCTGGGAAGGGCTGGAGAGCTTTTTTTCCCCCCCTTCATGATGCCTCAAAGTCCAAGGCAGCTGACAGGAGGGAGAAGGAAGGCTGAAGAAGGTGCTGGAGCATTTCTGGTCTTCTATTCACAAATGGGGAAGAGGAGAATCTTGAGGCCAAATCTGCCAGCAGCCTCATGTTTCCAAGGCCAGAGCATCATTTATATTGGACTTCGTGGACTTAAGACAATGTCAGCTTTTGCCAGAGATAATTTTGGATCTTGGTGTAAAAGAACAAGCATCTGGCATCCGAGGTTAGCATGTTATTTGGGCAAGAGCAGGGCTCCTTGCAGACTGAGCATCAGAAGATAAAAATGAGGGAACATAGCACAAAAAGCTCAGCTTAATGTATCAGACTAACTATCCAGAAAGACACAATTAGATGGGGTGTAATTACTTAAAGTCGCACAAGTGTGCAGGAACAGGGGTAGCAAAATAAGCTACTGGTGTAGATCACCTGTATGTGGGACTATGGAGATGACGAGGTTCTCCATTAACTGAAGTCACCTTCATGTACTCTTAGCACTGTAATTAATGATGTTTTCCTCCTTCTGCAGGATTTTCCATGTTGCCAGAAATCCTTCCAGAGCAGGATATTTAATTTAGTCTTGTCCCACCAGTGCTGCCCCATCACATCAACGCAACGGCCATGAGTCCCGCTCTGGGGCTCCCTGCAGCCTGACTCAGATCAGGGGCAGCTCTGGACCAAGGGCTCACTGAAAACAGAGAGCATGATGAGCCACATCACCCCTTGCCAGACTCCAGCCTCTCAGACAGGGACAGGGAGCAGCACGGCAACCCCACGGTGCTGCCGCTTGGCCAGCGAGCAGGGATTGATACCCACCCTCAACCTGGGGCCAAGGACCACCAGGGATCCCCCTTCTCACCACCCCAGGCATTTCCCAACATCCATGTCAGAACAACCTTTTTTTAAGCATTAGCTAAGTACAAGAATGCAAGTAACTGCAGTAACTATGCCACAGATTTTTTTCTGCTTGAAAATATCCACATTTGTGTATTCAAATGCAAGCCACATATGCAAATGAGGGAGCAACAAGCTGAAGCGATCTCCTGCCATTTGCTTGGCTCTTAGTGCTACGGGTGCGACAGAGCTCAGCCACACGCGTCCCCCTCTGCCTCCATGGACAGAGAGAAGAAATTGAGCTTTTCATCTTCTTCCATGCCTCAATTTGTTTCCCAGCTAAGGACAAATCTTCGCGTGAAGTTGCAGCACTGCCTGAAAGGAAGGGGACATTTCTCTTCCCCTGGGAAAAAGCTCTGCTGTGCTCTCCTGGGTTTCAACTTGTAAAGTCACAGGCAGTGACTGCTGCTTCTCCTGTGGTTTTGCTTCATTTAAAACCAACTTCAAATGTTTAAGCATTTGTCATTTAAACCGTTTGCAGGAGGATTAGCTCTTATCTCACTATAGTTTCGGATGGGATTATTTAAAAAAAAAGAGAGAAGAATACTCCTACTATGGCCCCACACTCATTTGACACTGATCTGGTGCATCTGGAGGCCCTTGGCAAGCGGGAAGAGGTGAGGAGAGGTCTCGTGCCTCCCCAGACATAGCCCCAGCTCCAGCCCCAGGTGACTACCATTTCCCTTGCAAAACCAACATAGGGCCCCTGTGGGGCTGCTGGGCATGCTAAATAAGTCAGCTAACCGAACAGAAAACTAACCTCACCAAAGCAAAGCACAGCCCAGGGGCAACGTGCATGGCTCGTCACCGGCTCCCATCCAAGGGCCAGGAGGGGACACATGGGGGTGGACAGAGGGGAGCCACCCTTTGGGCTGCAGCCCACAGTTAAACCAGATTTGGGGGAGGATATGAAACCACTCTGTCCTTCCACTGCACCCTTGAGGACCCACTGTTCCTTTAGGAAGTCAAGAGGATGCTGCATTTCAGAAGGGAGCTAACTTATTCTTGCTGTTTTCCAGAGCATGCCTGAGCTTCCTAAGGAGACTGTTCAACCAGAACATCTCAGGCCCGATGGGGCTCTTCTGCCCAAGCATGCTTTCCTTTCTCAGTGGACTACATAAAGCAATAGCTAGATTTTTCAGCCTCCTTTAGTCACACTGTTGCATGCTGCAGTTATCTCCTCGATGGATGCAGCAGTTCAGTGTGAGGCAAAAAGAGACTAAGACATGCTATACACTAATAATTATTTAATATGGGTTTTTTTCCAAACCCAAGCCCTATGTTTGTGAACATCTAAGACAAAATACTGTTATTCCACAGCTGCTATTCCCATGAAAGTCAATCTGAAGCTAAATTGTACGTTTCTATCACAGAGGTTTACCTCCATGGGCACCAGTAATGTTGGTAAAAGTGGACTAGAAAGATGCCCAGCCAAGCCATGGTGCACATGTCCAGGGTGAGAAGATACCAGTTCCCTGGCTGTGATTTACTGCTAAGGTTTCACTTTTTTGCAAGGAAAAAAATGGCTACGAGTACTGATTTTTCTGTCACCATTAGTGACACTTTATGAGAGTGAAACAGTACCTTTTAAGCACTTATTTCCAATTTATTCATAAAAACTTCTGCATTACAATACTTAACTTTTAAAAGCCCAGTGGTCACGAGGCATCTTTGAGCACCAAGGAGACCGTTGCCTTTGCGCAACAGCGGACACCTCGGAAGGGATCCTTGGAGGGCAGCGGTGAGAAAGGCGCTTCGTTGGGGAGCAGAGAGGTGTTCGGGAACAGGGTTGGATTTAGGTGCTGAACCTGGGCCAGCACTTCCCTCCAGCAAGGTCCTAGGTCTCAGAGCCTAAAACCGTGTCGTTGCTCTGCTTGTAGGCAACTGTGGCTCCTTGTCTCAAGCACCTTCTCCCCTGCCTAGTTTCGGCATCCACATCTTGCAGAAACAAGAGCAAGAGTAGCAATGCAGTCAATAATTTAAAATCCTTGGAAGACTTTCCACACACTGGAGAACTTTTATGATCGGCTGCTGCCAATATTTGGTCACAGAGACAGCCCCCCCCACCTCAGATCTTGGCTGCCGACCTGTGTCCTCGACCAACCACAGACTACGGGCTTGCAGTAGAAATAGCGGAGGAAATCCTAGGGTGTACGTTAAGCACAGAAAATCAGAGTAAAAGCTCATGACAGTGCCTTTTAACCCTCATCTGACATATCAACTCAATCCAAAATGGGGAACTTGGATGTGGTCTGCAGGGGACCGAGGTGCAACTTGGCCCACACGCAGTGCACGGGAGCAGAATTTTGCCTGGGATGTTGAAATCTGCATCTCAAAGTCAGCACATGTTTTGGGGTGAAAGAAACCCAAAAAGGGCTCTGAAGGGAATCACAGCTGGGGGCTGCACCCAAAAAGGGAGGAGGCACATCTCCAGTGAGTCACCTCTTTCCGGAAGAGGGATACTTGCTTGCAAGGCGTCTTTATTTCAAGCAAAAAGTCAGTCACTCCTGAGTCATGCCAAAGCAACACTACACAGCCAACCAGGCGGAGAAAAATGTTCACGCAGCCTTTCCTAAGCAGGGCGGGTGGCAAGCGCCGTGCCAGGGCATGATGGTGTCCATCAGCAGCCCCGGTCCCTTTTGGAGAGCCCTTCCTCTTCTCTGAATCCTAAAACCCAAAAGTGGGTGGGAAAGATGTGGAAAGGGGCCTGGAGTTCAAACCGAAGCAACTCAGCTCCCCGGAAGGGATGCGGTTGCCCCCCACACCCCCATGCAGTGAGTCAGGGGCCTGGAGGACACCCAAACTCCAACACTCCGGCTCGCGCACAGCTGCCGAGGCCGATCCCTCCAGCCACAGGAGAGCCTGCCAGCCCCAATTCCTGTTAGCAAGAGTAATTTGCCAGGAGGGTGTGAGGGGGGAGCACAGGAGGCAGGAGAGGAGAAGATGAATGAGGGGAAAGAGAGTGGAAAGAGGATGTCTCCCAAGAAAGCCAGAAAAGCACCTACATATACTATGTAAATAAATACTACTTTTCTATCCTTAATTTTGACATGTGTGAAAATAGACCCTTTTGCTGTGCCTGCTGATGGATCCGGGGCGGGGGGGATTGCAATACCTACAAGGGGTGTCTCTGGAGGGGCGAACACTCCCTAGAGACCCCCTTCATGTCAGGATGGAGGCAAGGAGAGAACTGTAGACATCCGCCCGCTGCCCCTTCCCACACCCCCCACAGACCCAACATCTGAAAAGCCCCAGATATTGGGCAACTTTAGCACCCCCCAAGGAAAGCGAAGGATTCCTCCACACACACACCTCGAAACTCTCTACTTCCTTTTACTGAAGCATCTTGTAGCCCTCAAGGTTGCAAGCTTACCAAAAAAACATAAATGGGAGGGACTGTTTCTGCATGGTTTATAAAGAGAGAATACCTGTGTGCGTGTACGAGGAGACACCATCTACTCAAGCTTACTTGCCCAGGAGAAGGACCCTTTTGAAGCCTGTTATTTCAAACCACCATCATTCACCTAAAATTGCTAGGGACTTGGGTTGGTCTGGCTTGCAGATGGGGACCGCCAGGAGAGACTCTCACATGGGGTCAGGTGTAGGAGCTCGGGGCCTTTTGAACGTCACTACACAACAGCCAGTAACTTCAAGCACAACACTGGCACTAAGTCACATCAGCTTCTCGTCCAGGTCACTGCTGTTTCACAGTATGGAGTCAGCAGCTTTGTCAGCTCTGGTTAAAGCAAGTAGTGAGCTAAATAGGAAAAAATGGTCTGAAGCCAAGCCTTTAAAAGCTGAAATGACTGTGGCTTACGCATAATCCAGCTCTAAAGTAGGTCTTGATTTTTATTGAGCTGGCTCTCCGGTGCACATTCCTGCATTGGCTACTTCAAATTGCATCAGGCAGGAATGTCACGCTACAAGTTGTTCGCAGCTTGGATTACGTCTTGGTTTCTGAAGGAGCGAGCCAACAAGCCAGGTAGATTCAATCTTACAGTGCAGCAACAGCTCTGTGTCAATATTTGGGTGTTGTTTGGGCAAACATCTGTTAAAAGTAGTTTATTTTTCCCAAAACTTTGGCCAGGAACTAAATATGCTAGAAGGGGCAAGACGCACAAGGCCCATCCATTGGTTTCTTCCCTCTGGATGAGTGCCAGTATTAGCAACACCATAATCCATCTACCCAGCATATCTGAACACAATTCAGGACCCGTTTCTGCCAGCTGTTCTTTGATGGTAACAAATGAGGGTACCTGTGCCAGAGGGCATGAGGCTTTTCATGGGTTTTCATTCTACGTCTCCTACCATTTCCTGAACTTCCCTTGACCTACTGTTAGAAGAGGAGGAATGGTTCACTTACTTCAGTTTGGTAGAGTTTGGGGTCAAACTTCCTTTAAACCAAGAAGTTAACCCCCATAAGGGCTGGACACTGTACCCATCAACTTTAGCAAAACTTAGAAGCCATTAGTGATACTTGTCTGAATCTGCAGGGAGCTTGACACAGCAGCAGATAGCTGTAAGATCCCAAAGCAAAGGTATCTTTGCTCCCATTGGGGATAACCAAGCATCCTGGGGTCTTTTCTTCACGCAGCCCAAAAGAGGATGGGATTGCCCAGGTGGCAAGGTCCCATGGGGACTGCAAACAGAAGCAGCAGAGAAACAATGACCCAATGAACATGTATACACACACATACCGTATAAAGATATACTTTTTTTTTTCTCTATTCTCCTCCGGTTTAATGAAATTAGATGAAGGCATCAAACTGGGCTCTGCATATAGGCTAGCAAATCACTCACCACATGAACTGGGGCCATCTGGAGATTTTACATCTTTTTTCCATTAGGAACAAGAGACTGTTGTAATTCTGGCACTGGGATGAGCTGAGGGCATCAGTTTCCATGCAAATCGCTATGATATCAGCCTGATTCTGGGGAAAATAAAAGTTCGACAACACAGCACTTGGAGAAAAGCCAAAGAATAGGCAAAATGAGAGGCCGAGCCCTTGTCTGAGCAAGGCTGAGAGAGGTCAGTTTTCCTGCCTTCTCCCTTTAGCATGGTCAGTTTGCAACCACACATCGCTGCCATATAATAGTGTTCCTTCTTAATAAAAAGTCTACATTTGCAAGGCTGGCAGGTCTGTCATCTTGCCATTTGGCTGTCACAAAAGCCAGGAAAAATCAATATTTATCTGGAAAGTATTTATTACAAGAGGCAAAAGATACAATGTAACTGGGTTGGCTTTGGGAAATGGTCTGTAAACTGTAGAGGAAACCATCTGAAATGGTATCAGTGGTTTAACAGACACATATTGCGAATGCATCTTTACACACAGATATAAAGCAGGAATTATGCTTTTGGGATCCCAGTTTGCAGTCTGTTAGCGTGGTGTTGCATGCAAAGACACACCGGCTCATGTAGCTCTGGCTCTGGAAGCTCTTCACCGAACTCTGTCGTATGGCAGAAGCTGAAAAGGCAAATCATCACAGCCCAGCGCCCTCAAAATCCCATCTGCCCTTTCCCTGCTTCTGCAGCTTCACCTCTGCTGCCGAGCTCTCATTTTAAGGACCATCACTGTCATATTTCAGGCCAAGTTTTTATATATACATACAAGTTTTTAAACATGCATGTATGTATATGCACACATATATGCATGCCAAACCTCAAAAGGGAAGTCTTCCCTTGAGGAACTGGATCAACGGTCTGTTTCCCATTTTGGATACCATCATCACACACCAACTGCTCACCCCTGGGTGAAAAGAGAGAATAAGCCTGAGAAATAAGAGCTGCCTGAAAACTTTTAGTCAAAAGCTAGATGCGTTGTTACAGTGAAACGGTTTGAAATGGAGGCACTCTGAAAGCGAAAATTCCCGCATAAAAAAATAGCTCAAGGAAGGTTTCCAGAAATGTTTGAGTGTTTTTATTCTCCCTCCCCTCCATTTCATGAGGTGCTAATGATGGCATGTCACAAGATAGCACAGAAGCTCAACTGTCCTATTGTATTTTGAGTATCAGCCAACACTCAGCACCAATTTAAAACACCTTTTTTTAATGTCAGGCTTTTGTTACACAGGAGCCAAGAGACATTTTGAAACAAAGATGTTATTCAAAATGCATAGGGAAGTCTGCCTCTTCGGCTTGGTAATGTAAAATTTATTTTTAGTCAAAAAGAAGTCAGTTTTTGGAAAGGTCACTGAGAAAGCACAATTGGCAGATGCTGAGGTTAGCTGAATGACTCCTTCTTATTTAGCCACACAGCCATGAGGACTAGGGAAGAGTGGCAGACGGCCCAGCCATCACCAGGAGAAAAGCTTGTTTTAGTCTTAAACACAAGCCCATAGATTCTGGTAATTAAATGTGAGCCATTGTGAATGCATCATATTAAAGAAATAATGCTAAAATGGATCTGACATTTTGAATATTTAAATATTTTCCAGTCAAGATTGCTCACTGTTTTGTTGCATGTTCCCTTCCCCTCCATCCCCATCCCTGATAGAGATAAACAAGGCAGCCCATACACCCAGGGCCCATCCTCTGAAGTTGAGCCATTTAATCACAAAGAAAAGAAAAAAAGAACCAACAGACAGCAGATTCCAATAACTTGGAGTCAATGCTCTTAATTCTAGAAATCTGTGTGGGTGGGAGAAAATCCTTCCAAAGATGCAGACTTTGCTGCTGACACTGCTGGGTTTTTTTTTTTTTCCTAAGAGGTAAGGAAAACAAAGAGCCTAATAAGGGTAAATGGTGTTCTCTAGCTGTCTTTAGGTGCACATTTAAGGTGACTACATCTCACAATAGGAGAATTCAATAATCTGGGGAGAAAAGTAGGTTTTTTCCCTGCTACACAGTTCTTTTGGTTATTTTTTTTTGTGTGAATGTCAGCAAGGGAAGGAAAAAGATGCAGAGATGAAGCCCAGAAGAGATCATGTGTACCATGGGAGTTTACAAAATCAGTTCCTACACGCCCACATGCTCGCGCTCTTCTCAGGATCATCACAGTCCTATTCCCACTCCAAACCATGGGCAATACTTTGATGTTCATCTTCAGGCCGGAGGGATGGCAGCATTTTAGCACGAGCATTTCACAAAAATATCCGGTCCGAGATCTGTGGGGAAATGTTGTTTTTATGGCGCTTTAGCGAGGCATTTCACCCCAGGGGTGAAGCAGAATTGAAATGTACTGCTAAACGCAGATGCTGAACAGAGATGATCTGACACTTTGCTCCAGAAAACAGAGAGAAGGTAGCGTTATTGCTGCCAACAATGAGGTTTTCTAGAATTGGCTCTTTTTTTAAGAAATTACCTATTCTAGTAGGATGGGGCCAACAGCACTCCTGTGGAAGTGAAATATCTGAGGGCACTGGGATATTTAAACAGAATTTTCTTGTCCCATCCTCTTCTAGCAACACTGGTGACCAGCTGAAGCTGAAGCTGGTCTTTGCTGGAGCTGAAGGAACGCCTCCTCAGCAGCCAGCTTGCAGGTCAGCTTGGGGACATGACTGAAAAAGAACAACATGGGCCAGCATTTCTCAAAGACCCACAATTAAGATTTATCTTCATTTATCTTAAGAGCTGGAAAGACTCTTCAAGTTAAAGAAGCCACCCAGATATCTGCCTGTATGTGACTGCAGGGACTCTGGCCTTGTGGACACAGCAACGGTGAAAAACCTCTGTGACAGAAGAACTCGAAGACCTCAGAGCCCCCCAAGGCAGCACAGCACACGTCTGCTACCCACACCAAGCACCGTGTGGCAAGGAAGGATGAAAGAGCATCCTTGGGAGAGTTTGCCAGCACCAGCAGAGCCTCGGACTGCAGCTACCAGGAAGACCAGGAGATACAGAAAAGCTACAGCAAAAGGTGAGTTTGAAAGCATCTGTGGTTGATGTTTAAACTGACACTCAGCAGGCCAAAGTGGTACCGAAAATTATACCAGCACTGAAAGCAATAAAATGTAAACAGATAGAATTCAAGATATGTATGGATCAGCTTATACCCACCAGCGTACATTCAAAATAAACATATGGAATAATATTCAGCCGGCACACGAGAGGATTTGGTGAGTATTAAACAAAATGGAGATGGTACTTTGACCTGTGAAAACCAACAAAAGTGTGACCAATGGCTCCAAGCAGCTCTGTGAGAAGCCAAAAACACTAGACTAATACGAGGCAAAAATGTTGCTTCTCTAAGGTGCAACAAACACGTTCTACATGCGAGGTTAAACTCAGCAAGCAGTGCAAGAAGGTGGCTGACAGGATGGGACTGTGCCACCACACCCCTCACTGAAGAGACCTCATCACGAGGACTCTTTGCAATCAGTTTTGCTCTCATTAATTCTGACACAGGTGCTTGGGAAATTCAAAAAGCTGCCAAGAAGCTGTGTGTACTTCCCACATGGACATGCTGATTTAGAAAGCAGATGAACTTCCAGGAGAGACACTGGAAACCGGAGACGACATGTCAGCTCAGCTGCTGGACAATCCCGGGGAACCATGCCATGAACCAGCCTTTGGATGAAACGACCATAGTCACTTCACAGAGGAGTCATAGAGTCATGGAGTCATAGAGGAGTCACTCATAGAGAAGTCATAAAGGAGTCACCATAAGTACACTCACATTATGAAGCCAGGATTATGCGTCACCAAAAGAATATTTTTCAGGTCAGCTAGCAAATTCTGCTACCCAGAAACCTAAAAGCTGGGTTTGGTGAAGCTGATGGGATTCTCAACATTAATCATGGGCAAATCACCAGCAAATATAATTTAATTTACACACAGACTTAAAAATGTTAACAAGTTGGAGTGGCCGCTGGATGTATCTTTCTGTAGCACAGATTCTGTGATGGCAAAACCTTACATTTTTATCAAGTGCATTAAATGAAGCATGCACAACTGGACATGCCAAGATTTCCTCCCTCTAATACAAGAGCCAAGTGTAAAACTAAACCTTTTCTCATCAGCATGGAAGAACATTAATTAAAAATCCTGCTGTAAAAACACCCTGCAAAACAGACAGGGGAAACAGAAAACTACATGAGCTAGGAGAGAAAGTGTGAAATCAGATCTTGGAAAACCCTTACACATAAAGCCCCTTTCTTTACAGAATCCTTACAGGATTCTTTACAATCCTGGAGAGATGAGCAGGGTCTCATTAGCTCGGCTCTGGCTCTGCCTTCTTTCTACCTCTGAGGCCACAGGAAAGGGGCTCATGTCTCTTGCAGCATTTTCCCACAGAAGACTGTGTGAATGTTGAGTCACAGAAAGGGGGTGAGGAACGAAAAGGAGTCTACAACCTCTGTCTCTTTCTCCTTTCCTCCTGCCTTTCCGCAGATGGACCAACTACCGGGGGGGTTGCGATGCTCATCTTTTGGGCAGATTTGAGAAAGGGGCACTGGAGGGAGGGCTTTTGCTAGGTACAAAAGAAAGCAGAGGGAAGAGAAGAGCTCATGGGAAGCATTTCACGTTAAGAGGTACCTTGCACAGTTGGTGAAGGTGTGAAGAACTACATGGTCCCTGGCGAAATGCATTACTGAAAACAGCAAGCAAGGATACTAATGCTTTTTGGACAACTTTCTGGAAAGCACTGAACTCTCTAACTTCCCCCCTGCAATCAACGGGGCTGGAGCTGCCCAGTAACAAGCTCAGAAGAAAACACCGTGTTGTTTCTCTTAATTTTATTCAACGAGGGCTCGGGAATGCCAGAGACGCTTGCTAGGGCAAGGCATTTCCTACAAGATTATTTAAAGCTGCAGAAGTGCTGCAAGCAAGAGACCCTAATCCTAAACTCAGCCTTAATGAAGGCTTCAGACCACTGACACCACCAGTTTCCTTTGGCCAAGTCGTTGGGCGAGTGCCCAACTTTCACCGTCTCCCTCTAGGTTAGGGTTGCTGCATGCTGGAGAGATCTGCCTTGTGCTTTAAAGTGGTATTTATTAGAGCATGTCAAAGAGCTTTGAGATAGCGACGTGTAGCTGCTAATGCGTAATAAACTACTGTTGTATTAGCAGCACATTTTACCAGCTGTCAACAAAATAAATTATCTGGGATGCCATTTGGAGACTGAGACCTGACCTGTTCTGTTTGGCCTCTAAGAAAAACACGCATTTTGTTTCACATCATAAACTCTATACATAAATGAACATAAAGCCACTGCTTATAAATCAGTTTTCCAAGAGCGTAAAGCTATTAAACTACACACAGCCTTAAGAACTAGTCTACGAAGACAGATTGCCAAGATCAGAGCTTAACGCTGTGCGAGAGCCCACTGAACTCACAGCTCGGAAGTGTGAAATATTTGTGGGTATAAGCTCTTAGCGCAACCCTGCTGCAAAGACCCACAGGGGAACGGCAATAAGCTCCATCTACCGTCATGAATCGCTCTACTTCTCAGAGAGACAGAGAAAAAGCAGGGAACAACACGATCACCCACTCCAGTTTAATCTAGCTATTAAGCTAAAGTTCTCCTAAGATGTTTTAAATAGTGTCCACAAACTCCTATTTGCATTGCATGAGAAAGCTGACCCCCCTCACAATTTGTAAGACTTTCTGGAGCACTGATGGAGCCGTCAGCCCAGCTACGTACTGACACAGAGTTAAATCCCAGCCCGCCTGCAAATTTTTCCATGGACTTCAGTGTCATCCATTCGGTCCTCAGCCATTAAGCCACTCACTATGGATAATTAACCTAGAAATTATACGCAGTTGAGATACCCACTGGCATTGTCCTAGAATACTTTAAAAAAAAAAAAACAAACAAAACCTTCAGACAACCTGCTACACCAGCATGGTTGGCCTGACTTTGAGCAGCAGGTGGGGAGGCAAGGTGCGTTAGCTGGGCTGCTGACACAGAGCACCAGTGGGGAGTGGCGTTAAGAGGAGAGCACAGTCTCAGGGTGGCTAAAGCCAAAAAGCAAATGCCTGGAGGTCGGCACTGTGACACCCAAGCACCAATCTGGTGTTACCCTGCCCGGCACGGTGCAGGAGACAGATGCCCCAAGTCACAGGGCTGAAGCAAGCTGCCGCGCTTGCACCATGTGATGCAAAGCCCCCAAACCAGGTCACCCTGGCCAGTTGGGTAGTTTTGCTCTGCTCTTCCAGCCTCACAAACTGTTACACTCTAAGGCCAGTCGTAGGCAGGTTTATCTTGACACACACACTTTTCTTCGGGCAGTTAAGAAGCTCAAGTGAAAAGCCTGCTTATCCACCGTTTTTTGCAATATTCGCTGTAGCAAAGGAACATCATCAGGGGATAATTCAGCCTCCCTCTCCTTGTAATGGCTATTGAAAGACCCAAGGGCAACATCCTAACTTCAGTGTTTTATCCAAGTGCCTACATCAGGTAGGATCAGTCCTGACCTGATTTGATACGCTAGCAAGATTTACTTTTTTGGAAATGTGAAGACTGCATATGTACCAAAATACCGTGATTTGGTTTTTGAGACAAGGGCAACATTCTTAATTACAAATACTGATCTGAAATACATTATAAACAGAACCGAAGGATGGTGGTCACTATTACAGCCATATGCTATGGAGAAGGCAACATTTACTTCCAGCTTGAGGCCCATTTAAGCATCCCCAAGCCTCCCAGAGAAGCCAGGGAGCTCTGCACGCCTTGGGAGAACGGAGGCACAGGCCTGTAGTCTGTAGCTTTTAAGAGCTGAACCAATGAATATTTTAGTTTCCAAAACATAGACGTGAAAGAGCAAAAGCAACCAAAGCATTAGCGCCCCTTTGTATTGACTGGCCTGTTTTAATCCCACAAGCCAATCTACAGCATTTAACTGATAGCTTCAAATCTGTAAGAAAGAAAAGGACCTTGAAAAGATCTGGTTTACAACTCTAAGCCGATGAGATATAGCAGCCAGGATCATCTTACATTATTGTGACGTTATTTAGACAGCTAGAGCTGTTAGCCAGGCTGCAATGAAGTCAGTAATGTAGAAAGTAACATAGAAAACAGGAGTTTTCCCTGTTGAGCATATGGAGTTCACGCTGTTAGTATGCAGAGCTGGATTTAGTTCAAGAGCTGCTGCCATCACATTGGCTTTATGATACTAGCTTTGCTTCCAAACATCACAACATCGGAAGTTTCTCTCCAGCAGTCTAGCAGATGTCACGTCTAGCACGTTTAGGCACCTTCAGATACATGAAATCTCACATAAGATGGGCTCCAGTGTGGTGCAAATGCCTCTTGGTTGGTCAACCGTGTCCATCTGAGCTGAACACCATCCGAGAGGAACTCCATCCTAGTTCCTCTAGAGAGACCCACGCTGGGTGGACCTTTCCCACTGGTGAATTCTTTTCACTTCACGCAGGCTGTGAAGCAGCTGGACAATGATTTAAAAGTAACAATTAATGATACGAACTAAAAAAATCTGTGTTTGCAGACACAAATATTTCCCAGCAGGCAGAAGCGCTCTGTGTGGGTTTTCTCTTTGCAAGCATCCACTACTGAAACCAAGGCTTGAATGAATCCTTGAAGCTGTGAACATGGTTTCTCATCCCCTCTCTGACCCTTCGCAGTAGGCAACCCTGCTGAAAATCAGTTCCACGCCCAGCACATACTACAAAGCAAATACCAGTAATGAAGGAGTGGGGAAGGCTCCAGGACAACAGGCTGTAGGAGCCGGCAGGGGTTGAGCCCTTCCCTATAAGCAAGCTGCATCACTGCCAACGCAACTGTTTTCCTCCCTCCCAAAAACTCACCTGGCTGTCAGTGCATCAATAGTGGCTACAGACACACAAGCAGCCAGGGGGGAAAAAAAAAAAAAAAATCACTCCTTTGGCTCTTCTCTCTCTTTTATTAAGGGCTCAGAACAATGAGCACATTACCAAGCTTAATGAGTTACCAGGTAGCAGCTGAGCCTGAGTGATGGCACCCAGGACACACACAGTCAATAGCAAACCCAAGATAAGACACATTAGCTCAAGCCTCAGTGATGGAGGTTTAAACTAATCCAGTTAACCTTGAATTTGCAGGAGGTAAAGAGCATACGTGCAAATACTTGCTGTGCCTCACCTTACACGCGTTAAGCTGCAGCAATACATCTGTTTAGTCTAAGCTCGTTTCCATTTTGGGATGCACGGTGTTGGCACGATAGGGCTGAGACTCTCTTCTGAATCCAAATTCAGCATTACAGCACAAGAGGGAGGTCAAAACAAGGATTAAAAAGTCAGGCTGGTCCATAAGGACAGCGCAGCCTCCAGCAGTGCTCACTGGGGATAGAGTATCGCAGGAACTTTTCTCAGCAATGCATTTTTCAGTGCCATATGTAATTAGATGATGAACTTAAGTCATAAGCATACTCCAGTGAAATGACATCTACATTACTGCCTTCCTTCTGACACAGCAAGATGTTCAAAATCGAGCATAACAAACTGGAGGGAATTCAGATCAACAGCTCCACAGAAGACGCTCCCAGATTTTGCAGCCGATGATCTCCAGAACTGCTGTATAAGCAAGCAGAAGTCTCCACCTGTTCATGCATAAATAAGATTAAAAACCCAAACAGATGGTGATTTAATCCCCAACTGCATCCCCAACTGACATTACACAAAATGAGGAACACGCCTTGCTTTAAACCTTTGCTTACACTGGAAAAATCTTCAAAACTGGGTGTCTGTAAGGATAAAGTATTGCCATTCCAAAGTACTGTACTAATTTGGTGATATCATTCTATAAAGGGAGACATCCAACTTTAAATACTGATTATAGGCCCAGAGCGTTCGGTGGGATCGAGCAACAACTGAACGTGCAGAGGGAAAGTGGAAAACTCATGCCCAATGTCTCAAACAATCCGACCTGAGGAACAAACAGCTGTCTACCTCCCCCGTACCCTGTGACTGCTTGAGGTGGCCTCCTCTGAAACTCACGGCTTATTTAACACACACGAAGTCACCGTATTCTGCCTTTGGGATGGTAACATCCACCATTCACCACGACTCCATCGTTCACCCTCCAAAAAGCATTAAAACGTAGAAAACCAGCCAAAACTGCTGCTGCTATTCAAGCAACTTTAAAAACGTGCCTTATGCTAATGATGTTTCTTAAAAGAAAAGCGTGAGCTTGTCTCTGCTCTCCTGGTTCCCCTTCCCTCAGCTTCTACTGAAAGGCACAGTCCCTCTCCGTCCCCATGTAACAGCAAGTCCTACACCAGCCAAGGGAATCCCCCTCCCTGGCTTTGCACAGCAACACATCCCTTTGTATCTGGGACCAGGGAGAAGGGCCAGGCTCCCCTCTCAGTTTCACAGAGGCAGCCAAAAGCAGGATTTGCTCCTGTGTATTTATTGTGTAGTAGCAGTAAATTTCCATAGTGTTCTGGCAAAGCCAGAGCAAGCCTACCTTGGTCCCAGAGCATGCAGAAGCACATCACTGTCTCAAACGTGAACCATCCCACTTTACTTCACAGACTTTACAGTTCACCTAGAGCAACATGAAACTTCACCCTCCTAAATCAGTTCACTCCATTTCTGTTCTAAGGGACAATTTACCACCACCTGCAGTAGGAAACATTGAAGGGAGTTTTTCCTCTTCAGAAAAATACTCCACCATCCTACATTGCCCTTCTGCCTGAAAGAAGGGAAAAACTGACACAATCACCTCAAGGTTGTTTCAGAGTGATTAAGATGTACCCAGTTCAGAATTTAATTTTTTTACCAATGAATAAAACTGGAAAAATCATACAGTGTTTAACAAGATCCAAATGTTTCGGTCAATTTTTAGAAAACCCAAAGCAGGGAGATGGATTTGCATCATCCTCATGGTGTTCCCATTAGCAAATACACAGTAGACTTCCCCATAGCTGCAGAAGACAGGTCCAAATCCATCCTTTAAGGTTCCTAAGCAAATGGCTGGTAGCTCTGCCACAGACGCACTCAAAGATGGTAACAGGCCACAGGGGCACAGTATCTGAACCACTCATACAACTGCTCACTAGCCTGCTTTGGTCAAAATAAGACCTGGAGTTCAAACAAGCCCAGCTCACTTGGTCTGAACAGATTAGAGAGCAATCGCATGAGCAGCTCAGGCAGCAGAGCCAAGTGTAATGCCTGCAGCAGCTGGAGGAGAGCTCACATAATGACATCTCCAGTGCCTAATGCATATGGAAAGAATCAGGTTCCTTGTAAAAATACAGGTTCACCCTCCACTCTTTCAGCACAACACTGATGACCAGGAAGTCTTTTCAGAGTGGTAGACTGTTTTGGACCCAAGGGTCTGGTATCAGAAACATCCAGACACTTAAGTATTTTCTTGGTGCTACAGGATCTCCATACCTTTAAACCCATGGGCCTAAATGTCTGGCCTCCCAATTAATACTTCATGTAGAATGGTATGTCATTTTAAAGCCAGCTTTTACACAGAGTTTGAGATAGGTGTTATTGTTCAAATCTGTATTAAATCAGTGCTATTTCACTTGTATTAAAGCAAATCTAAAGTAACAGTTTGACCAATTTTATTATTTTCCTGATTGTATTAATTTTACATAGTACAAAATTCTCTTAAGCAATTTGAAAAGAAAAATATGAAGTTCCACATGAAGCCAGCATAACACATTTTGCCTAACAGGAAATACAGCCTTATCAGATATTTTGAAGCTTGATATTTTCAATAAGAGCTTAATTTGTACTTATGTTTCAGAGTTCGCATGTTCATATGAAGCTTTCAGACATCTGGATTCCAGTTCAGGGTTTATTTGCATACAAAAATATATTATAATGGAAAAAAGCATTAGAAGTTCTCAACTATATAAAATTACAAATATATTTTCATAAAAGCAACTTTAAATTAAAATTCAAGCTATATTTTAAAGCAAAATACAGCTGTAACGCTTCAGTTATTCCATCTTATTCCATCTTATTCCATCTGCTGCAAAGTAACAGAACTGATGTTGCCAGTTAAATACTTGTCGGAGTTTACAAAGGTTATGTTCAGAAGGTGAATATCTGGGGTAGCAAAGTTATCAGATAAGGGCAGCAGTTCTCAGTGATTGATGTCACTTAGTCTTCAGAGAACATTCACAGGCAAGCGTGATGCCAAAGATTCATTTCACATACCTGGAAACACAGAACAAGATCATTAAGTTCTATATTAAATAAGATAGCATGTTGTTGACATACCAGACACCCTATCCATGCCCAGCTTGCTAGACTGCCTGACAGGCCAAAATTACACCTTTTTTTAATTAACACAAGAGCCAAAAGGTTAGAACAGTAATCACCTGAATTTTTTTTTTTTTTTTTTTTTTTACACACTAAAGAGTGCATTAGGCTTGAAAAGACATCTGTACAAAGTTCTCTGTAACTTCAAGCATATAAATACAACTCCTTAAAAACATGATGATAAATATCAGATGGAAGTTGGACTTTCTCCTCAGAATTTCCATGTATGATAAAGATAGTGTATCACTGTAAGACAAGTGACACTGTATAAATGATACTCTGCTGAAATAACTAGAGATTTGCTTAGCTGGGAGGAGAAAAAAAAAACACCACTACAGCAGGTGGCAATCCCTCACCTCACCTTAGATGTGCCTTGCAAGGGGACAATGAAAATAATACATTATAGGCAGCCCCTTAAGAGTTAGCTGCAACATGGCCATGCAAGAAACAGCAATGTAAATATTAGGCATTTTGGGGGTTTCATTGTTCTACACAAATCTTCAGACTCAGAAGTTTTTCAGAAGAGCAATCAGTCAATGAGGTTTCAGTGGTAAAGATGGAGTTAGCTCAAGCGTGCGTCCATGACAGAAGTCAGGAAACTAGAAACTTATTTTAAGTAAGAGAAGTGAAACCAGGATTAAGATACAATAAGACAACAGGGAAGTAGGAAGCTCATAAGGGCAGCTGTCTTGAGTTAAGTCCAAGGCAGATGGCCAAGGCTTCAAGAATTGCAGGGAAGGGAAAATACCTAATGAATACAAGAAACTCTCAGTTCATAGTTCATTAGTGGGGGGTTTTGTTCATGCTGCTATTTAGGTCTAGTCCTACAATTTGTTGGTTTGGGTTCTATAGTCTGGTTCCATACAAAAAACCCAGTATAATGTCCGTAACAGCACAGGAAGAAGCAGAAAGAATAGGCAGAGTACATGGTTGGGAAATAGGAGGGTACTTTTTTATTTTCATTGTTTTTCTTTACAAATCATAATGAAGAACCTAGTACTGTAACTGGAAAATACAATTTCTAGATAGTGACAGGAAAATTGATCTAAATTCCATTCCTGGTAGAGACAAGAACAAACATGATTATGACATTTAATCTAAGTCAATAGACACAGATACTTGATCCTTAATTCTTTCATAAAGCAAAGTCTAGAATAAAAAAAAATTTCCCTCACCTACAGTTACTCCTCCAGTTACTTAGCTTTATAATGAAGAAACAAAACCCCACATTTTAGCTGACTTTTGAGTATTTAAGAAAGGGATGTTTACTTGATCTATACACTGTCAAAGAAGGGTGAATTGCAGCTGCCTCAGAGGTGAAGACTGAGGTTCATCGAAGTACAGCCTTTGTCGCACAAGCTAAACTGCATGCCTTGACCATTCAGGCAAAGACCAGAATTTAGCCTATTTTACCTTCTTATCCACATAATGATCCATAGGACTAGCAAACTAAAATGAAGCCACATTATATAGAACTATTGCTACCCTTCCCTTCCCCCTACCCCCATACATTGGCTTTCATCACTCTTTGACAGTACCAAGTGAGAGGCAGCCTACTAATAAAAATCTACTTACTTGCTAGTGTCCTGTCAAGATCAGCAATGAAGTCTTCCAGTTCTTTTGTGTCTCCAAGCTTTGCTGCAAAATAAGAGACAGTCAGTATTGCTTAGACATGACATATTTCTCTGGCCAAAAGAAACACAGGAACCACAAAATCCCTCAAATTATTTTCAGTGGTATCAAACATGCTGTGGATTATTTTCAGGAAAGTTCAATAGGGTTGCTGCAATGTCCAAATGCATTCTTAGAAACAGGGAAGACTGAATTAAAATTTTAGTTTTTATAGCTTCAGAGTTGAGAGAAGCAAAGCAATCCTCTGTTTAGTTCCCTTAAAAAGCAGAGGCTGAAGTGAAGAAAAAATGCTCTATGTCAACTAATCCATGTCCTTGCTACTGTGGGAGTCTTCCTTCTTGCATGTATTCATATATTGCATTCATGGCCCTAACCAAACCCCAGCCAGTTAGCTCCCAGTCCTACCCAAATCTAAGCCTCTTAAATCATTTCAGTATCACTGGTTTGCTGTGATGTCAGATCCTTTGATCTTGGTCCATAAATTTCGATCCAAACATCCACCTAAACTTCCAATCCTGAGAAAACCACTGATTCCTTTCAATCTAGTTTTACTGCAAGTGGCTTCCTTATCTCATATCTGTAGTCTATTCCAAGCCAGTTCCAACTCTATTTCTGTCTTCTTGTCTTCTCATCAGGAAGAGCATCTTGATTTTTAGGGTAATTCCTTGTCAAGCATTTAACTTGTTTTTTGTGACTGGTCACTGTGGAAAAGACATGAAAGCATGAAAAGCTCTTGAGCATGTGTCTGAGAAGACTAGTTGTAATAAAAGCACCGTGTAGTACATATGTATGACTGTTCATTTATTGATATGTCTACTCCAGAGTTAATCTAAGTTAACCTGAATGAAACAAGCTCCTGGGGAGTTAGATCCACTGCAAGACAGAAGCCACTTTGAAACAGTATAGCTACGAAAGAGGAAGAAATTACTAATACATGTGTTGTATCAGCGGTGCAAGGTCTACGTGGATCTGAGTAATTGTGTTAACTTGAATGGCCCCATATAGCTTTGGACAAGTCACCTACTGCACCCCTACATTCAGGCTAAATAGTTCTGTACATAGATGGGACACTTAAGCTACTTAGTTGCTTCAGTAATAAGTAACACAAGTTAATTCTGAAGTGAAGTATTCTGTAAGGAGGACCGCAATTCCTGATCAACCAAAGAACTCTAATATAGTTTGGTGTTTCAAGATCAAAATAGTTGCTGGGTCACCTGTGAATAAGCGTGGATGCAGTGTGCTATTGCTGTTTGTGATCAACACAATAATAGTAGTGTGCTTAACAGTAATCCTTAGTTTTGTTGTCATTTTAAAAAAAAGAGTCAATGCACACAAGGTGAATCCTGGCTCACAAAAAGAAGCCTGTATAGTTGAGAATTAGGAAGAAATGTCAACAGTTAAAATTGTTTACCTTTACATGGAGTTACTGATGGAGATGGCAAGCTTGGTGTAGATGCAGTTGGAGAGTTAAGCTTTTCATCACTGAGACTGAAACTATTTCTGTAGAGTGAATCTGCACCTGTAAAAGAGTTACATTATAAATTAAAATTAACACCTCCTGCAATTTTGCAATAAACTAAAAACAGAAATGGGGCCTTTCCTATATGGGCTTCAAAGTCTGTAGAAATCAAATTTACAGACTTCAGAACCAGAGGGATAAATAAATCACCTACTGTGTGAAAGCTGTTGTTCATACACCTACTGTTAAAAAGCAAGCAGTCTGAGGCCCAATCCTCACTCCCAGTAAGGAAAGTGTCAGCCTTCCCTGCAGTCAGCATCATTTGGTAAATATTACAGGAACGGCAATTATCCCACATCCACTAAATTAGGCCTGGTATGACTTGCCTGATTCACAATATTCTGGGAAATTCTGGTTACCTCAATTTTTCAAAAGCTATTAAGAAAGCTGAATAAAGACCTCCAGGACAAGGAGAGTCCCCCAGACTGGAGAATATATTCAGCTTTGTCCTCACCCCTGAAGCAAACACACTCACTTACTTGTCCATACTCTGCTGCTTTAGTTCTTGTGTTCTAGATAAATTGTCTAGCATATTTTACTTTTCTTTTATTCTGTAACTCTCTGGAGTTCACAAAGCAGTAAATCTGTACACAAGATGTTCTGCAATCTTACTTTAGGTGGTTTTTCAAAGAAAGCTTTTATATGCCATGGAAAGCAATGGGAAAGATTCCCAAATCATTCTGATGTTCTTAGATTTTAGATGAGGTAAAGTATCAAAAAAATATTTTATCTTGTCTCTTTTCATAAGGAGTTCCATGATGCACAGTGCACACAAAGTATTAGTCATAGCTCCACTGGAAAGAGGAATTGTCATTGTGTTAGAGACACTAAAACTGCTGGTTCCTGCAGTTTTGAGCCAGTGACCTGAAAACTGTAGTTCTACTAGAAGAAACCATTGCAATATGAACATGGCAATGGTCTCCATTTATTTGGCACATTTCCTAAGAAATAAACATGTGTCTCATTATACGGGGTGGTGACTACCACTGCTTGCCATAGAGGTCAGCAATTTTGCCTCCCTGCAGCAAACATAGCATTTGTCTTTGGAGCCCCAGCCTAGGAGGTGGTTACGCTGCAGCATTAAGTCCATCCAAGACAGAATTGTCACACTTCCTTGGCCGCCTGTCCCATTTGCTACACCAGGAGATGACTGCCTTAGTTAAATTATTTTGCAGATGACACCAAGTTGGGTGGGAGTGTTGATCTGCTCGAGGGTAGGAAGGCTGTGCAGAAGGATCTGGACAGGCTGGATCGATGGGCCCAGGCCAATTGGATGAGGTTCAACAAGGCCAAGTGCTGGGTCCTGCACTTTCGTCACAACAACCCCATGCAATGATACAGGCTTGGGGATGAGTGGCTGGAAAGCTGCCCAGCAGAAAAGGACCTGGGGGTGTTGATTGACAGCCGGCTGAAGATGAGCCAGCAGTGTGCCCAGGTGGCCAAGAAGGCCAACGGCATCCTGGCCTGTATCAGAAACAGTGTGGCCAGCAGGAGCAGGGAGGTGATCGTGCCCCCGTACTTGGTGCTGGTGAGGCCGCACCTCGAATCCTGTGTTCAGTTTTGGGCCCCTCACTACAAGAAGGACACTGAGGTGCTGGAGCGTGTCCAGAGAAGGGCGACGAAGCTGGTGAGGGGTCTGGAGCACAAGTCTTATGAGGAGCGGCTGAGGGAACTGGGGTTGTTCAGTCTGGAGAAGAGGAGGCTGAGGGGAGACCTCATCGCTCTCTACAATTACCTGAAAGGGGGTTGCAGTGAGAAGGGTGTTGGCCTCTTCTCCCAAGAAGCGACTAGCGACAGGACAAGAGGAAATGGCCTCAAGTTGTGCCAGGGGAGGTTTAGACTGCATATTAGGAAAAATGTCTTTACTGAGAGAGTGGCGAGACACTGGAACAGGCTGCCCAGGGAGGTGGTGGAGTCACCCTCTCTGGAGGTGTTCAAGGAATGTGTGGACATGGCATTGCGAGACATGGTTTCATGGGCATGGTGGTGTTGGTTGATGGTTGGACTTGATGATCTTACAGGTCTTTTCCAACCGTAGTGATTCTGTGATTAAATTAAGGGTGTCTTGCTGAATTAGCAAAAAGGGGAAGTACCACAGCTTGCCTCGCCAAGATCTGCAGATACACACCTTCACTGAACACTGCCACGATGTTTGCAGGTATCAAACAGAGATACCATCCTCCACCTGACTACTCCTCTACCATAAGTTCCCCCTATCTTTGGGAAGAACAGTGTGTGTCCATACCCCACCTCCTCTAGCCTGCAGTCCTTACCAGCATAAAACCACCTTCCACAGGAGTATACAGGTACAGCAACAAATCAGATCAGACAGGACAACTGCATCTACTAAGCCTGTCAGATGTTGCCTTTTTTTGTTCTGTGCTAGCTTCCAAGCCTATCTCTGTTGCAATACACACTGAAGAGGCTTGTGTGAGAAGCTTCAACCTGGAATATTTTCCTCTTTCGCATGCATCTTGGCCCACCACAGCACTGTTATCTTTCACAGTTCACTCTGCAATCAGCTTGGATCCTGTTCCAGCAAACGCAAATGCTACCTGCAGCACTGCAAATGTGAGCAATGATGTGAATGACATCCGTTACCTGGGATTACTGCTTGCCCAAATCAGCCACCAGTTGGTATTTCTTGTTTAGAAAGAGGGGTGTGCTTATTCATGCTAGATTTTTATTTTAATTTCTTTATCTTCAGTCCTAAGTGCCTGTTCTCCTCTCTAAATCCGAACAGATCAAAACCAATCTACTTGAAACTTCAGATATAAGAAAGATTTGAGGAATACAATGCAGATTTAAGAAAATTTTAGATAGAAAAATGGAAAAATAAGCTATTTTAAAAGTAGCTCCTAAAACCATAAAAAAACAACCTAAGGGGGGGAAATCTGACACTGCTCTGCAATGATGTCTGTCACCAGTGTTGTACTATACAATATGAACTCTGTACGTGAATGGACTGAAAGTGACAGTTAAAGGTATTACAAATTTCCTCCTGAAATCAGCTTACAGACCAACTTTCTGCTAAAACCACATTTCTTTTCAGCCAAGATGCAAACCCTAGGGACCAAGAAACTTAGAATGGAAAATTCTAGCTATTCAGGACAAAACCCCTGCCATCACAAGAAAAGCCAAATAACTCGTAACACCTCACACAAACAGTCCTGTAGCCAAGAGTAAAACTCACTGAAACACTGACCAAAGATAAAACACTGTCCGGGTTCTGTTCTTTTCAAATACATTACAAGAACTTTCAAATTATTTCATATTTTAAAGGTTTTAGAGCTCGCTGAATTAATAAAAAATAACGGTTACAAGGCTGAGTGTACTTTTAATGTATAGTCTACGCTACTAGTATCTGGACAACAAATGCAGCGATGCTGGGAATTTATATTACAAACCAATCCTTCTCATACACCAAATCCAAAGCTCCAGTTGCTCTTATATATAGCTGGAACAAAAAGCTCTTTTTGTGAATGCTTGTGAGGGCAACTCAAATTAATAAAGCTTTAATAAGCCATTTAAATTGGCTGCAAACTATTCACACAATTCTTTTTATTTATATCCATGTACACATCTGAGCTATCACTCACTTTTGATTCTTATTGTGGTTTTTCTCTCCATACCCCTTCTATAAGCAGTTGAAAGTACTGACCACTCACCTCACAATGTATTCAAACCAGAAAATGTTATTTCATACTTGCTTCAACAAACCTTATGCTGGGAAATATTTACAACTGGACAAAGAGAAAATAAGACAGAACTGTTGCTTTAAATACCTGAATGTTTTTTCTTCAAGTTTCAAAAGGTGAAATGTTTTCACAAAACAGTGTTATCTTCTGATGGGTTGTAATATTAATAGTTTCAGGAAAATATCAACACTTATCTTTCTCAAAAAGCAAAAACATGCTTTAGCTACTGGCTGTGGCTTACACATACCACCAAGCAGCAGAAATTCTGGTGATGGAAGGAGGAATACATTGACTCCACCATCAAGGTCATTATAACTGTGGAAAACCATATACTGTTAAAGAAAATACTTGTGATACCCATCACACAAAAATACCCACTCTGGCAAAGAGTGGCTGTAGGGCAGAAAGCTCTGGGAGAAGGACTCTTCAGTCCTTACTCTGTACCAGCTGCCACAGCCAAGATTTGTTCATTCACCTCCAGTAATGGCCCTTGGAAGACTTCCACTGCCACACAAATACAACATCCCCTGCAACCCAATAACCAGAGGCTGATGCCAAGGATCTCTCATTGCTGCTGTCCTTCCTCATCCAGCCCCTTCTCCCCCACTGTGATGCAAGTTTAGTTATCATTCATTACTTATTTTTTACTTAGTATTTTGATTCTATTGCCTGCGCACATATATAAACTATGCCCCTTTGGCTGTTTTAAAAAACACTACAATACTGTCTCCTTAAAAAAAAAAAAAGGCCTTGAAAATCTGAGATTTAAGCTACCAAGTTTATTTACATGAGTTAAACTAAGCCAATAGCTGCAAAATTAGGGGGTTGGAATAAATATGGGTGTATTTTACTTCGGCAAAGTAATCTGTAGTTAGTATTCACCTTTGCTGTTCCAGTATATGGTTTAAACCACAAAGAAAAACCATGGCAATACCATGTAAATATAGCATGTCCCCATGAAATGAGCAATTGAAAAGTTCTAGGCCGTAATTAACTGAAGGAGGAAAACCTCAAACTTTTCATTTTAAAACAGACAACAGAAAAAGTTCAGCTGTCTGACTTCTTCAATATTATGCTCTTTCTAGCACCATAGTTCAGGATACAACTTTGAAGAGCACTGGAGTCAGTAAAATTTTTACTGCAGTTTTCAGTGGTGAAAGTTTTAGAGGAAAAAAATAAATCCCATCCCTAAAGTTTTCAGAGAGGAGCTTTAAAATTCCACTTAAGTCTCTACAGGCCATGAAGTTATTATAAAACAGTAGTCGAGCATTTAATGAACAGACTGTACAACGCATTCCTAGTCAGACCATAGCCTACTTGCTAAAATAATAAAGATGATAAAATAATGAATTTCTAATGCCAACAGTAGAAGTGAGAAATTATTCATGATGCAAAGAGCTTGTTTCACAATACATATGTTGCAGCCCTCCAGAATAGTGTTTATTTTTATCATTATCACAGTTATACTTGGCTGCATTGTTTATTTTTTTGTGCTTTTTGCCTAGCTAACAAACATCTGTTCCAACACTAACACACACACAAAAAAAAAAAATCACACCTTTTCACTACCTACATGTCTAGGCTTCATGATTTAAAAGATTTCAAATGACAGTTACAATGAAGTTATCTAGGAAGCCTGAAATTCAGGTGTACAAGTGTGCCTTCTCATTATATACAAAGCTTACATTTCCACCCCCTCCCCCCCACTTACTATCTGTGAGGCAGTGTTTCCAACTCCAACCTTCCCCTTTACTGATGCTTCCCTTCTAAAACGTAAGAGAAACAGGTATGCTGGCGAGATAAGACCAGGAAATCTTACAAAAAAAGCACATTTCTCATTAAATTGAAATACCTGGAGAGAATCTTATGCACCTGAAACTTCTGGGGTTTCTTCCTTTTGAATGTATCAGTAATTTAATAAAACATTATTTCTCAGATGATTTAGTAAAAGGTTATTTCTCCATGAGAGTCTTGTTTCATTTTTTCCATTATAAATATTGTATCGCCTTCTTGTTAGAGACACGCCATTATAAGTTCACAGAAGCAATCCGCCTCCTTAAAATGTTTTCCTCTTTATCACATAGGACTGGGATCCACTGCTAAGACCAAAGGCTCACCTGCCCCACATTCTATCTCTCACAGCAACTCATGACAGATGCCTGTAGAAGAGTTTATGAGTGGTGCAGGCATACACTGATAGTTTCAAGATAAACTGTACCAAGTTCTAGCAATGCACAGATCAATGTCTTTTCTAAGACAGCAGCAGCATCAGCCTACAGCAGTCCCCAACGGCCCTGTCTATCCCATCATGATTTTATCTAGTTATTTTTTGATTATGTAAATTTTTAGCATCCATTATGCCTTAAGGCAATATATTTTACAGTTTAACTACACACCATGAGAAGAAATAGCTCCTCTTACTTCTTTGAAACATGCTGGTTTAATTTGATTTCCTCATACTGGGCGAGGTAGCAGTCACTTTCCTAAGGTCACTTAAGATCTTCTGGAAGACTAGCTTGTCCCCACCCAAGACATCTCTCTCTTCTCTAGCCTGACAGTCCCAGTCTATTTAATCATTTGGAAACTATTTTATGTCTTCAATCAATCATTTCTGTTGCCTTTTTCTGTACCTTCTCTACAGTTAAACACTGCAAGATTGCAAACATACACAGGCTTTTCAGGATGAGTGCTGCAGTATTAACAGTGCATGATGCTTCATCTCTAGATAGTGTAGGCATTAGCACAAGCACATGGAGACATCCATGGCACGCATCCACAAATGCTTGCACTACACCAGGCATTGGGTGCTAACAGATGTTGTTCAATCCCTTAGTAAACCTGCACCTGCTTGATTCTGGAATAATAAAATTAAGAGTTCTAGATGCACTCAGGGTTTTTTGTTGTGTTTAAAAGCCAGGAGCTATTTGTCAGAAAGCAGTTACATACTCCTAAACGTAACTATGAAGATACACAGCAGGCTGTATGAGTGCAAGAACTGAATCAATGCATTTATTTTGCAATGCTTTTAATAAAGAGACTGGAAGCTGAATTTACCTCAAGAAAATGCATCCAGAGCTAGAAAAGTGAAACATTTCTGAGAGCACAACAGATTATCGTTTAGCTTTTTGGTGGTGTTATAGCTTTGGCACAAGAAACATTAAAGCACTTCTTCCCTTCACAACCTCTCATAAAGTCCAACTTTCTATTCATTATCCTAAGCCTAAACTTGGAAGACTGTCCTGACATTGCCGTATACCGTACTAGCACTATGCACTGAGTGGACATACAATTTACATGGGCAATCTTGCACTTTTCTTTGCAAGCTTATTCCAACACACAAGAAGCAAATGATATCTGTAGAGTTCATCAATATAGCTGCATCTACACTAGTGGCTTTTGCCAGCACAGCACTCCCTAACGCCAATCCTATTTTATCACAACCAACATATGCTGTAAATAACAAAGAGTTATAAGGTATCCCTCAACTTAAAAATTCCAGCATGATTAATAACCTAACATACGAAGCTGTTGTACTTCCGTTTGGCTGAATACATCAAGTTAAAACATAATTGATACTCACTCAGAGTCCAGCAACTCAAGAATGTCTGTTGGAGTAGCTCACCAGTTGAATCATGATTTCCAGCACTGACCCAATCAGCTCTTGTGGTTAATGTGATCTTAGTCATTGGCCCATAAGTATTATCATGAACATCTGCACATGCGAGCCTTTCTATTACTGTAAGGTCTAGAGTCCACTGTGTTATATACAATACTTAACCATGGCCAAGACAGACCTTGTCCAAAGATCATTTAGTCAAATAACAAGACAAGATGTGGGAAAACCAAGTACTATCATGCCCACTTTCCAGACTAGTGTCTTCAAACTCTTATCTTTTCTTAAGAGCCTGAAATATGTAATATTAGAATTTAAATTAGTAATTTTGGGGCTAGGTCCCTCAAGAGGAGATTTTAAGGTTAAAAGCAATATTTGCAGGATTAACTATATTGATAAAAATCTTATGTAAATACTTCTGTTAAATTAAATGGGTTCATCCTCATGGCAGAAGCCCCAGGAAAGGAAAGGCTTTCCTTACCCTACTACGAAACAGTATTGTTCCAGTACTACCACTTGATTACTGGCTTCTCATGAAGTTGAATTCAAGACTGACCCAGAGGCCCCCCCAAAAAAAAGTTGCAACAGTTTAAAATGTTACCTCCCCTTACAGTCCCACCCTAGACTCAAAAGATATCACTGCAAGAGTGGCCAAAAGATACATATGACTAACCTTCAGCCACACCACATCAGTTAGGAGGATTAGATTAACCAACAAACAAGCAGAGATAGCACTAAAATATGGTAGTCTGAACTGTTCTGTACACACATCACAAAGCATACTTGCGATAGTCTTTGCACTGGATAACAAGATTTTGCAAAAATGTAAAGAGTCTTCATGAACGAGAGGCTCACTGAAATTATCTGCAGATAATACTGTTGGAATTTTTTGCGCTGCTGCAGATCCATGTTGTCAGAACTTGCTCTTTCAAGCCTGTTTCTCCTTGATCCTGCAGTGATGTTTAACCTAAGCATTACCATGGGAAAAGCAAGGTCATGAATTCAGCACTACATTTGCACTAAGTGATACAGACCAAAGGAAATGTGAACCTAGGGGGAAAAAACTTGAGTTTGAACTGAAAAAGCCCGGGTAAGTATTCTATTCTTAAAATAGATGTAGGGAGTGTAACTGTATTACATCAGACACTGGAGCTTGTTTTATAAAAGGAGCTCTTTATAAATTTGCAATTCCTCTCCAATCCTACCATAACTTCAAAATAAGAAGTTGTCCACACTGAATGATGCCTTTAGGAATAAGAGTTTTACTGGGCCTGTTCTGAGAAACGAGGAGAGCCAGCTAATCTTCCGTTTCCCTTCCCTTACACATATCCTCATATGCTTGACACTGTTGGATGCCAACAGGCCACTCATAGTGCACCTCCTGGTCCAGTATATGCCATTTTCCAGAAGACTGTGACTTCGATTTCTCCAGAGGCACTTTTCACATGATGCATCACTGAGGGAGGAACCCCAGCAGAGGATGGGATTTGGGAGCTTGACAAGTTCCTCATACATCAAACCCTATCTATCCTGCTACCTTGTTAATGTCTTCAGCCTAAATCAGTGCTGACGCCAATTTTTATTTCCCAGATCTTTCTGAAGATCTGGTCTGCCAATTTGCATGAGCATGCTGTTTCTCACCAGGCCTCCTGCCCTGTCAGAGAACATTATCTGCCTCAAAAGGCCCTTCCTGTCCATCTTAAATGGGTATTTTAAGCACTGTTCAAGATTTGAGTTTTCTGAATCACAGCAGATATGCTAAGCAGGTACAGATGTCTTTATCCATGCAAGAAGAATAAGTTCTTGATACTGTTTTGGGTTTTTTTTCTTGTTTTCTCAACAGTAGATTATTTCACTAGATAGAAAATCTTCACTCTATCAAGTGTCTTATCTGTAGTGAAAGTATGTGAGAGGTTAATATATTACAATACTGAAGACTGCACAAGAAATAGTAACACTAGGGCTGTATTACTGCAGTTAATAATAGACTTAGATTTACAACACAGCTCACGCATTTCATCAGCTAGTCTCAGTAAAGGCAGACCTCACCTTATATACCCTCAGCCATCCAAAAGGCTAGTGTCCAACCTAAATCAGGCATGCATTTTTAAACCTCCCTCAGAGGGAAAGAGATACTTGCAAGGAGTGGTTCACCCACCATGCTATGAAACACCAGAGCAGCATCTGGATCCACATAGCTCTACTGACTACAGAAAATAAACCTCAAAGGCACTGCTAGGCAAGGTATCCAAGTTCAGGGCAGTTAAATGTTACCTGCTAATGAAATGAAATAAATCCTACCCATGATGATGAAATAAAGGGCTTTGATAATATGGAGAAACTATGCTCTCACAGCTTAAGCACTAGGAAGACTGTTAATGTTTTAGCACTAAGTCAACAGAACTGCGTGTTAAGTTGCTGAACTGATGAAGATGCACAACAGAAATTGAAGAAGCAAATTTATTTTAAGTAACTAAAACCAGATAAGCTTCTTACAACTGCCTGTACAGTTTAGGAACTTAAAAAATGGGTATAGCTTGTTTTTAGCAGAACTTAATTCTGACAAAGTAACCCTCAAGTCTACTGCTCCTGAGGAGAACAGCAGTTTCCAGCCTCACTGTCTGAAAGAGAAATGATGTTTTCTCTCCCTGACTAGCAAAAAAATAAAAGGGGTAAAACTTTTTTCCAAGTTAACTAGAAGAAACTTCACTCCAATTCTGTTTTCTTGCTCAAAACAGGTCATGAGTCAGTATCTGCTTCCCACCCTTCTTGTGCTATGTTCTGCATGCACCATCCACATACATCCAGTACACTCGGGTGCAAGTTAGCTTAAAGTTATCACCTCCGAAACAGTGGTAACACTAAACCAGAAAGCTGGATGAGTTTCAAATCTCTTCCGGAAAGCGCACTAGTTCACTCTCTCTCAACTGATACTTCAATTACTGAGATACAACGGAGAGTCCCTGTTAACTTAAGAGAGTTTTGGGGTTTTTTTTAAAGACGCCGGGATGGCTGGGTGCTGCAGCAGCCGGCTGGCAGCCTGACCTCCTCCCGCAGCGAGTTTTTCGGCCTTATCTGCTCCGGAGCTGACCTTGCTGTGGCTCCCCTCCAGCGACTCTCGCCCTCCCTCCCTCCTCTGCTGTTCAGCACCAGGAAAATAAAACCAGCGGGGCCAGACTTCGCATCCTTGCGAGTTCTAACGCAAACAGCAAATGAAAGTGCGCTTTTTTTTAAAAAAAAAAAAAAAAAAAAAAAAGCCGGTTTTCTCGTTTGGTGATCCCTGCCTCCCTCAAGGCGGGGGACGCGCTGGTTAACACCCGCTTTTGATTCTCCCCTCAGGGACGGGGCACAGACGGACCGACGGACACTCACTCTCCGAGTCGCTGAGGCCGCTGCCGTCGCTGACGCTGGCGCTGCTCCGCCGCTTCATGCGCTCCAGGTGCTCGCCGAAGTGGAAGCGGCGCCGGCCGGCGGGGCAGGAGAACTCCGCCAGCACCGCGTCGAACTCCCCCAGCGCCTCCGCCAGGCCCGCGCCGCCGTCCTCCCCCAGCGCTGCCGGGCGGCGGCAACAGCGTGAGGGCCCGCCGGGTGCTGCCCGCCGCCGGACCCTCGCGCTGTGAGAGGAGACCCGCCGCCCGCCCCCCCACACCCACCCCCCGCGGCCTCCCGAGCCCCCCACCCCGGCGGAGGGGAGGGGAAAGGGTCCCGCCGCGCCCCCTCAGCCCGCCGCTCCCACCTTGACCCGCTGGCCGCTGGGCCTGAGGCGACTTCATGGCGGCGGCGGCGGGCGGAGGTGCCCCACAGCCACCCCTGCCTCCCGCCGCCAGCATGGGCGGCCCGGCCGCTCCGCCGCCGCCTCTTATAGCCCGCCCGAGCCGGGAGCTGAGGCGGAGGGGGCGGGTGGGGGAGGCGGCACCGCGGCCCGGCCCGCGCCGGCCCTGCCCGCCCCGGGGGGCCGGGCGGGCGGTGCAGGTGCGCCGGGCGGGGGGGGCAGCGCCACGGCCCGCGAGGCGGCAGGGATGCTTGGCCGGAGGCTGGGGTTTGCAGGCACCGTGAGACCCTCGAACAGTTCACCGCTACCGCCAGTGGGAAGTCCTCTGCTCGTCACCTGTGATCGTGTCTTCTGGCGGATTTCGGTTTGCTAATCCCAACTAGTTGTGGTTCGGGAGGGGGTGTCTGCACCGCCTTTGTGCCGGGCTGCTGGTGGAGGGTACCACGAGCATCAGAGCCAGCTGCAAGGAGGGAGTCTCACAAAAACACACGACTGGATCATCTTTACCCAGCCCCATGGCTGCTAGTCGGCGTCGGTACGGAGCAGGACAAAGAGGCAGCAGCCTGCCTTGCGTAGCTTGGTCTACGCTTGCAGTGAGCCGGTGGCTTCACGTGTGGTGGAGTGCCGCTTCAGCCATCCCTGAGAGCCCCTTCCCCACTGCCACCCACCCGCCGCCCCGCATTGTGCTGGCATCTGCCTGTGGTTATCGCTCAGCTCGATCCGTTAGTGAGCTGCGAACGCGGCCACGGGGGCAGCTGGGACGGTTCATTACAGAGGGTGACCGGAGAAGAGGAGGAGATGGCAGGGGTGATGCAGGGAGCTCCTCAGGCACAGGGAGCCACGGCCTCAGCTGCATCGGCCAGGGCGTTCTCCAGTGGAGAGCTTTCCTTATTGCTAGGAGAAAGATATTAGCACTTGTCCTGAAGTCAGGTTAACCTGATGTTTATACGTGCCATTGCTACCGAAGAGTGCTCTTGTGCTGTGTCTCGCTCATTTTCAATAAAAGCTGTCTGAGCAGCTAAAATACCGGTTCTGTTCAATACCCATTGGGGAAGACTCTGTCACATTTAGTTATGGCCAGTAATACTGAAAATAGACATCAGGTGCTATTCCACGCATATGCGCCAGGAGCTATGATTATGTTTGCGTGTTGATGAGAATATCTAGAATTAAAATAGAAGAGTTGAGGACAGGGAGAGGGAAGAAAAAAGTCTCTCCGAAACTTCTCAACATTTTCAGACATGTTGTCGTTGCTCCTGAAAGACACAAAATGAGAAAAACAATATTCTAGACAATAAACCATCTGTACCTAACAGATTTGTTCACCTCTCCTTACTGGCTGATACGGAGGCATTTATTTATTTTTGCAGTGGATCAGAAGAAGTTCTCATGGTGAAGTTCAATCGTTATTTATTCTGCAGCTTCCTCCTTTCTCGTGGTCTTCCTCTGTTTTTCTTTCTGCTAATAAAAGTGGCTACAAACAATCCTTTTTGAAGACAGTAGTGACATAGCTGGAAAGCGAGGTTAAAAAATAGGGAACAAGAAGATACAAGGACATGATGTCAAGAGCACAAGCAGGATGAACGACAATAGACACAAGGCAGAAAGGAGAATCGTTGAGTACGTGACTAGGTAGAACTCACAGCCCAAAAAGACAAAGAACCTGGCGCCGCAGCTGATGTCAATTCTCTTTTGCCCAAGCACCTACACATATGATCAACCCTACTGTCCACACACATCCCCAAGCACTGGTTATTTGGTCCCATGCTTGGTTGTATAGCAAGACATGACTCAGGGGCAAAAGATGTTTTAGATTAGGCTTAAATCTATCCATTTTGTGAGGAATACAGGCAAAATAACCAAAGGCTAAAAGTCCTCCTGTGCCCTCCTTATTATTTCTCCTAAAGATGGTCAAGCAATCTCACACCTGTCTGGGACAGCGTGTTGCTTGACCAACCTGATCTCCTTCTATGACCAGATGACCCAGCTAATGGATGAGGGAATGGCTGTCGATGTTGTCTACCTGGACTTTAGTAAAGCCTTTGACACTGTCTCCCACAGTATTCTCCTGGAGAAGCTGGCGACTCGTGGCTCAGACAGGTACACTCTTCGCTGGGTAAAAAACTGACTGGACGGCCGAGCCCAGAGAGTTGTGGTGAATGGAGCGAAATCCAGTTGGCAGCCGGTCACAAGCGGAGTCCCCCAGGGCTCAGTTTCTGATTGAGGGTCAGAAGGCTTTGCAGAGGGATCTGGACAGGCTGGGTCGATGGGCCCAGGCCAACTGTATGAGGTTCAACAAGGCCAAGTGCCGGGTCCTGCACTTGGGTCACAACCACCTCATGCAATGCTACAGGCTTGGGGACGAGTGGCTGGAAAGCTCCCCCACAGAAAAGGACCTGGGGGTGTTGATTGACAACCGGCTGAAGATGAGCCAGCAGTGTGCCCAGGTGGCCAAGAAGGCCAACGGCATCCTGGCCTGTATCAGAAATAGTGTGGCCAGCAGGAGCAGGGAGGTGATCGTGCCCCTGTACTTGGCGCTGGTGAGGCCACACCTCGAATCCTGTGTTCAGCTTTGGGCCCCTCACTACAAGAAGGACATTGAGGTGCTGGAGCGTGTCCAGAGAAGGGCAATGAAGCTGGTGAGGGGTCTGGAGCACAAGTCTTATGAGGAGCGGCTGAGGGAACTGGGGTTGTTTAGTCTGGAGAAGAGGAGGCTGAGGGGAGACCTTATCGTTCTCTACAATTACCTGAAAGGGGGTTGCAGAGAGGTGGGTGTTGGTCTCTTCTCCCAAGTGATGAGTGACAGGACAAGAGGAAATGGCCTCAAGTTGTGCCAGGGGAGGTTTAGACTGCATATTAGGAAAAATGTCTTTACTGAGAGAGTGGTGAAGCATTGGAACAGGCTGCCCAGGGAGGTGGTGGAGTCCCCATCCCTGGAGGTGTTCAAGGAACGTGTGGACGTGGCATTGTGAGACATGGTTTCGTGGGCATGGTGGTGTTGGTTGATGGTTGGACTTGATGATCTTACAGGTCTTTTCCAACCTTAGTGATCCTTTTAGGTCATGTCGCAAAGAAAGAGCACACAGGTAGGGAGGTGAAGCTGTACAATAAGGCTTGAGTTGTTCAGGGTTCTTGCTGCCACTAAAAGGGGAATGACCTGCTCTACTTCTTCCTTCTTGTACTCCTGACCTAGACTTCTGCATGTCTTTTGTAGTGGGTTTGTCTCATCTTCTGCTGAGCCAGTTCAACACATTAGGACAGCAGAAAACTAATCCAGTGAGAAAGTGAGTAATTTTCTGTTGGACTGAGTTGAATGGGCTCAGCTCAGGTAGGTGAGCTCCAGAGCTGATAAAAGGAGAGAGCGGATGGGGTTGTGGGTAGGGGGAAGAGAACAACTGCTTCTCTGTAGTGATACAAGAGTTTATCCCTGGCCTTCTCTTTAAATTATTATTTTACACTCAAATTTACCATTTTCAGAATCATTTCTAGGCAAGCTGAAGAAATTATTCCATAAACTTCCCTTCTTTACAGCCATGTGTTTGGGAATCTTCTTTCCTTAAGGAAACCTGGCCTTAAAAATCCTTGGTCGTATTTACCGCTCCATAGACAAGTCTCTTAACATGTCTTCCAGTAAATACTCATGTTTTCTACTGTAGCTCCTTCTCTCTCCTAAGCAGCCTGTGATTCCGTTGAATGCAGCTGAGATTCAGTTGGTGAATTTTAATCTTCCGCATAAACCATTAGCTTACACATGAGGGTATAGAGATTGACTTTTATGCCTATTGGTTCTATGTTACAGACCATATAGCCATACACCTCCATAAATATTCTTGAAGGACCCCAACACGCTCCCACAGAATTAGATGCATTTTTGCCATTGATGCCAACAGGATCATCCTGCATCTGGCAAAATGAAGAGGTCACTTTTAAGTGCAGTGCCCTGAAACACTGCAGACTGATGCGTCAGACTGCTCTTGTTTATCGGTGGAAACATCCAACGCCACTTGTAATGTAAACCTCAGCTACTGAATCCCTCCCTTCTTCTAGGCAGCCGTCCAAGGTGTATTTAAAGGGAATTTCTTCTTGACCATTCGACACAGTGTCTCCAGATCCTCCTCGGCTGGTGATGCAATGTTTACAGTGGTTTCCTACTGCATTTTTAACCTGACAAACTTGTGAGCCACATAGCTATTTAAACCAACAAATCTTACTTGTAAATATGCTTCAGGGAAAGACTTTTAAAACATTAGCAGGTACTTGGATATAGCCAAGTTGCAAGGCTCACAAGGTACTAGTTTTCTAAGTGAAACATGGAGTAATTTGGGACACAAAACCTTCTATGGCTACACCAAAGAGAATCCTAGGACTGGTTTACACAGGCATTGGTGCTGCAGGTTGACTAATCTAGTGTTTTTCAAACCATGGCCCAGAGGTGGCTACAGAGCCATGAACAACTTCCGAGGCATTCATGTAAGACAGGAAAAAAAAGAAAGGCAAATTTACTGGAAGTAGGTTAAAATTCACAGTACATATGCAGCCCCATGTGCACATATGCAGAAACTAGAGCTGCAGAGGGGGGAGCTTGGAAGTCAGAAATGGTTGAAAAGTTCTGGTCTGATCAATCATTTCTTTTCACCACTTCAAAGATCAAGAGTACCCCAAAATATCAATTCTGTTGAGTAAGCACCATGTTCTCACAGTTAAAAGTAGATGTTTTGTGAAATCTCATCCCATCTTCTCACTGGTATTGGTGCTCGACAGAAGCCAGAGTGATAGATCCCTGCCCATGGAAGCAGCCTGGAGTTTTGAACATATGATTTCCATGAGTCTTCTAATATTTTTCAGTCTGTGAAAATAATATTTCTTTACAAAAGTAACAGTACCAAGTGGTTGAAGTAGATACTTCATTTAAAACCTGGGAATGACAAACAGAAGCCCATCATCACCAAACTTCTAGCTGAAGGAAAGCAAGGGAGCCCAAAATTTAGACAGCTGTGGAGGAGAAAAATGAAAACTGCTGGAGGATGAAAAAGCACAGGTGCCAGCCAGACTGACACATGGGGAAACCCAACTCCTTGAGCCGCAGAGCAGGAATAGATCAAACATCATCGGTATAACTTGTCTCCCTGTTCAGTGCATTGCAACCCTGCCCTCGGGATGCTCTTTTGAAGTGTGAGACAGTGGTTAACACTCCAGTCTATTTTATCCCTCACGCTGCAAGTGGAATTGCCTATGTGAGTGAATTGCTAAACTTGTTCTGTAATGAGGACAGCTGCCTAATTAAAATTTGGCTGAGATGAGCCATGCATGTTTTACATAGGCTACCTAACTACCATCAGAGGTGGAACAATCTGCATTTGCTGCTAGCCGGGCTAAATACAAGCCTGTGACCTGTAGCTCAATCCATGACACCAGTGGGAAGAGTGTGGGACTTACATCAATATAATTAATCTTGAAAAACTGCAGAAAACCCCCAAACTTTAGCCACAGATCTTTCACACGACTTTCCTTCCTCTTCCCCCAACCTTTTCTGTAGGCCTTAAACCTGAACCTGGACTTACCACAAACCGATGCAACTCCCTTTGGTTTTCTCTCTTACTCTGATTGATGCACAGTGGCTGCAAACTCATGGACCAGCTCACTGCCACCCTTGACTGTGGCCTGGCGAGCAAAGCATCCATCTTCCTGCTGAATTCTGCCAAAACCTAAACTCACTTTCTCTGACCCATTACACTTCTAAATTTTCTGCTTGTCAAATTAACCTAAACACAAACACAATATAGCCTGTGCAGTTTTCTCTTCCTCTGTCTTTCAGTAACATGAAGCAGAAGTTCTTCGAGTTTTGAATGGATATATTTAAATAAGTTATTTACTCTGAAACATATTTATGGCAGTTTAGATGTAATCGCTATTGTTGCAGCTGGATTAAAAGTCATTGAAACTGATAGGTGTAGTTGTAACCTATATTGACATCCCTGGCAGGGACAGTTTAGTGTGAGCTTCTGTCCACAGCAAAGAGATATACAAAACCACTCAAGAATTTGAAAGTTCTGGGTCAAGGGACTTTGGCTGAGTGTTGCATGGGAAAGGGAGAGGAGTTCAGGTAAGGACAGGGATGGTAGTGAGTAAATAAGAGATAAGGAAGTTTCAAAATAACTCAATCAGATTCTGTTTGGTGCCTTTTTGAGAGAAGATGAAAGGAATAGTGTCACTTAATGAAAGGTATGTTCATATTACCAATCTGACTTGGGGCAATAGTAATTCTGGTGCAGATCTGCTATTGTCTCCAGCTGCCTTCTTATGGTTTCATTTTCTAAGCATTTTTCTTGTGCATAAGCTGACTTCTTTTTCAGAGGAAACTTAACTGGAAGACCAGCCCAAACATACTCCAACTCTACAGGAGACACAGGTCCCAACCAAAGGCTTGGACCTGAAAACATGGAGATGGTCTTTGCTTGTTTGATTCTTCTCTACTCAGGAAAGTACTCTCTGCATGTTCTTGGTACCACCTCCATTTCTTCTTCACATTGGTGTATCTCAAGCTAAATTTTAGCTGTTTGGGGCAAAAGAGACAACTGCTGACAACCTAATTCCTGGTCACATTTGCAGAAACACTTCCAATATCAAGCTGCATGACAAGTCCTTTTCTTCTTTTCCTCATTGGTCACTAGGTTTTTCCAATGATGCCTATGTTTGTTTTGCATTGGTGATAACCTGAAAACAGAATGTCTAGGAGCAAAGCAAACTGAATGGAGTGCAGTATAAAACCAACACAAGAGATATTGGGCTGTAATATGTATTACAGACAGGGTTTGGGGAACTTTCGATCCTGAGTTCACTGAAAGTCACAGCAAAAGTTCATGTCCATCAGAAAATCCTCAAAATCCAACTGCACAGAGCATGCACAGACCGTAAAGTAGGCAGTAGATAATGCTATAGTGGCAGTGGAGAGATATAAGAAGCTCCTTGTTAGAGTGAGATCACTTCAGATGTAGGAGAAACCAACCAAAACAGTTCTTGAAAGCTGTACTAGTGTTTCTGGATCTGAATGCAAGGAGATGGATGTTGTCTGGTAGTTTTTCCCCTGCAGTGCAAAGCAGCAACTAGGGAACCAGCAGAGAGAAGTGGTCAAAAAGCCAAGAAGACAGCAAAAGAAATGTAAGCAAAGGGACCATGGCAGTAAGCCACGTGGGGGAGAGAGCCTGGCAGCTGGAGTGCTGTGTGGCAACTGGAAGTGAAGAAATTGCCTCCTTTTGACTCTATTTTCAGGAAAACAAGACCGTGCACATATCCTCTGCATGGGCAGATTGCACACGAGACTCTGCACAAGACTGAGTAAAGGAAAGAGTTTGTTCGTCTTCCATTAAGTTCTCCCCCAGCAGAAGTCATCCAAGAGAGTCCAGTAGCAGTAAACATCTGTTTAAAAGGGTAATGTGAAAAAAAAAAAAGAAAGAAAAATCATACATATGAATGCAATGTAACAGCTTTCTTTTCTGTGTCATTAGGTTGTGGGGTCTAGCTCAGGGCAAACCACTGTTTCTACGTCTACCTAATGCTACTGCCACCATAGCAGGGTTGGTGTAAATTAATGTGCTGGATCATGAATCGAAGAAGCTGAGTTCTTTACTTTTCTGCCAGTTTTGCTTCAAAACCTTTCATGACTACCACTCAATCAAGAAACTTGTACCATTTCAAATGCAAATGAGAAACAGTTGTTGTTTTCTACCTGCTTTTGCTTTGAATTGTTGATAAATTGAGGAGTTAAGATGGCTGGATACTGTGCTACTTCAAAAAAAAGGCAATTTTGTCAAGAGGAGAGGCAATGTTGACTCAACAGTCGGTGACTACATATAAGAAACAAATGGGAATTTAGGGCTTAAGAGGCTTGTATTTCATGAAAAATATCTGACACACAAACCACATTGGAAACAAATTTTAAGTCCTGTGAAGTGAAACATGTAAGGGAGCTCTTATGTATTAAAATAATAAGACATCTCTCCTAATTCATCTCGTCCATAAGTAAAATAAAAGGCAGTGAAATTTTCAGGCAAATGTATTTTACATCAATGCTATTTGCTCTGACTAAAAATTACGCATTTTGTACTGTGTATTTCACACAGTCACATACACATAGCATGTTTGGCTCAGTCATCTTGTACTTCATATCTAGCATTATTTGGGGACTGTGTTTCCAGAGCCTTAAACCTGGCCAAGAAATATAGATTCTAAATTGACATAATTAATAATTCCAATGATAATAAAATATACTTGTGGCCAAAATACCTGGCCAAAAAGATACTAACCACATCCAATGAAAGAAAAGTGTTCCTTGCCCAAGAAGAATTCTTACTACATTTTCCTGGGAACACTGAATATCCTCTGGGTTTTGTGGTGGGTTTTTTTCTTTTTAAAAATGTACACGGGTTTCCATTTTGTCTGTTTTACTTGCCCTTGTGTGACTATACCAATGCTTTGGTTTTTCCATGGTCCAGAAACATGCCAACACATCAATTACGTGTGGACGTGGCATTGCAGGACATGGTTTAGTGGGCATGGTGGTGTTGGGTTGATGGTTGGACTTGATGATCTTACAGGTCTTTTCCAACCTTAGTGATTCTGTGATACTCTACTGAAGCAAGCTACCGAAGCAGGCTGAAAAAAGTCTTACTCTCCCTCCCATGCTCTGTCGGCTTTAAGGCAGTAGGAGGCAAAAGGAGAAGCCAAGACCACTTGTTTGCTGAAGGCATGTGGTTGCATATGTTAGAACAGAAGTGGAGCTCTTCATTTATTTGTGTTGCAGTAGTGCCAATCATGGACCTGGACCCCATTGAGTCAGTCACCATACAAACGTGGAACAAAAGCAGTAATCCTTGAGCTTTGGTTAGCCAGTAAATCACCCTCCTTTAAGGGATGGGGATTTGCATATTTATGGTTGGGAAATAACCATGCTTTAGTCCATTGGAGCCTCTCTTGTTATGAGTGCACAGGGGGTTGTGTAGAAGGGAAGAAAAGAATCAGTGTTACAGTCAGTGACCACGTACTGCATCCAGCTCTTCCCTCTGACTGAGACAACTGCATTTCAATTTAAGAATAATTATTAAAAGCCCTGTTTTTTTCCCATTTTTCTCAGCCTTGAATAACTTTTGTGACAAGCCATAGCAGCATCCTGTCTTCCTCACAAATGAAAGTTAAGTAAACCATGCTTTAATTCTCCCAGCCAGAGGGAGGATCTGTGACAGCAACTTTTCCATATGCTCATTTTCTATTTCCAACTTTCATTTCATAAATAACAGGCTTTCAGAATTGCCTGCTCCATACTGCCCAGCACTGCTTTACTGGTTTTATTTCTACAGCAGAGGATTTGCCTACAAAACTAGAGTCAGAGCATTTACACAAAAGGACAGCAGTTAAAAAAATAATTGAACATAGAATAGCACTGAAAAACACAGGCTTTGCCACTGTAGACACTTAAAAACGCAGCTCTGCATATCCAGGTTTATCCTGCCATGGTATTGAAAAACACGTGTACTATGCCATTATATCCAGGGTTACTCAGGCCCTGAGTCTTCCTGAAAGCACACCTCAAAGAGCACACACCAACTTAATACTTACATGACATTGTGCTGGGCTTAGCGCTTGACACAGACATGAATTTCGTGTTGTTAGAGCAAGTTTACAAGCCCTCAGCAAGTAGGAGGAGACAGAGAGAAAGAGATGGTCAGCAGAGCTAGAAACAGTTTATGTTTTTGGAGAAAAAAGGTAGTCAGATCTCCGCAGCCAATTTGTATCGTGGTAGGTCATGTACCTGGTCAGGCCAGTGTGGCCACCAGCCACAGTGGTCCTTGTTCCTCAGGAAGACCAGAGCTTCTGTCAAGAAGGGCAATGCTGATGAGAGGTTGTCTAATAACAAACAGCCAAATGCAGAGGCAACTTTCTTTTGAGCAGTTATTTGTTGCTGCCATTTCCCCAATGCCCCTCCTGCTCCTCAGAGACGGCCAGCATCGTGAGGTTGTCCATGAAACGTGTTAGGAAGAACCACGCATGGCCATAGCCAGGCTCTGTTTGAGCAAATCCAGAAGGAGCACCAGTTTCTTCCAGAAAAACATACTGCCTACGTTGGGAGGTAATTGAGAGGAATTTGTACCTTCCGTGAATGGAAGGCCATGAACAAAATATTCATCGCCTGATACAACTGCATGTGGGCTGCTCCTCAAACATTTGATTAGACATCACTGCCTTTTCACTGTCTATCTACATATAATTGGTAGATAACCAGCCTACATTTGCCAGGTTAGGTTCCTGCTAAGCTGTTGATTTGAATCTGTTCCCAGAAGTGACCAGCAAGTGTCAGAGCCTGAAGCAGGGAGAGAAGCTGGAGGAGAAGTACAGCGGGGAGAAAACAGAGTTTTTAGCAACAAATTGTCGGATAAGCTCAAGAAATCCTGTGGACCTACATCTTTTAGCACGTGTTACAGTCTAGGTGGCACATTAGAAGCAAAAAGAATATCAGCCTTGCAAATGTCAGTATTGCAATAGCTATTTTTAGATGTTTGGCATCCTGAGGTGCCCATAGCTTTGAATTGGATATAGGGGTTCCCTGACAGCAGAGTTGTCCAACCTTTTGATTTTTGATGAATTCCCTGCTTACTTAAAAAGAAAGTTTCTAGTGAAGCTGTAGGCTCCTAAAGAGAAGATTTACAACTATTGATGCTGCTACAGGCCTGTTTGTTTTTCGTTGCCTCTGCGTCCTGGAGAAGCACCTTGAGGATACTTCAGTGTTTACAAATCACACAGCCGAGTGCCGTAGTCCTGAACAGCACAGTAACAGCAAGGTACCTGCTGACATTTCTATACCAGTTCACATCTGGATGCTCTGCAGTGCCCAAGCTAACCACCAGTACATGGCCTCACCCCTCTAACCCCTGAGCAAACGGTCACGGTCTCTCCTATGGATCCCAAAGTTATCCATGGCAAATCTAACTGCTTTAGTTCATTGGTTCAAATTTCCCTAGAAAGACATTTAAATATGCAGGGAATGTTATTAATAGAAATAAAAGTTCCTCCAACTTCAGGTACTCTGTGAGCTCATTTCAAATATAATCAAGTGTGTGGATTAGCTAAAATTTGATTAAACACCTGCAGTGACAGTTAACAGACTCCTTTGGTGCCTGATGCCTTTTGTGGATCCCTGGATCTCTTTTGCACTACTGTTTACAGAGCCAGGCCTCAAGCAGGTGTAGTTTGCTTGCATTTATAGATAGGTTTTATGACAGTTTATTCCTCGTGGTATAAAACCTTGTCTTGAACTGTCTAGGACTGCTCTGTGCTAGGCACTCTGCATGGGGAACAGGAAGACAGCTCCTGCTCTGGTCCTCGCTTCCTGGTTTGCTTCAAGTTTGACCATTTATCATATGAAATCAGTCCTAGAAATACCACGTATTTCCTTCTCCCGCCTTACTGCATACCTAAAATACCTCTAGGAACCTCTCAAACCCCAAACCTCCTCTAAAATGTTAACAGCACATTCTCAAATACTTTGTCTAGGCTTGAAATATGTTTAAGCAGCAAAGTCTGAGTGGTAAACAGGCAGCGTATTTAGCCCATGATAAATTAACTGGAGCGAAGGCTCATCTTCAAGGCCAATACATTCTGCCTTTCTTCAACAGCATGAGGAGAGTAAGGCAGAACCAAGTTGATTGATACTTTCTGCATGAGACACAGAATCTTCCAAAAGGCCAGTCTGATCATCTGTGGGCTCAGATATCCTTTCCCAATGTCTCTGGTCTCAGCAAGTACAAAATAAGCCCAAGCAACTACGCTTTCAACTTCAGATCCCCAAATCAATGCCGACAGAGAGATAGATTATATGAATACGAGTCTAATTCAGCCATTTAAACACATACAAAACACCGATGACCTCTGTCCGTTGCCTGAAAGAAAAAAGAAGATAGGCATTTTCCTACGCTCTTACTACAAAACCAGGAAACACCTGAAAATAAACCAGACTGCAGCCTTTTGTGACTATGGAAATATTCTGGATGCAAGGCTTCCCTCTAGTGGAAAATCCATGAACTGACAACTTCTCATTAGCACCTGCAGTTCGGACATGGAAAAACAAATGCCACAAGTACATATAATGTTGCTGTTGAAACGGTAAGTGGCAAGTGCATTCACATATGAAAACACGATTATGCTTGAATCTATTGTGTCGCACTGAAAGCTTGACCTCTTCCTACCTGAGGGATTCATTATTTGGGAAGTCTGGAGATGCTAGAGCTGAAGAGATACGAGAAACTGTCCCTTCCACCATAATTGCTAATTATGGACTGAACTTTTGTTATCCATATGAGTATTAGGTACAGGATTTTCCACTAGGGCCTGGGCTTTCGGAACAGGCTTATTCCCTGTAATCAGAAGTTTGTCAGCCTTAGGGTGTGCCTCTCTGCCTGCCCACTTGCAGGAGCGAGAGAAAGAAAGAGGGGGCACTCGTGTGAGATGGCAGTAGTACTGCAGGACCCTACATGAGACTGGATGCTGGGTCAGTTCTCGTGACATTCATGTGGTTAACACAATTATTTGGTCTGTGCAGAGGTAAGCAATAGGGATTTATAAAAGAAACCCACAATAAAACAGCTCCAACCAAAAGGTTTTCAAAGATCCACAAGGAAAGACAGGTAAGTAAACTTTTACTATCATTTATAGGAATCAAAATTAATGCATCAATAGTTTCACATCAAGACTAAGTAAGGCAGTTTGAAGGTTTTGCTAAGATTCATAATGAGCAAATTAAGCCTAACTAATCTATATATATACACACCATAGCAGAATACTTAATGTAATCATATAGGTGCTCTATGAGTGCATAGCTGCAGAACATCAGTTATAGATGGCAGCAAACACACCTAACCTAAGTCCAAGTCAGAATTGTGCCCATGCCTCTCTCTTGTGTACACAGTGAAGTTAGTTATATACTTCAGAAGCACTGCTGCTACTACTGTCTTTTTCAGCTCCCCCTAAAACTGTTTCACAGGCCTCGAGGAAGGGCACAGCCCCAGCTGCAGCAGATCTGGACTGAGATGCCCAGCCATATAGGCTGCCACTAAAAGACATGCAGCATTTTTGACGCCCAGCTAGTCAGTGTGGGTAAGTCACAAGCAACGATGGTTCATGGTTCAGTCTGCTGGCAGCAAATCCCAAGAAGAGGCACATACGCTACCCAGCGACACACTCACATTGCAGTTGAAGATGAGCTGGCCTGTCTCAGATTGCTCCTCCTCCTGCTGCTTCCCCTGCACTAGTTCTCACGATCATCTGATGAATTTTCATTAACCACCAGAAATCAGACCAGTCAAAAATTAAGTGAAATGTTTTGCCAGTTCAGCAAGCTGAATTAGCACATCACTAAACAATGACCTGAACTATGTAATACTGCCAGGCACGTCGAGATAAACAAGGTCCTGCATTCTGCAGGCAGTCTTTTCCTAGACCGTTGCTGCATTTGCATGTTTTCCTTCTGCCTGGACAGCAAATCCCATCTTAAGGTAGCTGCAGGTTGTTAGGGCACACATCATGCCATGCCCACCTGCAACAAAGATAAAACAAAGGTTGTGAGAACGCATCACAAGATTGTGAAGCATTTGGATATGGTATTGATAAAAACAATTGATAAAAAAAGCATAGTGATATATTGATACAAAATGTTTATCTATTAAAGCTGGCCTATATATAAATGTTAATCTGCCAAGGAAAACAATATGATTTCCTTGATCAGTCAAAGGCTTCTTTTTGTTAAAAAAACCAGGGTAAAAATACTCAAGCACATTACAAGACCTGGAATTTGTTTAGGTCTTTAGCAATTCTTCTAGACTTTTCAGGTTTGAATCAGGAACAAGTATTCAAGACTTAGCTATAGCTCTAGTTGTAGATGATCAGCGCTTCACTCCCTGTCTACACTGGTGACTTTTCCTTAGCAGAACCACTGCTACAAACAAAACTTTACCAGTCCTTACCACAAAGACTGTCTGCAATTGCAATACGCCAATATATTAATAGCTTCATTGACACAGGTCTGCTTGTGGGTGGCCATAGAAGCATCTTGAAGCAACTTACTTGGGGCCTGATGAAATTGCTGCCTTACTCTTTATGCATTAATTAAGGCTAGGCCAGAGTTACAGAAGAAAGATCTGTAGCACAAATAGGTCACTCCTTCCACCTCCCTGTGGTCAATGAAATAGGAAATACCCTAGTCTCAGCCTAGGATATTTTCAGCTAGCCTCCTTTGAGAGAGGATAGCCAGTCTCAGATTTGAGATCTGAAAAGATCAGGTATAGGGTACAACTGTGCTGGGGCAAAGGAGAGGTGAAGCCCTTCAACCTCAGAGTCACCCCACAAGCTGACTCAATGTGGATTGTCCACAAATTCTTGATGCAGCAAAGCAGTTATTCTGATGCCAATGGACTGATAAGAAAAGAGATGCTACCTCCTGGGATGCCGCATTTGCTAGAGAAGGAAAGTTTAGGGATGGTAGAGTGGAGCAAGAATGACTATAACTGACTGTCAAAGTGGATTATTTTTGAGATGACAAATCAGGTCAAATTGCACAGAGGGGAAAAAAGCAAGAAAGTGATGAAGAAAGCAAGAATGAAAAAGACAGTACGGAAGACGGTAGAGCTAGGCCAGCTGATATATTTTGAAGTTTAAACATTGAAATGTGAAGCACTGATTGTATGACATGTAAACACTATTAGCACATATCTTACAACACATTTCCTCTGGGACAACTTAACAGGCCTGTTAAGTTTGATGCCTTTTCTAATTGTAGTTACTGGAAAGACAACAAATCTTTTCAGAGTATAGTTTAAAGAAAAACACCTTTCCTTGACATGTTCTTCTCCATTATTTTTGTTACCCTTCCCATACTATGCTACTTGCTCTTTGCAATAGTCTACAGAATTGCCAAGCACCTATTATCCCAAGCAGTTCACATCTGCGATGACAGCCCTAAAGAAAACTCAGCAGCTTATGTCTCCAGCAGTTCTAAGAGAAAACCAAACCACACACTGGGTGACAGAAGACTCGATTTCTATATTTTCAGAACTCTGAGAAGAGTTCCTGCAATTCTTAGGCTAGAAATCAAAACTATCCATTACTTTCTCAAGGAATAAACTGCTGAAAAAATAACCCAGGTATTCTTGCTCAAGTCCAATTTAAAGTGTCAAGCTAAATGGGTATCAGAGGACTGAATTAGCAATGTTATCTACAGTGCCACAGCCTTCTTTTGAAGGCCTGAATTACAGAATCACTAAGGATGGAAAAGACCTGTAAGATCATCAAGTCCAGCCATCAACCAGCAAACACCACCATGCCCACTAAACCATGTCCCACAATGCCTCGTCCACATGTTCCTTGAACACCTCCAGGGATGGGGACTCCACCACCTCCCTGGGCAGCCTGTTCCAATGCTGCACCACTCTCTCACTAAAGACATTTTTCCTAATATCCAGTCTAAACCTCCCCTGGTGCAACTTGAGACCATTTCCTCTTGCCCTGTCACTAGTCACTTCTTGGGAGAAGAGACCAACACCCATCTCACTGCAACCCCCTTTCAGGTAATTGTAGAGAGTGATGAGGTCTCCCCTCAGTCTCCTCTTCTCCAGGCTAAACAACCCCAGCTCCCTCCGCCGCTCCTCACAAGACTTGTGCTCCAGACCCCTCACCAGCTTCGTTGCCCTTCTCTGGACACGCTCCAGCACCTCAATGTCCTTCTTGTAGTGAGGGGCCCAAAACTGAACACAGGATTCGAGGTGCGGCCTCACCAGAGCCGAGTACAGGGGCATGATCACCTCCCTACTCCTGCTGGCCACACTGTTTCTGATACAGGCCAGGATGCTGTTGGCCTTCTTGGCCACCTGGGCACACTGCTGGCTCATATTCAGCCGGCTGTCAATCAACACCCCCAGGTCCTTTTCTGCAGGGGAGCTTTCCAGCCACTCATCCCCAAGCCTGTAGCGCTGCATGGGGTTGTTGTGACCCAAGTGCAGGACCCGGCCCTTGGCCTTGTTGAACCTCATACAATTAGCCTCGGCCCATCGATCAGCCTAATTAAATCTCTAGCAACGTGTCATTACCATAAAAGACAGAAGACCACCATACCACTTGATGTCTTCACCTTATGTGGGCTGATGAAGTGCTTCTAAGGTACTGCTGAGCCAAAACAATCTCATCACAGTCAACTACCTCTCTCTGCTTGAGACATCTTTGAGCAAGTTGTTGCACAGCAAATGGCACATGGTGAATACCTAAGACAGAGCATCTTGACACATTCCTCAGGGTAGTAGGTTACTATATAGAGAGAGATATGTGTCTCTATGTGCTAAATAGTGGGAGTTTTTTAACTACTTACAAAATTCATGTTAAACCAGTGAATGTTGCAACTGAACAGAAAAAACTTAATGAATGTGATGGGCTGAAGTTTGATTCCATAAACACACAAAAATTCCGAATCGAAGGCAAGTGTGTACAAAATAATTTATTACAGCATAACATATGTTGGCAATATTTTACAGTGAGTTTTCCATTCAACAATTTTGAATCTAAACAGATGACACACAAAGGAGAATTTTAATTAGAACAGTTTATTTGTCTTAATAAAATCCCCTCTTCATGAACTTATATTTGCCTTTGAGGGGCTAGTTAATATTACTGAAATTATTTACATTGCAGTGAAATAAAAACAAACCAAGATTGAATGATTCCATTACAGTTTCCAGAAAACGGGTTTTTCTGTACAAGCCACAGTATAGTTATGTTTTGATAGCAGTTCTTATAGAATGTAAAGCTGTCATGTGTAGCCATTTTGTCCAGCAATACTATGCTTTAAATAGGTATATTAGATTCAGACTTCCATTTTGATGTGTTGTATATTTAATAGTTAATGCACCAGAATACAAAGTAAGAAAAATATTAATTACGATTTGTAGTCAGCCTTTTTGTGCTCCCTTAAATAGTTTTCAAATGTAAAACATACTCCTCACATACTATTTGCTTTGCAGCACCTAAAGCAATAGTATTTAGGTATTAGAAGTACTGGAGTATTGGCCATAAGTGGACAACTAAGACTTTTAATGGAGATAATACAGTAAACTTACCAGAGAATTTTTATGACATAAAGAACTGTATTCTCCATTACTGTACCTTCTGCATTTGCCCAAAACTGGAGCAGCTTTTTCAACTTAAGTGTCAACAGGTGAACAGATGGGGAGAAACCAGAAGGAAAAGGAGGAAGGGGAAGATGGAACAAAGGACAAACAACAGTATAAATTCATTATGTTTTCACAGGGAATTGCTTTGGGATACTCAAAAAAGTTAAACTGACCATAAACTTAAGGAAACAATAGCTATAGAACACAAAGTAAATAGAATAGTTTGCAAAAAGCCTTATTTGCGGGGGGGGGGGGGGGGGGAGGAGGGGAGTTGGGGGTTTTTTGGTTTTTTTTTCGTTTTTTTTTTTCTGTTGAACACAAACCTAATCTTCATCTCCATCAACACTGGTTCCATATAAGACAGACATCTGACAAAAACATGCAAACCCCCAATGCTTTCATTGTCACTGTGCTTCAAAAGAAACCAAACTGACCAAAGAAAAATAAAATTAAAAAAACAACCCACCAAACCCAGAAAAACACCCTAAAGAACAGTAAAAGACAAAGAGGGCAATTCAAGTAGCACTTCAGTCTTAATCTGCTAAAAACGCTCAAATGATAATTTATTAACAAGATATGATCACATTTATCTGTATATGTAATGACACTTACGTGAAAGCAGTCTTTAACATCCATATTTTTTGTGAGGGAGGGCTGATGGATTATTAAAAGACTTAAAACTGTACAAGTATAAACATGAAAAATGCTGATTAAGGATAATGTTTACATAAATATTGGCAGTTTTTGTTGGGAGAAAAAATAGCTAATAGCATACTCCACTTCATTTAACTATCCCAATATTTTGTTTTATACCTGTTAAAGATATTAAAATACAACCTGGAAAAGTAACCCTGATCTGTATCCAGCCAGCATGTAATGAGAGTCAGAGTTTTGTATACACATGTGCATGTAGGTATACATGCACACAGGCTTGCACACACTACTTTAAATTTCATTGGACAACAAATCATGGTTAATGGCTGTATGATTCACAGATGCAATGCTGCTATCGTCCTCGTTTGTGGCAGGCATAAAGGCAGACGTAAAAGGAAACAGTTTATGACATGCTGCTTGATATTCTTCACATTGAGTGTGACAGCTCCCAAAACTGCCATCAAGCAGTGCCTCAAAAACCTTTGTTAATGTCTAAAGAAACAAAAGTAACAGTTAATAGATGTGATTTACAATTGTTTTATTACTAAAAAGATATACTGTTAAACAACACTAATCTAAGCAAACACATTCTCTGTTGGTATTCAGATATCTTTAGTTAATTAGGGATAAAAATTTGAAACCTTGTTCTTCTAAATAATATTAATTTATGATGATATATGAAGTATGTACATTATCCTGCAGTTAAGTATACATTATTTAAGACCCCACGCATTTTTGGCTTTAAATAGTTTATCTTTTACCTTCACATTTTTGTCTCTCATGTTTTTATCCAATCTAGTAGCAATAGCAATTGCTTTTTCTTGTCTTGATTTGTCCAGGAAATACATCATCTTCGCACCTTATCACAAGAAAGAACACAACATTTAGATAACAGTGTTCCTAAATGCAGTACCACATACACAGACACACAGAATCTGAAAACTTATAAATCAATGTGAATTAGGACTTCTTACAAGTTTTAATAAACCATATTCTCCTCCCTTATAACTTAAAACTAATGAAACTAAAGCTATTTTGAAATTTATTAAAAGCATAAGGATTGAGTAACACAAGAGATCCGCTTCTGCAAAAGTGAAATGCCTCACTTTACTGAAGACCTGTCAGTCAAGAAATACACATAAAGAGTACATCGATGACTAAGCCCTTCAAATCAGCAGGCTAAATGAAACCCATCCTACAAATGTGGAAGTGAGTAAGACATTTTCTCAGAGATACTCTAAATTCTTTTGAAAAGTACTGGAGGTAAGTGAACAATACAGCTACTAAACAACTGTGGAACACAGTCCAGAAGAAACTCAGACCAGTATATGTCTGTATGGCAAGAAGTAAGGCCAAGCTGGACTGCTGGAGCTGAGTGAAATAGCTTAGGTACAAGGAAAGTATAATGCAAGTCTGGTGCTTTGTCTGGACTAGACGACATTGGTGAGAAGTAAGACACTGCATTAATGTAACTATCCAGCTTCTTGGACCACAAACAGTTTATCAAAACTGGTCTGGGCATCTACAAAATACTGTGTTGCTCCTCATATCCTAGCTGCCTTAATTTAAAATCTCATCTTAAATGAACATGTAGGCATTTCATATACTTTCCTTTTCCCAAATACAAAGTCCAGGCACACCTCACTACATAATCTACTACAAAGAACAAAAAGCTTAAAGAAACATTTTCCTGAAAAAGTTAGAAATCCACCTTCTGAGTGTAATTGTCTCCTCTTGCTCATTTCCCTAATTATTAAATTTGTTTTCCTAATTAGAGAAAGTTTCCAAGTTCTTACTGCTTTTTGTATCCAGAACATTTCAGAGAATAGATTGCTAGACTGAATAGATTTGGGTTTGAGTTATCACTGTCAAAAAATTTATTAAACTTAACCTAGTTACATTTGTTTGAAGTCAGAGAGGCTATATGCTATGGAAATTGAGAGCAATAAAAATTCTGCTTATGTTTTTTTTACTAGTAATCATTTTAAGCTAAGAAAACACTCATTTGTACTCTCAGATTGAAGGTTTAGGTCTTTCAGACCTTTACATTTTCAAACTTGATTCAAGATGACAGTTTAAGAAGCTACAAATTGTACAGTGGGTAAGTCAATTGCTTCACACTTTTTCAGCATAAACAGAAGACTGACATGTAAATGAAGACCTAAAGCTACCAAGGACATGTCTATGGTTAGTTCACTGCTGATTTCACTTCAAAATCTTAATCCCACATTTGTTCCCACTGCCTGTAAATTGATATACTGTTGGATCACAGTGATTGACCCTAAGGAGCTTCTACACAGTTAAGCCCCTCACCTCCACTGAATGTGACTAGACTTATATCTTCAAAGGGGTCCCTGACATCCCTCTAACATGGGTGCCACCCCTGCCAGTTATCTAGCTTGAGTTCTTCTCAAAGGCTCTAACGATGTAGATAGTCTGAAGCCAAACTCGGAAGCATGACAGTCTTAGCCTGTACAATTACTATGACAAAGTGACTGTCCTGTTTTCCATTATAATGGAGGACCAGAAAGTAGAACCTGGAAAACATCCAGTTAGATGCCTAACAATGACAAGAGTGGAAGAACACATCTTTAAGAATCAGGAGCAATTGCCTGCTGAGGTATCTGTACTTGACTTCGCAAATCTTGGGCCTGCTCACGGGAAAGGGGTGCAAGTATTTCTCTGAAGAGGCTGTCCTGAAACAGGTATCTTTTAATGGCCTTTAAGTTTGGGGTAAGTTACCTAACCTTCCGTTAAGAGAGATGAACAATCTTCTCAAAATAACTTTCTCCAGTCATTCTGGACAGACCCTGGATAACTTTTACAAACTAGGTGAGATTAGGACTGTTCTAAGTACTTTTAGGTGCCTGGTAAATATACACTTATTTTTGCTTCTGAACTGCTGGAGAGGTGTTTTGATTCCTCCTCTACTACCTTCTCAGGTAACATCAATTTTTAACCCAAAATTTTCTGTACTCAGTAGACATGATACATTTCACTTTCAACTTCCTTTGACTTAACTCCAGCAGCTACACGTAGATCTTCTATACAAATAGTACGAGTGTCATATTTCAAGATTTCCATTGTTGACCATGAAGCAGAAAAGCAAAAGTAGCGTAACAAGTTTCTCATTATATTTTTATTGATGCCATTGCTACATGACAAAGCTATGAGCAGGAACAGAGATATTCCAGCTGATAAGAAAACAGGGAAAAGCACTGCTTCTAATAGAAAATATAAAACAAAAAATCCTCTAAGAATTTCAAAACTAGAAGCTGCAACAGGAGGGATGACAGTGCTTCCATACTTGAATATCTCTGGTGGTTTGATCACACTTTTTGGAGGTAAGAAGCAGGTTCCTTACACATCTAATAAAAAAATGAATGAGTTTTTTTTAACATGGTAAAAGTAGGCAGAAAAACCACAATGTAAACGTAAATTGCTGGCTCACTGGAATTTATGTATGAATTATGGACTGCAGATAAAGACTCTGGATTTAAATCACTTGAAAAGGAGATTATTTAAGAGCATTAAGAAGTTAAACAAACCTGACAGTTGGTGCTGAATGGAGGTAGCATTGTGTTTGAGAAATTCTTCATTAAAACTTTCCAAGTTTTTATTAACAAAGATTTTCTGCATTTCTTGAGTTAGGACCTTGCTCACAATTTCTGGGAGGTTACTATGGTCAGATACTAGAAGGGGGAAGGTGAAAGGAAGAGAAGCAAAAAAAGCCATTTAAACAACTGTGAAAAACAGTGTGAAACCATAAACATCACTGCTAAAATTCCCGTTTTTAAGATTTGGGTACAGAAACAAACCCAAGTTTCCATTCCAAACAGGTCAACACAAGCATTACAGATGCATTTATAGATGAAACATTCATAACGGGCACTATGTCATGTAAACTTTCTGCTGCAAGTTCACAATGCGTACTTCGCTTCAGTCAGAATCTTTCTCCCATATCTGCCACTTATTTTCTTAAAACTTAGATTTTTCAAGGATCTTTGGAACACCTAGTCCTCTGTGAAATCTAGCCAAAATGAGTTATTGGGTCCACCTGGTGGATTAATGGAGGAAGGAGTAGAATTAATACACACACAGTATCCTGCATAGCACAACCGGTGTCTTCTTGGGTATTACCATGGAAAACATACTATTTCTTTTTATTCATATCAGTTTGTGTTTCAAGAGTATTTATACGTTACAAAATATGTAGTTATGTCCTTGTACAATATGTATAAAGATACAGGAAGTTATATGTACTTCCTACACACATACCAGCTTTAGAGAATTTAATCAAGCACTCATGTAGCCATGGGTTATTACTGTTGATAGCAAAAGCTCTTTTGACAGACTGTAACATTAACAGAAACTTTCCTGTGGGAGTGAGAAAAAAAACATAGCAAGATTAAAAAAATACAGAACTTTTTCTCTTTATATCAACTACTGTTTTCGTCAGTAAATCTAGTACAAACATTAGAAACATCAATGCCTAGACACAATTAGAAAGGGGATTTATTTTTCCCATCCAAATTGCTTAATAGAAGTGCCTGCTGCTCAAACTCTGACAACACTGCATAGATGATGTTGCTATCTGTTTGGCTTTGTTTTCCCCTAGATAATTAAAGATCACATTGCAAATGCCTTTCTACAGCATTTACTAGTATACACTACAACTTACTTTGCTCTTAGCATTTTTGTTGAGCCACCCTTAAAAACAAAAAAATTATTTCCCCTACTACTACTGGATATCATGCAAACCCCAGCTTCAATCAAGTAAATACCTATTCCAGACCATTTTAGGCTACACTCAGATAACACAGGCTGCACTGAAGGGTTAAAATTTTGTAGAGCAAAAATAAAATTATGCAGTACTTTACCTTTTCTAAAGTATATTTCAAATGCTAATAAATGTGTTTCTATGTCATCTCCAATAAGATTCTTAAGTGGTATAAGGAACTTAATGGCTTCTTCTAGTGGATTTTCTACCTGTTTTAAAAAAAACATGGTGAAATTTAAAGCTTGAAATAAATGTCAAATAAAAACACCAAGGATAGTTTCTGTTATTCAGAGTATTTAAATAGTTAGAGGCCAAAAGGTGAACTGTAGATAGCTTTCTGAATTAAACTGAACCACAATATTTTTATTTGAACAGCAAGATTTAAAAGTGTTTACTCATGATTTCATGTTGACAAAGACAGTATCTTTGCTAACGCTGGCACTTCTTATGTAATGTACTTAGTGTTGTAATTTAGCATTTAGGAAACAATTAAATACAACCACCTTAGACAACAAGCTTAAACTTCTGAAGTTACTGTGATAAAGGAAATAGTTCGTTGTGCTTGGAGAAATACTGTCTCGTGTCTTCAAACTCTGTGAACTGCAATCACATTTCTGTTAGTTTTTCTCTATTCACTGTAAGAAAAAGTTCTTCAGGCAAGAACCATCTTTTTGTTCAGTATCCCTTTTAACGAAGGATGGCCTACTGTTCAAAAAACCAAAATTTAAATAAAGTAACAATATTATTAATATAGAACTTTGATTTATTAAAGGAAAAATATTACTTTTCTTTAGTGTAAATAGAGATAGACTACAAAAAGGTATCTTTGTATGCAAAAATAATTTTATAAAAAATGCTGGGTTCTTTCAGGAGAACCTGACAGTAATCCCATATTATAGGCTTTTTATGATAATTACATAATTTAACACGAAAGATCGTGCTAACCCTTTCCAGTTTTTCAGGAATGAGCTCTTCCCTGGGTCCACTAGTTTCTTCCTCCTCTTCATCTCGCTTTTTCTTTTGGTTCTTTTGTTGTCGCTCTCTTTCTGCATGTTTTCTTTCTTCTTCAAGCTTTGCTTTCTTCTGTGCTCTTCGTTGCTTGCTAAGCATTTTCTTCAATTCTTTGGCTGAGAGATTTTCTACAGATTAAGGTAACGAACAGATAACTTACATTAACAGAGTATTTAATTAAAAACCTTGTTTCTCTCAAACACCACTCAGATATGCCACTACGCTCCTGCCCCATATTAAAATGGCATACTTTTAAAGCAATTTCCATAAATATCAGCACTTACCAGACTATCATCACTGTATAGTCCAACATTACTACCAGATGACTATTTACAGCATAACACAACACTTGATCTTGCATATTTTCTCTTACATAGTTGTTATAGAAACCTCAACTACTTGAAAGGTTAACTACGTAAAGTCGTATCTATGACAGGTTTTACCTTAGAAAAAGGACAATGGTTTTCAAGGCTAAGACTAAGCTCCCATAGTGACTGTAGCCCAACTTCCTTCTAATGCTAACTAGAAACACAGACAAATTTACACTCCATCTTAAAACAAGCTTGTTACCTTTCATTAAAGTGTCTGAACAACATACAGCCGTGATAATTGCATTAATTTTCTGCAAATGCCATGGGATAGCTAAATGGATGCAAGCAAAAACTGATATTGTTTGGGGTGAGGAAAAGTAAAATATTCTGGTAGTATTAGCAGGACCATTATATGAATCTTCAAGCTGCTTGCTGTGTCCAGATTTTTAGATTGGACTAGCATTTAGATAAACCAAGGTTTAACAGTTGCACGCAAAGCAGAACACACAAACATGGCTTCCTACAGGTTCCCATAGAAGTGAGGAGCCTTCAGCCTTTCCATTCACTCTTTTTTTCCTTCCCTGCTGTCCCACTGACTCGACCAGTTTAGCCAGAATACTGTAGTTTCCACTCTGTTTACTGTGGTGTTTCACCAAGAACAGGATTTGTGCTAATAATGTGGCAAGGAACAGAAAAATGGGCTACCAAGGGACTAACATGTTTTTCTGTGGCTATGGCACCATGACTTTTCCACTGGGGTCAGCCACCATCCTAAGACAGGGAAGCAAGGAAAAGCAAGCGTTCTTTTTACCCCATTCATACAGTGCTGTCTTCCCCTGGGGATGAGCCTACTGAATTCCAAAGCACAGCAGACAAATGAAATAACATGACTTCTTAGACTCTTCCCCACCTTAATTTCTATAACATATTGCTATTAAGATCCTCTGTCACACAGCAATCTTACATTATATACAGAAACAAATTAAAATGGGAGAGAAAAAAGACGCACGTTGAACTGTCCTGTGAAATGTGCCTCTTTTTATATGTACTTCATTATACATAGGCAGATATGGAAAAACATTCATCTCTGAATGAAAGATGAGACTGTATTGGCAATATTAAGTGGCATTTTTGGTTTAGTTTAACTTTTTCCCCCCATGTCAAATATTCTTCCCTTTGCAAAGAGCTAGACATTAATTTCACCCCTTTAGTCAACAGCCACTGCAGTGCTGAGAGTAGCTGCAATTCCACAAATGGAGAAGCAACTATTTATCTTAAAGGAAAAAACCTTTAACTCATTTGCAATGAATCCTCAGATTTCCAAACCACACCCCACTGATTTCCTAAGAAAGTCGGCTTTCCATTTAACATTAGTTTTAAATGTACTAATTTTGCTAATACACACTTATCCATGTATTCTTTTGTCCTGAAGCTATGTGAAAAATGGTAAAATGTAATGCAGTGTTAACTAGTATTACTATGTAATAATTAATAGATCAAAATTAAATTCTTACAATTCAGGCTGCCTTCCTACAAAATCTATCCATTGTTTCATAATTCATCTGTTAATGACATTTATCTTTTGTTTAGATGGATAAATGGCTGAATTGAATTTGATTTTTCCTCTTAATATTCTGAAATGCCACTCCTCCCCAAGTACTCCAACTATAGCTAGGTTCATTCATGTACTAGTTTTACAATATGATGAGAAGAGAACAGAGCAAGAAAGCTGTAGCATGTTATCTATGATCTCTTTTCAGTTATCAAATCATGACAGAAAAGAGGAAAAACTTGTAAAAGCTTATAAATATGAGTTGCAACATACATGTGTCCTACACATGAGCCTCCATTATGGTCTAGATACCTGAATTCACTTCTTGTTCTTTGTTTTCATTGGTGAGAGGATTATCATGGAGCTTCAAGTAGATTTCAATTGCTGATCGAGCAGCCTTGAAGTAGAAGGCATGTTTCCTGAGCACATCTTCTAATCTCAAAAGGTCTACATAGGCACGAAGAGTCATCTTTCTCATGCAGTATGTGTGGAAGTCAAATTGATCATCTGTTATCTCAAAAAAATGCTTCAAGAAAAAAAGAAAAACGACACAACTCTTACACGTTTCCCTTGCTTAGTCTATTTTTTCATTAGATTGAAGTAAATTAAATTAAAACTGATATCATTTACAGGCAATATTTAACAGGCATAGAAATATCCTCATAATACTGACTGTCCAAGAGAACCTGTCAGCAGAGAAAAAACCCACCCAGAAAAATAATCATTTTGTTAACAAGAACTATAATGTGATTGTTCGAAGACTTAGGCACTTTTTAAAAGCTAACTGAAATCTGATTGTTCCCATTAGAAAAACAATTGGCAAATGACAGTATAAAGTTAATGTACAAATAGTTGTATAGTTAGGAGACATGGTATTTTATATTGAATCCTTTTCACTTCAAATAATCGTTTTTCACATAATAGCTAGGGATGACATCTTATCTATTACAGTAAATCATCAAGTATTAACCTGTTTTTAAAAATCATTATACTAGAAACTTTACATGCAACGAAAATAATGCTGATTACATCAGCAAATACCTTTATTAGTGTGAAAAGTATTGGGAAAGAAATGGATGGTGTTTGCACCTACTTACCCTTTCTACTTCATGGCATTTTTTCAAGGCATCACCATACTTTCCTAGCCTTTGATAAGCTGTGGCACATTCAGTCTGGAACCACATACACTGCATCTCATTTAGGTTTTCCATAGCAGAAGTTCCTTCCTGAAATAAGTGTCATTAGCACTTTTTGCTATTCTAAATTACCAGCTGCTTCTTTCAACTATGGCTAGTTTCAGGCCATTAGTAGGAAACAATCAATCCTTCAACTACTGGAGTACACACTGTTAGAAGTATGGCAATAAGAAATTACTTCTGGACAACTACCTTTAAACAACACTTTTTTCCAGTATTTACTGGGTCTATATAGCTGGCATACTACATCCAGCTCTGGGGCCCCCAGCACAAGAAGGACATGGGCCTGTCAGAGCAGGTCCAGAGGAGGGTCATGGAAAAAATGAGAGGGTTGGAACACCTCTCCTGTGAGGAAAGGCTGAGAGAGTTGGGGTTGTTCAGCTTGGAGAAGAGAAGGCTCCAAGGAGACCTTATTGCAGCCTTCCAATATATAGATGGGGCTTACAGGAAAGACAAAGACTTTTCACCAGGGCCTGTAGTAACAGGACAAGGGACAATGGTTTTAAACTGAAAGAGGGTAGGTTTAGATTAGATATAAGGAAGAAATTCTTTACTGTGAGGATGGTGAGACACTGGCACAGGTTGCCCCGAGAAGTTGTGGATGCCCCATTATTGGGAGTGTTCAAGGTCAGGTTGGACAGGTCTTTGAGCAACCTGGTCTAGTGACAGATGTCCCGGCCCATGGCAGGAGGGTTGGATTAGATGATGTTTAAAAAGGTTGCTTCCAATCCAAACCATTCTATGATTCTATATAGTTATTTACCACTAAGCATAAGAGCATTATATTAGTGTCCATTTTTAAGATAAGATACTTTTTTTATTTTGGTCAAAAGTTACATAAATGAAAAATAAACTGCCAGAAGCAAACAAAACCTCTCTTCATTAAAACAATACACTTACCCTTGTGAATTTAGAGCACATCTCCTCTGCATCCTTTACCATATTTGCTCGCAGCATGTATTTAGCACATTTAGAATTGATAAATCTGTCTGCAGTATCCAAAGACTGTGCTTCATCCATCCATTTGGCAGCTTCCTTGAGATTACCTACATGCTGTTAGGGAGAAATTAAACAGTTAATTTTCAGTATAAGCCTGCTATTGACCAACTCCCAAAATCTATAGTTACTGGTATTTCTCCCTCAAATAACAACATGCAGTATTATTGTTCGCTCGCCCCTGCCCCCAGAATTTTTCAGAATGACAATTTGCTGTAAGTTGTGATTTGCTTTGCAAAACCTGAAGAAAGGGGTTTTCATTTTCTTTCTGACAGAACACTGCCCAAAAAGAAACCCGCATGAAAACCTATGCCCATAACCACTGTTAACTGCAACAGTACCCACACATTCATACCAGTTTGATGGGTTATTTGTTTGTTGTTGTTTTTTTTAAACTAGGTACTCTACATATCCAAATTCACTTTTTACCTTGTAAATTTTTGCTTTTAAATAGAATAGTTCTATTAATGTTGGAGTGCTTGCAATTGCAGCATTAATGTAATCCAAGGCCAAAGAACACTGGCCAAGTTTGTCAAAGTGCTGTGCCAGGAAATATCGAACCCAAAGCAGTGTCGTTGGGGGCTCTTTCTCTCCATTTTCTGCAACAAAATGGAAGAATTACAGTAACCAATAAGGTTGAATTTGAAAATTCATTTGAAAAACAAACACAAAAACCAAAGCTTGGCAAATTCAGCAAATATTTCCTGTAATGCATTCATTTACTAGACGGTATTACAACTATTTTTTACAGAAACTATCAGCACTTCAACAGTTCTTGATAACTGCCATAAACAGTATTAGTAATTACAGTGTAATTAATGCAAGACCATAGAAACTTACCACATGTACTAAAAAGGTCACAAGTTTTCAAAGAGGCTTCATAACCAGTAACCAGTTCTTGGATTGTAGAAACCTTCATGTAGAAAAAAAATCAATTTGAAGTTATGCTTTATTATCATGTTTACATAAATTAACACACTGAAAAAATACTTGGGCAAAATTAGAGAAACTATACTAAAATAATTAATTAATTTGGAAAATATTGGATGTATCCTCATATAGTTTACTTCACCTTTCACAAGCTAGCTATGATCATCCATTTTAACTGGTGATACGGCAGGGAAACAGGTGTAATATCTGGCAACTTACAGCAGAAACTTATCAAGTACATTTGATTAGTATCATCATTAAGTTGTATTTTGGAAATTTTATTTATTTATGCTATTAGTTTTTAAGTGTCCAAACTGAGCCAACTGAAGAAAGGTGCTTTGGAAAAGACTGTGCATGAATTTTCCATAACAATGAAGATATAGAAGATACTACTGTGGTTTTTTGGCAGGCTATTGAAATGTACTATTGAAGCGTTTAGGTTTTTTTTGTTAAAAAGTTATTGTTGCCTAGCACATGGGCTGCATCTTTTAATGTAAAAATATATAAATTGATTGATTTAAGGCGAATACTTTCTGAAATCAGACCTTGTCAACAATATTGTTGTTCATTCCAAAGTTCAAGACTGAAATTCACCCATACAGTTTTGAACTGACACTATAGGAGTTTGACATTTACAATACATACGAATGTTAGTATCTGTGCATTTCATGACAACAAACTATTCCAATACCAGGTCCATGGCTTACAAGTGCCACATAGTATTTCTAAAAGCATTTTATGAAATGCTCAACCTGTTTTGTAGCTACATTCTAAACATGCCTGCCATATCCAGCAAGTAACCAGACTCTTAAGGAAACAAGAACAATACTGAAGAAAGAAATAGTTATGATCTATGTCTATATACTCAAAACACAGAAGGGACTTAAAAAGTAAGATCTGACTGTAAGCATAGCAGGATAATGGCTACATTCACCAATTAGGTGAAACCTATAGATGGTAAAAACCTAAAATTTCAATGGTTAGAAGATGATTCTACATTAGAAGAAGTTGGTTGCAAGAGTAGAATAAAAAATGTCATGGAGAGACATCAAAATTTAAAAAAGCAAGATCTGACAAAGCACACATCCAGTTCAAGATACACTTTGGGAGAGGAGGGGAAGGGAATAAACCTTGTTCTAGAAGATCAAAGCATACAGTTTGAAGGATACTACTTTATTTAACCTAATTCAGCACAATAGGTACGAAATGCCAAACATTCTGTTTCAAAGAGAGCAGAAGGTGACACACCCAAGTCATGTACAGCCAGTGTAAATGTCTCAAAAGTGTAATAAAATACATAACACATTCTGGAAAGCTCTGGACAAATCTCAAAAAATGGTTTCTGGTAGCAAAATCTCATCAAATATAATAAAATGTTGCTAGACTTCAAATAACTACAAAGTGATAAAGGAATGTAAAGAAGTCACAACTAAATGGACAAAGGCAAATAAATGCATTGAGCTCTTCTCTGGCTTCAGACATCTATTTACTAAAAGAAACCTTCAACAACCTCAGAAAGTCTTTGAAGATTTTCTTCTCTAAAATGAGTTTAAATGCGGAAGTAACCATCTGCTTCAGGTAGCAGGCTTGCAGTGTATATGCGCAACAGAGTAAGTGTTAATTTCCTTGCTGCTTTTCACTGCAACTTCAAAGTATTCCCAAAGTATTCTAACCTGGCTGTCAGTAAACTCAAATTCCTTTGAGACCAGCCATCTTTGCTACACTGCAAGTGAACTGTGTGTAAAGGGGGAAAGACCCTCTTATTTCTTTAAAAACACACCCTGCCACCACCAAACACTACATACAATTTTTTTTCCACTACTGCACACTTGGAGTATGGCCTCACCGCTGGACAAAGACCATGCTACCACCAAAAAGAATGGTGCCATCATCTCCGAGCCACACGTGCCAGTCCTTCCTTTGGATCAGTGCTACTGGCTGCACGCAGGGTTACAAGTGATTTACTCCCTGCTCCACCTCGGCATACAGGTGCCCAATTACTAGTTCCATCATCAGGGGGAGCTAGCAGTGGACAGAACTGGGGCAGTAAGAAAGCCTATCCAAGCAGGAGGATCTTCAATCACCTTACAGCAACAATGAAATCAAACCCTCTGATCCTGAGGTGATGGAGAATACCAAACCGTACCATGTTTTAGAAGATATTAAGTTCTTCCAAATTGAGAACTCTACAGTGGTTTTGGCTTCTACAGTCCAAGAAACTACACTGGAATTGTCATTCTGAAAACTACTCTGAACAATACATTTGGAAACAAGTACTCAGTGAAAGCAACAGCTACAAAAATAATGCAAATCAGGTAGTTAGGTTATCGCAGACATTCTTGATGAAAATGACAGTACCTTTTTTCTCATGACTACTGAGAATCTTTTTCCTCCCTTTTTATGCTTATGCTTCAGTCTCTTGCTAGTAATTTAGGAAAAAAATTCCAGGTTCATGTGCTGCTTCAGGGAACAAATGATCTGGAAATAGGAACCCTAATTTCTTTGTCCATATTTACTGCAAATTTTGTAGTAAATCCAAGAGACAGATTTTACTACCACCTATTATCTGTATTCTAGAGTCACCACTGCCATCTTAAAGGCAGTAATATTCTACTATTTCTAAACGCTACAGCATTCTTCATAAAGATCATTTCACAATTTGTAAAAATCAGGCTGAGTTATCTGGAAATACCATGATACTGAACATGAATTAATTTCAAATAGTATTATTCTAGAGAAAAGTTTCAGTTATTCCCTTGCCATGGATCTGACAAAGCTTTAAGTATTACGAAAGTATAACTGAAGTCATCAACAAATCTCAGGTTTTACTACGACAAAAACAGAGCAAATTCCAGAACTAGGGCCACCAGTTTCAGAAGCCTCTTAACTAATCAAAATTCAAATCTCAAACTTTTCCATAGGTCACTACCTACAACCTCAATTTCTTTATGAAAGAACAATGAGCTAGGAAGCATGAATCCAAGTAGGGGGGAAACGGGCTTTAGCCTTCCCCATTAGCACAGACAAGTGACATACTCGTTTTCTCTCCTATACCTTATGTAAAAATGAAAATTGCACATGCTTGCAAACCAGTATAGATTCTTGTCAAGTGTAATAATCTTGAAAGTTAAGAAAGCATCTTCCACACTCTGTACTACTTGAAGCAAAGACTCCACAAAGGCCATAATGGTATTTTTTTCTATTCCTGTGCAGTTTATTTCCATTGGAAAGGATGGTTTCATAAGTAAACTTGGAGTAAATGCCTTAAAATGAGTATTTGAGGAATACAAACTGAGACTGGAATAAATATCATGCAGATACATCTTAATTTCTTTTTAAACTGTAAGCAACAGGAACACAATTAACTTGAACCCCAATTCTGAATTACTTCTTCCTGTGAGCATTAGTTTTTACTTATCTGATTATACTGAGAAATATTTTGTGTTCTCTTTTGTAAGGACAGCTTAAGGGAAAGTTTTTGTTTTCCAGGTAAATGGCTGATGGCTAGAATTCCTTTATCATCACTTGTAGTTATTACTGTGGCACCTATGGGCTAGTCATTAAATGGAAATCTGTGCTGCATGCCATGCCATATACCAAGTGATTCCTGCCACAGAGATTTTTCTTTAGACAAAGAGAAAAAAAGGACTATGAAGGTAAGAACAATAATATGGGGATCCAAAATGGGATGTTAAGGCTACAGTAGCCTAAATCCTAGTTGGATTTTTTTTCTCTACTCCATGTAGGAGGTAAGTTGAATGGAATGACAAAGGAATAAAAGTAAAGAGAAAAGCAATACGGAAAGGCTTTTAGGAAAAACACGTAAACAAAGGTGAGGTGAAATAAGTAACAGAAGATGAAATCAACAACCCACTAGCACAAAGCAGGGATGCCAATTTTTCAAGTAAAAGGTTCATAGTCTCTGGCTCATTATTATGTAAGTTAAATTCGTAAATTGATTGTATATCATATTATTAAAGCAGTTGGGCAAAACATTTTGTAATAGACTTGTTTCAATGACAACCTTCAAAACACTAATGCTGTATTTCCTTCTTCAATGGAACGACTGCAAGAAAAAAGAACTGAATTATCAAACACCAATCATATAGAAATATTGTAATGTACTATGAAGTGGTCAGACAAGCTGTGTCAACAGCCTTTTTTTTTAAAGTATTCAGCTTGTTAATTTATCAGGCACAATCACTAAAGTATTTTTTTTTTTAGTTGCTGCCATTATAAATCAGGAAGAAGTTACCAGCACTTCCAGTGCACAAACAGGTTAAAAACTACTGTAGGCAGTTTCAGAAGCAATCCATATATTTAACATTTGGCACAGGTTTGAGTCCCTGCCTTTTGAATTCCTGAGAACATGTTTAGTATTATCTGCACTGTTCTCAAAGGCAAACAATCAAAAGGGAAAGTTTGAATATTGGTACTGAGATATAAAGTTTCAAGATGCATCTATAAAGCTGCCCAAACAAGAAAATATGCTACTGACCTGTATAGATACAGATAGATGCAACGGTCATCTTAAGTTAACTTAAGAAAATTTAGTTATGCATTAATGGAGAAGAATCTTCAGGCAAATCCCAGAAATACTTTAGAAAGATGTGCTCTAGTATGTGCTTTTATAAAAAGATTTAACTGTTACAAAATTCATACATATTTACACTACTAAGACACAGGCAAGGGGTACATTATCTTGCCTTAAACGCCATCATCAATGAAAAGGATGCAAAACAGTGGGGAAGAGCGAAAGGACAGCAGACAGGAACAAGATCACACATTACTTAGCACAGATATGTGCAGAGTGACATTTAAATCACTAAAATGGCCCATCATCACGATGCATCAAATGGATCACTTCTGGGAATTACCACACAGTTAGGAGACTGACACTTTAGAAAACCACTTTGACTGTTTCCTTATGGAATGCCTAATAATCATACATACCAGAAGCTAAGTATTTGCATGTTGGGGGTTTTCTTTTTCAAGAGAACTGAAACTTTTGAAAGACTAGAATTCACAGTTCTATACTGCATCCAGAATAATTTTAATTATTCAGTTACTTTAATGAGAGTAACAACTCCTCCAAGCAGCTGCAGAGTCCACTGCAACCCATTCCAAAACAGTAACTGCTATCTTTAAGAGGATGCTGCTGTCTCAGAAAACAGTCCAACTTCACCTCAATGTCAAATCTACAAGCTCAGTGTCAAATCTACAAGCTTCAGTGTCTCAAGTTGTACCTTGTTTTTCAAACAGAATTAAATGGATACTACAAGTTTGAGACTGCCACGACAGAGCTGGAGACTTTTCCATGTGAGAACACTGTCTAATCCCTTTCATAACCTTCCACAAAGAGCAAGAGGAAGAAGATTAGCCAACAGTTCTGCAGCTTCCAGTAGATGACCCAGTGAGGCCTCTCAAGAAACTTCTGGGTATTTACTTCTCAGTAATTACAGCAGATAAGTATATAAAAAAATAGAAATTTCACAAGAATCTCACCTACTCAGATTCATCTGTCTCAGAAAGCTCTTGAATTAAACTGTAAGAGAAGGATGACATAGAAGGATCATTCTATATTCAAAAGCCATCTAGTATCAGTACTTAGGATGGAAAAAAAACAAGCAGCTGAAAGTGTGGGTGCTTGTTATTCCCCATCTACACAAGCACAGGCTCACACAAACACACACCTCTCCTTTGAGACACCCAATCCTGAAGCAGTACATAAAACCTTCAGTTGCAGAAAAAGGTTTTTAACATCCAGGAATCAGAACTGCCTTGGTATTACTGAGTAGGTATCTTCCAAATAGTTAACAGCCTGAAAGTTCAACCACTAACTGTATTTTGGCACAAGTATCAGAGATATCCTATACAGGCATTCCCTTAATTTCAGAGGCAGCTGTTACAAGGAGCATTACCTTTCTGAACTTCAGTTTGCAGACAATTTTTAAGACAACTGTAGCCCTTCCTGAGGGGTGGATAGGTTGCTGCCAAACTTTTCTCTCTCCTTCAAAGGGAGTAATTTCACAGAAACATCTTCTCTTATATTGATAAAGCACATCTACTGTTCTAGCAAAAAGACATCTACTGCAGAAGGGCCTGAAAAAGAGAGGGAAAACAGCAGGTAGAAGGGGATACCCTTCATGAACTTGCTCATCTTCCACCAGATGAAGGTGTTCTGTGCTGGAAATAAAATGTTTCTTAAGACACATGTTCTCAATTCTAGAATCTGACAATTTGGCTCAGATGTCAGGCAGCTGCATTTTCTTATAATTCAAAGTGTAAACATGAGTGGTCTTTACCACTGGGAAGCTTGATTTCTCAGCTAGTTCTGAAGATCTAAAGTGGGAGAAGGACTGCAAAAAACAACCTGCAAAGGCAATATTTCTGCATGTTGCATTTTCACTTAAGGTGACAGGATACATACAGGAGAGAGAAGAGCATGTGTTCTTGCCCTTCAAAGAAAGGTTATGCTATCTGTCCTTGAAACTTGGAATTAAAAACCTTTCTTCTTAAATCGAGAATTCTTCATAGTAGTTTATTTCCTGAAGAAAACTTCTTTCTTGCAGGTAATGTGCATGGTGCTGACAACAGTGGCCCTGCAGGTCACAGAAACTGATCCTGAAGCACCACATGATTTGCCAGCAACAAATCAAACGTCTCTGAATCGATGAGTACTTATTAAAAAACCAATTCCTAAAGACGCAAAAATTCCACTTTAATAGCAGAAAAGCACGTCTCAAAGCTGAATAAGTCACAGAATGATAGGGGTTGGAAGGGACCTCTGGAGATCATCTGGTCCAAGCCCCCCGCCAGAGCAGGTTCACCTAGAGCAGATTGCACAGGAATGCATCCAGGCAAGTTTTGAATGTCTCCAGAGAAGGAGACTCCACAACCTCTCTGGGCAGCCTCTTCCAGTGCTCTGCCACCCTCAAAGGAAAGAAGTTCCTCCTCATGTTTAGATGGAACTTCCTATGACCAAGTTTGTGCCTGTTACCTCTTGTCATGTCACTGGGCACCACTGAAAAAAGACTGGCCCCATCCTCCTGGCACCCAACCCTTAAGTATTTATAAGCATTGATACGATCCCCCCCCCACTCAGTCCTCTCTTCTCCAGACTAAAAAGACCCAAGTCCCTCAGCCTTTCCTCATAACAAAGATGCTCCAGTCCCCTAATCATCTTTGTAGCCCTTTGCTGTACCCTCTCCAGCAGTTCCTTGTCCTTCAAATCAAACCATTTGTTTTCATCTCAAAGTACAATTTAATTTTGCCAGTATTTCACATCACCAGTATTGTAAGCAGTGGTATTTGAAAAAAGCTGTCTGGTTTCCTGAGTAAGAAAAGTATTCTTTATTCAGGAGAAAGGCATGGAGTTTACTTTGTGATACCACTTTTCCAGCACAGCAGAAGAGGCATCCACAAGACTTGGTAAGAATCCTTATGTCTGTGCGAGAAACTGAGAAATAGTTCAACAGTACAAAATATCTAGAAACCATCTGCAAATTGTTTTGCTACAGAGTACCTAAAGGATATTGTTGTGCAACTCCAGAAGAGCCATAATCATCTAGAAAAGATAGGATACCTAAAGACTGAATGACAAACAAAGCCCTTCAACAGCAGCCGTGGCAAAGGGTTTTCCTTGGGCCAGAAGAAAACCATGTTGACATAAACAGATAAAGTCCTTGTGGTCAAATTCTTAGGAATATCTTTCAAAAGACAGAAAGAAGTATCCGGTACATACCCTGAAGCAATACTCTAAATGCCTCATGGGAAATGGAGAAGCAACAATAAAAACAGTCCGTAAGAGTACTACGTCAATACTTGAAGTCTTCACTACGATGAGATGTTATCTAAGAGAGAGATAAGAAGGTGCTCACAATGTGCAGAAGTGGAATCAATGGACCCTGAAAAATATTTATTAACTTAGTACCAAATAAGACAGAAAAAAACAGAAAGCAGTTGCTGGCTCGGAGTTCTGGAGAAGGCCTTTGATGACATTTTGAACAGGGCTCGCAGCTGGTCTATGGCACACAGTAACAGTACTAAACCACCCCTTTCTTGACTTGTCTTCGTTATCAGTCCGTTCCTGAGACTAACGAAGACAAGCAGCATCTTCATCTATAGGGAAGAGGCGATTGGCATGAATTGAGATGTGCTTTTTATTGAGGCAGCAAAAAAAAAGAGCATGCCAAACACACGAGCCAGCTGGCACACTTGCACTGCACAACAGGTCTGAGTTCAGCCTCTTCCAGTGTACCCACACAGGAATATGTATATGGGCAGCCACCTAAAGTTCCATTTCCTATGGCTTACTATAAATTTAACTAAAAGAATATCTAAGATCACAACATTTATAAGCTTACACTTTTCACAGAAGAACCAAAAACCTCTTCAGCAAGGCTAACGCTGGTTGATCTTGTGGGTTTTTTTTAAAGCAATGTTCCTCCATTATTTAAAAAATGTCCCATCTAGCTGCTTTGAAACGTAAGATATTAACACTCAGATTTATCAATATCAAAAAGAAAAGGTGTAGGGCATGCAAATGACTGAATATTTCCATTTTTTACTCAAGGAAGCTACACACTAACTTACTTGCAACAACTGCCTTAGTCTTAGTTTCTGCTCCACAACTTGCTGTATAGCTTATACAGATTTACGTGACCCAATGAGGGATGAACCACAGAACAAGCCCATAGAGACTATTCAAATAAACTACTCCAATTGTGAAAGGCTATTTAGCCTCATATGGAGAACTTCCATTGCTTACATTTTAGTATATGGCTAACATCTGAATGCAATAAAAATCACAACCCATTAAAAATTATTTCACCACCTCATGCAATGAAAGCAGAAATAGAAAAACACGACAAGCAGCCTTCCACTTAACACAAGACTCCTTAAATTGCTTAGATATTTGACATATACATATGCCAAGTTTGTTTCTGTAAGAAGCTTTACTATTTTGTGTAACACCCAATGAAAGTGTTGTTTTGAAACTAACAGCAGTTCAGATGTAGGTACATCTCTATTCTTAAATTTATTCAACTGAGCCATCAGTACTCATTCCTACTTCCCTAAGAAAAGCACTGTTAAATGTGTGCATATGGTCATGCATACAGAGGGCAAGACAAAAATCTGTCACTTGCAGTAAAATACACATCTATAGGGAAGTTCCATAAATGAGTCAACTGCCAAAAAAAACAGTGCGTTTTCATTCAGATCTAGTGATCTAGTGTGCTAAGCAGCTGCACAGAATCTTGCACCCCCTTTCAGAGGAAACCTAAGTATTCTACAGTCAACTTCAAGCACCTGTAAAAACACCTTTCCAGTCAGCTTGCAACTGGCCACCTTGACCCAGCTAGTAGCAAAGTAAATGATCAAAATTTTCTATAAAGCTAATCCTATGTCACTAACTTCAGCATTTCTCAGTATGTGGTGGCTAAGCAGACATAGTTCTCAAGGTTTCACCAAGAGCTACCAGCTTATAAGGACTGGCTAGCCACAAAGCATTAACTCCACAGTACCGTATTTAAAACAAAACAGAATAAAAAGCAAAAACTAACCCACCCCACAACCCTGGAAAGTTTTACATTTTCTTTGTTCCCTGACCATCTGAGAAACCAGTTACATGTTTTGTAAGCAGTAGAGAAAGTAGCCTTATATTAGCTTTGTTTCTTTAGAGCTGATCTACACTCTAAGGAAGTTCACAGATTTTGGTTTATTATATATTTTCATAGAAAGAATGAGATACAAGAGCTTTATTAGCTTTTAGATTTTTCTTTACACTTAGTTCCTTACAACTAAACACCTCCATTAATTACTTGTAATCACTTTCAAATGTGAAATACATCCAATGCAGTGTCACACACATTCAGAATTTAAAATTTGCTAAAAATCAAGCATAGCTAGAGCTCCTTTTTACCCTGAATTAGGTTTGGAGATGTGCCTTATGATACATATCACTGCTAGTAAACTGCATGTCTTCCTGAACAGTACAGCTGCACTGCAGTAAGTTTGTCTGTAATCTATATGCACTTGACTATGTACACCACCAAATCCTACTCTGATATAGCATCTCAAGATAATGTTAACTTGCTGTGTAAGTGAAGATTACTATTGCTGTGCATTGCTGCTAGCACTTGTAACAGCTACTCCTGAAACAAGAACAAGTGATACTTTTTTCTAGTGTCAATACCACCGATGAACACACAGGCAATTGGAAATACTGAACTCCAGAAGAAAAAGCTTCCTCCATTTATCTAAATGAGTTTAGTTTGTATTTGTCACTCAAAAAGTGACTTGTAACATGGTATTTTGTACACTTGCCCAGCTGAAACAGCGTTATTTCTTTTTTAGGGCATGCTATGTACAAGCATAATGAACTGTAAAGTTCATAGTACAAATAGCATTTGATAAACATTGCATTTTTTTGTAATTTTGACTGAACCATACAACATTTCGAGTCATATTTTACTGCATTGAGTTTTTGTCTCAAACATCTGCACTGGAAACATTTTTTGTCCTATATGTAACAGGCTTTGCACTTCCAAGTTATTCTTAGCAGAGAGAACTCTCAAGCTAGGGGAAAGCTGCTCGGTATGCCAGCTTTGCAGAGAGCAGGCTACTCAAGCAGAAAGGCAAATGAGTCACAAGAACATTCTTCATTAAAGAATTTACTGCTGCTTTGGAAAGATCTAGCACATGTACATTTACACATCAAAATTACAACTGCACAAGCTCCTTTCGAGCTGTGCAACAGTATTAGAAGTACAAGATTGGTCTCATGTTAAGCAAAACAAACTTTAAGTAGGATGACTCTAAATACAAGAGCCAGCCATTAATTTTGAGCGCTCCAAATCTAACAAGTTGAATATCAAAACAACTCCCAAAAAGCAGTACTGCTTGAATATCTTTATAAACAAACTGTAGAGGAAAAATGTAGGGTTCAGCCAGACTTGGAAATAACGTCTTAGCTTTGAGATTGCTGGGAACTGTCAGAATTGCTTAAATCTTTTCCGTAAGATATAGCATCCTTCCATTCAGAAAATAAAGAGCATGACTAGAGTAATTAAATATTTTTTCAAACCCAACTACACATCTAACTACATTATCAATATAATACAAAGTTTAACTTCCCTCAAAAGCTGAAGGAAACTTCAGTATTGGCTACAGGTGCAACAAATACACTGCCTACAATAAAGCTACAGAACACTTCAAAGTACGAACATTCATGTTCAGCTGTATCATAAATATTAACTAATTTGACTATGGTATTCATATCAGATTTCTACATAGGCTATCTTTCTTGGAAGTGAAAGCTAACACAGATTAGCAGTTTACAAAACTGCCAATGAGAAGTTACACAACTTAGAAATCTTTTGTGCAGGAACCTAGAGTTCAGTAGCACAGCAACACCACAGTCAGAACAGACGTACTGTCCCAGGAAAACTCTCCCACAGTGGTCAAGCTGTAAAATGTACAACACGAAATTAAAATAAAAACCTAGGAACTGCATAAAAGACTACTAAAAGCTTAATTTGAAAGTTTCTTTTCTGATTTTATGCTTCCAAACACTGATCTTTCACTGCATTTTCAAAATAAGCTGCAGCAATTTAACATGCCAGTCTACTACTGAAGTCTGCATATAATTTAGAGAAGCCTACTCATTTATCTGCTATTTCCAATTACACAAAGAGAGACCTCTAGAAAAAGCACACTGCATAAATGTGTTAAACATCTTTCATCCAGGAATTAGCCCAAAAGGATAAACACACTATAAATGGTTATTTTTCCCCAGACATACTGTTACAGACATGATGGAGCCTTATGAAACAGAAACTTACAGTTAGATAGTCACAAATCAAAGTTGTACTAGGAGAGCACTTCATATGGAGGACTGAGGATCTGAAGTTGACCCTTTTTTTTAAATTCACTCCACCCCAAATTAATCTGCACTTAATAGTGAACTGTAAATATCTGATCAGTTAAAACAACTAACACTTTCTTGATATAAGTGTAGTACAGAAGAAAAACAATACTAAAATTCAGAGCTGACTGGCTAGCTCAGACTTACTGTTCTAACAGCAGTCACGTGTCTGAATTACACTAAAGACAACAGGTTGTAAGGTACAAATCAAGGAGCCGCTCTAAAGCAACAGAAATACAGATACCAAGCAAGTATTTTGTTACACATTTTTTCCTGAAGAGCGCTTGCCTCATTTAACATACACCAGAAAGTGAATGAAGTGTGAAAGAAATAGGATAATGTTCTATGAAAGTACTGACACACACAAAACACATTTTTGCTTTCGTTTTCATATTGCCTTGAAACATGCAGAACCAGATTTGCCAACATGCTGAGCATTCCACATCAATGGAGGTCAGTGAATGCTTCTGAAGATAAACATCCCTGAAACTAACTCCTGGCCTATATGATCACTGCCTGCAGAATTTGGCCTTGACATCTTACTGCCTGTTTTAAATGTGTGGAGTATGGATAATACTTCCCCTCTTTATTGTACTGTGTCAAGACTGATAACTTGTGAGATGTGACACAGACCACAGCATAGAAGAAAACCGCCAAAGAAAAAATTTGCATTATACCACAGTATGTGAACACATTCAGAAAAATAGTATTCTTCATTTTAGAGCACTTGACTTTACAGTTTTACTACTACTCCTAGTGATACAGTCATAAAACTGTTGACACAATAAGTTAAAACTTTCAGTACAAACTTGTACTGCTGTTAAGACACTTACAAGAATACAAATTCAGAGCAAACCAATGCTCTAAGGTGTCACTGTGGTCATCACACAACTGATTTCATGAGCAAATGTTTTTTTGGAAGCTTTTGGACAAGTTTGGGGACTGAACAAAAAAGCAAATAATTTCATGTGAGCAGAGACGTTAAGAGCATTTCTTGTGGGTCTTCAGATGGGTATTTGGAGCAGTTATTCCCAATGTAGAGCATTCAGACTAAAAAAGCTCTCTTGATCAAGTAGTTCATAAGTCAGCTGCTACACCTGTCAGCTCTCGGCTTACATGTTACCTCAGGGACCCAAATAATCAGCCAACATGTTTTACACTACCCATTCTCATTACAGAGTGGAAGCATCCTATCCTGGCAGTACCTACAATGACGTTTCATCCTTCTCCTTCCTCCACTTTTTTTAAAGTGTCCTTACTCCTCCTTAAGATATGGTTATATAGCAGAAATGCTATCTCTTGCTATGAATGTACCAGTTGTTAACCAGATCCTGAGCAAGTCCACTTACCATATTCCCCCTCCTGAAATTTTAACTCGGAGATACTACTTTTTAAAACTTGAACTGACAGAGTGAGTATGAACAAAAGGCTGTCCTTTGCTGATCTTACAGAGTTATTTCTTCTTGAAATGTAGAGAGATTCCTAGTGGAACTAATGTTTTTCACTTCCTTATGTAATCAACCAATAGTTCACAGAAGGAATCTAACTACAAAAAAAACAGTTGCAACTTGCTTTAAATTCCTTTAGCTTTCCACATCAAGGAGGGAAAATGCCTTCTTTTCCTGAAAGGGTTAAAGAAAGATCTTCACTGGAGACAGCCTACCTTCCTGTGTAGACAGTCTTACACCTTTTTTTTGAGACTGTTGTTTCTGATGTTTCTTCCAGCCAGACATTTTCTCTCATCCAGTATTTCCTCACAGTCTCCATGTTTTTAGTTACTCAGAAAAAGGGCACATGTGCACTAATGTCGAGCTTCAATGGAATCAACCAACGCACCTGCAACACAATCGACGCAAACCTTGATGTTGACTAATTTAAGATCTTCACTCTTTGGACTTTTATCTCATGAATATAGAGACCAGCATGTATGGGATACCAAAGAGTACTTCTGAATATCGCTCAAGTACAAGAAGAACTTTTCTGGGGGAAGTGGAGGTAGCATTTCAAAAGCCCTCTCTTGTGAGGAACAGTAACAAGTAAGGCTGTTCACAGTTATTTCTAATACACCTGGACAGCAGCTTACTGAATGAGAAAATTTCTATATCCCATGCAATTGCTTGTACTTCAGGTTATTAGCTTCCAGCAGAAGCATTCTGCCAAGAGCCACAGGTACATTCACCCTAAACAGTAACTTTGCATGAACAACAAAACTCTTAATAATGCTGTGGCACTCCTAAACACAAGTTTTTGCTTCTTGAATATGCCAAAAAGACTACAGTTTCTTCCCAACAGACTATGTATTGTACCAGCTGTGTTAATTTCATTCAAGTACAAAGATATCAACATGAAAAATTTAGTTTAAATATCCAAGTATATTTGCTATTTAGAATCTAGAAGAACCCCCCCAAAAAAATGGATATCAGCAAAGCAACCATTCTCATTGAGTTTTTTGTAATGCTAAACCTTTAATTTAAAAAGCTTGCTATATAGCATGGCAGCTTATTGAATTTTTTTAATAATCACAAACTTCAGAATCTCAAGCACTAAGCAAAGAATAAAAACTATAAAACCCACTTGTAACATAGAAGAGGAAGATCCCAGCAGTCTCCTATACCAGAGAAAAGGATTAAGACACCTGTATCAAAGTATCTCACGTACACACAGGCTGTATTGTGTTGAGACATTTTCCTTATAAATGCTCCATGTCTTATCATGTAAATAAAACATATATACAGTCACATTTCAAAACCTTTCATTCACATGGCAGTGACTTTAAGTGGTTATTCCAAAAGGCTCCACAAATCAAAATTAAACTTTTCATACTCTTTTAGAAGTATCAACCCGAAGTAAAAAATTCCACTATATTCACATTTTTTAAAGCCTTGTTTTGTTTAGACAATATTTCAAAAGTTCTAGAGGAAAGCAGGACACCTTGTTAGTAAAAAACCCCAAATCACAAATCTACAATTTTCCTTATGTAGGATGAAGCTGCCCTTTTATTATAGCCTCCCCTGCTATCCTCCCACATATCTCACTTGCTTAGAATTAACTCATTTTAGTAAGTCACCTACAATTCTTACTACTTAGTCCACGGTTAAAAGTAACAAAGACAACAAATTCACTTTAAAATTCAAGTTACCTCCACATTATGCTTATAAATTAATGATGGATTAGTTCAGTATTTTACGTCAAGATCAAGAAAATCAAGTGAGTAAATCCCCAAAGGCAGTACGGGAAGCACATGTTTTAAATAATGTTCTTCAGTAAAAGAAACTACTTCTCCCAGAAATAACTACAGTTCTTCAAAAGACACTATCAACATTGGCCCCACTACACACAAGCACCTCTCTCATAGCATTTGAATTCTTTCTAAATGATGTGGGTGGATTTTTCAAATGAGGACAGCTAGTGTTTTTTATTTTCACATGTTCAATCCAACCCTCTTTTAGAGATTGCCACTACGGAAATGGTTTGTTGAGCAGCTGCACTTTTAGCTAAATAGCACAACATATTAAAAACCAAAAAATAGTACTAATTTAAAGCTGTACAGATTCAGAAACTGGTATTCAAACACCTGTACTGTTTCTTCAGCAAGTGGCAACTGAAGGACAAGGGTGGAATGGACAATTGGGAATGTTAATCACTCCGTCCATAAGTCAGGGCCCTTCAATAACCCATTCTGAATTGCATGACACACACACTTATGAATCAGTTCCCTGAGCAGCAGCATCTGCTTGAGTCCCACAAATTCTGTGCCTGTTATTCTCACCTTCAACACACAGAGAATACAAAGATCATAAACTTTTCTGGCACAGAAATTATATAAATTAAAACTCCAAGATGAAGTCAACAGATCATGAAACCTGTGTTATCACCTCTCATAGAGCAGGCTATTTTAGGGTAAAAGGCCCTTTTCTCTTTAAATGTATGCCATTGCAGTTGTCACTGTAGAGTACAGGAAAGCAACAGGTACTTGGGATAGTGAGTTTAAGTTATCATTCATTAAAAACTGATCTCCAAAATACAGCACCTCATTTAAAGCCTAGCATATCACATTTATCAAGCATTGAAGACAACAGCTCCACTGATCACCTGTCAACAGTTGCGCATTAACATAGGAAGTCATGAGTAGTAGCACAGCACACAGACCCCACTGCAGTGCCACACCAATAGTCCCTGCTGTATAACATTACGAACATCAGCAGGTTTGCTGGAACAAACTGTCTCCATCAGCAGGCAACTACTCAAGGTGAACATGAGTTATCTGACCTGAGAAATAATCTGGATGCAGTTATGACTTTAATAGAATTTTATCAGTACCTCTTCTTCCACTCTTCCTTCACCAACTAGATGAGGGCAAGCTCAACCTCAGTGAATATCTACATCAACAGCTTGGCCAAGTGACTGCTGATTTCTAGTAAGTTGGAAGTATTCTTCACACAGCTCTCTCTCTTTACTTGAGACTAAGAGTAGTGATCACTGACAAAACACCAAATGCACAACTATTACATTTGCACCGTAGAACATCGCAGAAATATGGCATCCCTCTGTATGTGCCACTGAGAGCTCCAAAATCAAGAATAATGGATGGAGGACTGTACTGAAACAATTATTATATCCCTTCATATCTATAGATAGCATCCTCAGCCTAACCTCATTTTACTCTTGAATAAACAACCTGCTCTTTTGGCAAGTGCCTACCCTGAAGCAGCCATTATAAATGCTTCCCTTGACATGTGGTGAACCATGCATGTAGTTACATTTAACCTAGTACTCAGGCAAGTCTGCAGTTGTGTTTTGAAGTTAATCCATTTCTAAAAGGCAGATTCTGAGACAATTCCCTTTCTGAATGGTCTGAGAAGGGAAAAGTAAGAAATTCTAGGAATTTATTAGGAGGGCTATGCTGGCAAACATAAAAATTACAACTAAAGATTCCAATCACAGTATCTGGATTAGGGATCTCGGTGCTTCTGCATATAGGCACTCACGTGTATAGGCACATCTGTCTTTATTGTGCTTTTCTGCACTGTTTGCTATAGGATCTTAGTGTTCCCAGACTTGCATAAATTGCACTTGTTCCAGTACTGAAGTACCAGTTGCAGACCAGCTTGCTAGCTAGCAAGTCAATGGCTGCAAGCTGATCCTAGACTTGAAGGTGAAACCCAGTAAGATACTATCACAGAATCATTAGGGTTGGAAGAGACATCTACAGACCGCCTAGTCCAACCCCCCTTTACAGAACAAGGTCAGCTGAAGCAGGTTACTCCTGACCATGTCCAGTCACATTTTGACTGTCTCCAAGGATGACTCCACTACCTTTCTGAACAATCTGTTCTCATGTTTAACAATGCCCATGATGGAAGTGTCTTCTCTTTTGCTCTAATATTCTCTTATATTTTAAATTGTGCACATAATACCTTGGTCTGTTCACTGGGCACCAATGACAGGCAGCTGGCTGTCTTTTTTCACTCTTGCCTTCAGACAGGTATACATGTAAGAACCCACCCAACTTTCTCCAGGCTCAACAACCCTACCTCTCAGCCTCTCCTCATGCCAGACACTCCAGACCCATTGGTGGCTCATGTTCAGTTAGCTGTCTACCAGAACCCCCAGGTCCTTTTCTGCAAAGCCATTTTCCAGCTGGTCAGTCCCCAGCCTATACTAGAACATGAAGTTATTCCTCCTAAGGTGCAGGATTTCCCTTTGTTAAACTTCCTTTCTTCAGCCCATTTCTTCAGCCCATCAAGATCTCTGAATGACAGCACAATCCTCTTGTGCATCAGCCACTCCTCCCAGTTTTGCATCATCTGTGAGGTTGTTGAGGAGTACACTCTGCCCCATCAACCAAGTCATTAACGAAGACATTACATACTACAGGCCCCAGTGCTAACCACCTGGGGACAGTAACTGGACTTCATGCTGCTTATCACAACACTGAACCTGGCAGTTCAGCCAGTTTTCAGTCCACCTTTCTGTGTAGTCAGTTGTACTTAAAGTTTGCCTGTATTACAGGAGACAGTGTCAAAAGCCTTGTTAAAGTCAAGATAAACAGTATCAGCCACTTTCCCCTTGTCCACTGGAGGTAGTCATTTTGTCATAGAAGGCTATCAAGTTAGCCAGGCATGATTTCCCTTTCATTAATCCATCCTACCTACTCCCAGCCACACTTTGTCCTTGATGTGTTTGGTAACAGTTTCCAGGATTATTTGCTTCATCAGCTTCACAAGGATTGAAATTAAGCTGACTGGCCCACAGCTCCTCAGATCCTCCTTTTTGTACTTCTTGAAAACAGAAGTGACAGTTGCTTTCCTCCAGTCCTCAAGAAACTCCACCCATCATGATGACCCTTCAAAGATTGAGTGGCAGTGCAGTGACACTGTCCAGCTCCCTCAGCAGTTGTGGATGCATCCCATCAGATCCAATGGGCATATGCACATCCAATCTGTTTAAAAGTTCTGTAACCTGATCCTCCTCTACTGAGATATATGTATTTAAGAAAGCAATTAAAGTGACACCCATAGGCCCAAAAAAATAAAATAAAAGTCACAGAAGTGGTGTACGTTCTCTATTGCCTTGGTATACTGAACTTGCTATTTTTATCAGCAACTCGCAGAAGGCGTTAAGATTTACCACAAGTGTTGAGCTTGAAATGAGAATCTCATTCAGAAAGATGATTAAAAGCATTATCATGAAAGGTGCTCTGAATTTCTCTGGATTCTGCCTCATGAAAAGGTTTGTGGGTTTTTTAGCACAACAGTGAAAGTTATCAGTTGTCAGTGACTTCATTGACATCTTCTGCTTTTGCTCGATATATAACAGGAATCCAGTCTTGGACACATAAGAGAACAGACAGAAATATCATCAAGACAGCACTAAGGGCACCAACTAGGCATTAGTTGAGCAATCCACTGCCATTTGTTGCACACAGTCAATTACAGAATATATGCAGATGCCTTACTTCAAGTTTCCTTCTGATCTAAGGAGTGTCCTATCAGAGTGAATGATACCTAGAAGACCAGAATAAAAAGTATCACCATATCCAATGTTTGTCTTGGTCCTAGTGGATGCAGGAAGATGCAGGTTGAGAAGGAAAAAACCTACTAAGTACCTGCTTGGGACATGTCTTCCTCCCAGGAAGACAAGGCATCTGCTGTATCTGCCTAATAAAAGCACAGATTCAATGCATGAAGGGTCCAGCTTAAACTGCGGATTTAGTGTTATTACCACCATGATGGTGTTTAGCACAGAGTACCTTCCCTTCCTACGTAACTCTTCCCCCAGAATTATTCTATTTGGATAATTTCTGTCACAAAATGAAGTTAACATTGGGGGAAAAAGTCCCAAGAAACAAACATGGAACGAACTTAAGAGTTTTGCAGAGCAGTAGGACATTCACAGGGTTCCCTCTTGGTGTCTTGAACAATAGCCAGAACCAAGCGTGTTTCAAGAGGAATCGTACAAACAGGCACAGGCTGGTATTTGAGAAGGCGACTGACCTCCTAGCCAAGGCACATGTGTTTACTGTGGAATCTTGTAACACTTTGATATTCTAAAAGCTATTTTAAAATATCAGACATTCTTGAAGAAAAGAACCAGAAGTTGCTAGCATTTGTTCTAATACATGAAACAACATTCAACAAATTATAGAAACACTTCAGGTCTATACACGTATTTTCCCATCTTAGTTTCTCCCTTCAATTTAGCAGCCATACATTAATGTAGATGACTAATTAAAATTTGATTAATTAAAACTTGTTCTGAAGACTGAATTTTCTATTTTTGACAGAAAACAGCAAATTATTTCTGAAAAACAGATAGCAACCACCTAAAAAACACACCACAAAACCATCAAGAGTATTCTTTTTATCCGTACTTTAGTAAAATCTGCTTCGATACACACTAATGAAATTGTTATCAACTCAATCCAACACACACAGCTATAGTAACAATTTATGCAGGAAAATGGGTAAACCTAATTTTCTGAAAAGATTACTTTTTTTGCATTTTGCTTGTTAGTGCTTTGCTACATGTAAAGCTATTTCCCAGCACTTGTTCCATATGAGAAGAGTTCCTAAGTGGTATTTAAGAGTCTGCTAGCTGTTTCAGCAACCCAGAAGTTAGCTAATTGACACACCAAGTCAAACACACCGCCCTTACAAGACACTACAAGATCAGCTGAAAACATAAATATTGAGCTCAGAAAGCAGGTCTGTTCCTTTACAGTAGTAACCTGTATAGGAAGGTCTCGGCTCTTGTTCAGACCAGCCATTTCCTTTCCAACCCTAACAGGTAAGTAGAACCTGGTACAGTACTTTTTACATTTGTGAACTTTGTCTTTTATGTAACCACACTCACTTCATCGTGACCAAGAGCTTTCACATTTAAAAAGCCCCAAGCTGTATTTACAGCATTCCCTAGAGGCTGCCATACAATGAATAGAAGGAAGACGTGACCAATTTCTTCACAACATACAGTGGCTACTTCAAGAGTCATCTGAAACAAACATACAGTGATGAACATTATTCTTACTAAAATGTTTTTTTAAAATGAGAACAAAGCCATCCAGACATTTTTTCATCAAATGATTCCTCTACTATGTCGTAGTTAAAAGGTGATCTATGACTATCAGCAATGATGTAGCACTGAACATAGTCTATATAGTATTACAAACTTGTTTTGAACGAGACACTCTGGAAAACACAGTAAGACTCAGCCTGACAGTCTCTATCACCCTCTAATTGATCTTTTCTTCAGTTGTAAAGACACAGAATCTGGCTGTGTACCAGCGTAGCAAGTTAGGAAGTGATTAGTGCATGCCTTCGGTATTATGCTCCCTGTTTGCAGATAACAATTATCACTTGAGAAAAGTTGAACTCTTTACATAACATATCCAACCATTACCTAGCCACATTACCTGTAAAAAGATCAGTTGCCAATATTATAGAAAATGATAAAAACAAACATTTGCTTTTCAGCTGGCCTTTGTCCAACATTTCCTCCTGCAATTCAATGACCCCTCTTTTTTCTTATTTCAATATTAGAGTAATTTTATGCTACAGCATGATATAGAAGTGCACTCAGGATACTGAACATCTGGCGTGATTTCTTAATTATACAGTATTTTAATAATTAAAAGCTCTATCCACAGCACAACACATTTGATCAAGTTTAAATGGCAGTACAGTTTCTAGGCAAAAGACAATTGTTGGCTCCGTTTCTTCAAGCTTCTCACCCTTCAGTCCCTACTACTTGTATCTCCTCCAGTCTAGCTGGCTTGACAAAGAGGAAGAAACAGTCAAAGGACAGTTCAGATGCTACTTACCAGACTAGCAGAGCAGCACAAAACCTTAAGAATTACAACCTCATTTGAAGAACTTTGAATGATTTAACAATTTATTGGATAACTCCCTTCTAAAACTAGGGAGAAAAACATTTGTCAGATCACTGCTTGCAAAGCAGTGAAGGACCACAGAATCGGCAACTGCATCTTGTTGCAGAAGGGCTTACAGTAATTTACAGCAAAGCAAGCTTAACACTTTCTTCCCCTCTCCATCAGCTTCCAGAGTTATCTTAAAGCCTGCCTCAAGTACCTCTGAAACATAATTATCTCAAATCTCAGTGGGTTAACAAGTCACTCCTAGATGGTAACAAATAATATTGCTGAGACTGATAAAACATTCAGCTAGCTACCTGCTTATCCCAGGTTTCACCATACCATCTCTGTTACTTTCTTAAGTGTCCAAGTTTCAAGCAGTTAGCAGATCTTGAACAGTTACCTTTTCAACCCAGTTGTGCAGCCAAATATAAACCTCTGCACATTGCAAACTGAACAGAAGGCCAACACATCAATGATTTTTTTCTGCTCCAGAGTTTTAGGGAAGACAGATTGCATAACAAAGTATACTTTAACTCATTAGAGACTTACTTGTTAGGGAAGATTTTACCTCAAAAGTAGTCTTTGATAACACCAAAATACAACAAAGCTATATGCAATCTTTCTTTACTGAACAGATTTCAGATCCTCATGCCTTTGGTTACTCAAAGAAAGTCTCTTCCACCAATAACCTTAGGATCTTTTTTTTCATAAACAAACTTACAGTACCCTTCTGTGACTTCACCTGAATGATCTTAACCAGTAGTTCTACTTTAAGTGTAAAGGAAGATTAAAAACATCTTTCCTCCTTAACCAAAGTATATTCTTTAGTGAAGTGATGAAGTACCAGTTGCACTCCACACCTGCCTCCACTTAATATTCGCACAAGTATGCAAACAAATCTTAATTAGGTAGCTGAAAAGGTGACATCCCCTACACCCAGTTCGCACTTCAGTTATTTCAGTTTTGGTTTTTGGTGGGACATTCATTAATTCTTTCTAGAAGCAACTGATAAAGCTTACTCAATATTAGTTTCATAGATATGAAGTACTCATATAATTGATACTTTGGGAACAAATATAAACAGTTACCAACACATCCCAGTGAAACAGATGGGACAGACAGCAGGCACCTTCAGGTTCAGACACCTATACTTAGATAACCATGATACAGGTGCCTGTGCTCCCTCTACAATCAAGACAGATCTATCAGATCTACCTAGCACAGTCAAAAGGAGCCTTGATAAATGATCCTATGTAGGAAACCACATATGGTAGTGAGCTGAACAGTCCTCTATGTCCACTGACCTAAATTCAGATGCCTGAATCTGGAACTTAGTATCATTCCTTGACTGTTAAAAACATATTCCAGGGAATTTGGGAACAAACAGCCAAACTCAGAATTTTCAAAATCTGAACACACATTCACCTGAAATAATTCACCTACCCCCCCAAAAAAATAGAAACAAGAAAACAGAGCTAAAGGTAACTACTTCAGCCACGTTTTTATTGGATGACAGGCATGCCAAATTTTTTATTTTGTCAAAAAAAGTTATGCTTAGCATACAAGAACTATACTTTTTTGATTTAATCAAATACACTGAAATTATCTGAAAGCAGGAATGTACAGGAGCACAATATACCCTTTATGATACACTATGCAAAGATAATTCTATGGTTTTTTCCTATTCCTAGAAATGTTAAAACAAAGGGACTACCTTCTCTGTCTTCAGGATCCTTACTGATCTCCAATGAGGTCTCAATAAGATTTCAAACAACACCACAAGAAATTCAGTCAAATAACAGATACTTCTAGTCTCCCTAAAACAACTCAGAGTGTAACAAATACATAAAAACAGTACCAGAAAAGATTTTTGTCAAACAATTCTCAGAACAAAAATAACTGTAGTTTAAAGAAGTTAAATTTATGTTTGGCCAACTTGTAAATTAAAAATTACTCCACTGTATTCTTGGTGGATTTGATTCCTTATTTGTTGAGCAATTTACCTTTTAAACTCCTTAATTGCCTAAAGGGTCTTTGATCAAGGGAATGCTACCATACTAAAATACTGCTAGTTGATCATCATAAAACACAGATGAACTTCAACTCCTTAAACAGACCAAAAATCAGAATTTTTCCCACCTTATTTTCTGATGTTACTTCCACAAGTACAGCAAATCTGGTTTAGATCTTTGTCACAACAATGTCTGTATCGGAATAAAAAGCATAACTTCCAAACTATAACCTTGGTATTTGGAGCCCTTCTAAGCAGAGTAAGTACTGAAGAGGTTCTAAAACCTACCTGAGTAGTCTTGGCTTTGATCTGGGCAAGTCCTAAAGCTTTGCAGCTAGATTTCACCCAAAACCGTTAACAAGTGTTAGTAGGCTAGAATCTGGTTTTAAATCAAAATATGACAGCAATTTTTATTTAAAACATTTAATATGAAATACCAATTTATATCAATTAGATAACAAACAACGTTTTCCTGAACATGTTTGACCAACATTTGCCTTCTATATGAACACCTTTTTTACCCTTGCCCTCCCCAAACAAAGGGGAGACATCAATATTTTTTCCTCTAGAACCAGCTACTGTTTACATTACCTTTTGGTCTCCCCACTCAGGTGTACAAGGTGTTCGTAACACCAAAATGTTACTGAGAAATATAATCCTTATCTTCACTGAGCAAGTAAAGCTATATTTTCCCCCACTACTCCTCTGTAATCTTGCATGTACTGAATTAATTCACATTTTCCTTTCCTACATATAAAATATTGCAGCACTATTTTTTTAATCTGAGTTAAGTACATACAAATAGAAAACTTCTATTAATATAATTACTGCTTATTTCACCTTTTTCCCCCAAAACCATGGTTTATGAAAGATCCTGGACCTACCTGGTGTTCTAAAAAGTAGGAACTTTCTAGGCTTAAATACCAACTCTTTCATAAAATCCTCATATCTATGCCACTTCAAAGTGCAACTGCAGTTGACTACACCAAATTACACCTGTTTCCAAAGAAATAAATGGGGAACTATTAATTCCCAACTTGTAGAGAACTCAGTAATTTGCTAGGTATTTTCTAGCAGGCATAACATGATCCTAACTACAATTCTTTCTATTTGCAGTCAAAATATACCAGTAATTTATGTGAGAAGCTAGTATTAAGCACCGACTTAGACAAGTTCGATACTGAAATACAACATTTTCCTGAAAGGTGCAGCACACATTAATTTGCTACAGTTTTCTGCCCCCTAACCCCTAAATTCTAGCAATTCTAAAATTAAGTGTCAGAGACTAAAATGAAAGTTTCTCTTAGTTTCAAAGATCCTTCTGTTACACTATAGTTACATGAAAACCCAACCAAGTGAAGTGTGGAAGAGACCCTGTCTTGGTAACAGAAGGACAAGAAGAGGAAAATGCTTTTGCAGAAGTTAACAGCACAAACAAATCAAGCATATTTGGAAATTGTGAGGCTCTTGATGTTAATTGCTTTTTAGGATTAAGCTGGCAGTTCCAAACAGCACTGACTTGATACAACAAATGTAACTAGCAACAAGGCACCTTTCTGGATAAGTCTGCCCCAAAACATGGTAGTCCTCATTTTTTTTTTTTTTAACATATCATGCAAAAAACAATTAAGTGCTAAAAATCTTTTCACACACCAAGTGAGTTTATATGTGTCTTTTAGCTTCTAAATTTTCCTAGTTCAAATAGTAGAGGTAAAACTTTCACAGTGCTGACTGTACTTCTGTCTAGATAGTCAATGTATCATCATTTAAAAAATTTCAGTCCAGTTTCAAAAGTTTACATTGAAAAGTATGCATTAGCAATAGGCATTGTAGAAAAGCTTGTAATATAAATGATATCAGAATTTACTAAAATTATGTCAACCATGGAGGCACAGTACAGATTACATTCTCCTAAAAGAAGTGTATTGAAAATTTCTTGTTAGGACAACTAGCAAAGAGACTCTTAGAAAGAATAACAACTTTAGTCCAATTAAAGGAATATCCACTGCCGGTTGAAAGTCTGCATCATGTATTTAGGGTTTTTTCCAGTTACAAAAACCTCTTCTTACCTAGACATGAATGGATTAGAATGCCCAGAGTTTTATTGCTTGTAGCAAAGATAGAAACATGTGAATAGACTGACCTTTATTTTATTTTCTACACGTTTTAGTAACATGCTTTAGTTTGAAAATTTATTTTTACTATACCTTACTGACAAGCTTGGAACGAGGAACTACATTTGAAACAATAGTTATGTGACACAATTTTGCCAAAACAGGGAGAGTTTAGAAGTACAAAAATTAAATACTGAAGTTTTAGCTAAAGACTGAAATGGGAAATAAGCCTTTGTGGTAAATACTAATGTATTCATGCAATTCAGAACGTATGTAGAACAACAGCCATCTCTGACATTTTAAAATCATGACTTCTGGTGACATCATAAACCATAAGTTGAAAGCATCCTGACACACTTGCACTCCAAGTATAGAAAAATGAAGTTTTTCGTTATCTCTAAGAACTTCAGTGCATTCTGCACCAATCGAACTTCAATCATTTTGACATGAACTGTCTACAGAAGTGAAGTTTCACACACATATCAAGCATCATCAAATGATCACTCACATATGACAAAATACCACATTAAGGAGAAAAATGTTCAGCAACAGTTATTGGTAAGTTACAGGAAAATCTATGTAAAAACAGTTAGACAGTCTACTAGAAATTCAATACAGAAGACATCATTAAAACCAAATAAATACTAAATTTTACCTTTTCTGGATTGTAATATAATGATTTCAAAGTGGTAAACAAGGGTGGGCAGCCTTTACTGAAGTTAACCTTCAGGAACTTATCCATTAGTTCTCTAAATTTTTCACCTAAAAACAAAAGTGTATTTGGTTACATGTCGGTGATTGGAAGTGTTATATAAGCACCAATTGCTGTGCAACTCTGGATAATAGAGTAACTGAGAAACTGCAATTAAAGGTTTTTAATCTTTCCTGTTATTTAAGAATACGATGCAAATACGGTCTGGATAAAAAAGATCAGAGTAAAATGCTTAAGTTGCTAGTGTTCAGGAGACTGCAAACAAAGACATGGTAACAGTCCTCAAACCTGTAAAATCTATTAAGTAGTAAGTATTACATGCTGGCTACAGAGGATGTAGCAAGGGCCACTTAAACAAACATTGGAAAAATTATAATGGTAAGAATAACTAAGCACTGGAATGGATTACCTTGGAGATCTTGTAAAAACTCCATCATTGCAAGTTTTTATGATTAAGTTAGACAAATGTGTGCTAGGAATACTGCAGATATAAATTATCCTGCTTTGAGGAAGAAGTATGGATGAAATGAACCCTCTACCTCTCTTCTAGTCCTATTTTTTGTGAGTAGGACATGACTTCCGATGATAATATGATTGTTTCTGGAATCAGAAACAGAATAGAAGACTGGGTTTCAGAAGGATAAGCAGCATATCAGAATCATCTTTATCAAAATATACTGGCCAAAAGCTAAAAATCTGATTTAATTATGTTTTCAGCTAAAAATTACAGTACACTTGCAGTATGACACCTTTCTGAGAAATGCTGTTTCCAAAAAAAACCAAACCAGGACTTCAAAAGATATCCAGACAGGAAAATAGCTGGCTTTCATGTTTTCATTGCTATGATGAAAAGTTGTTGTTTTCAGTTGTTTCAATTTTGGTTTTGGTTTGTTGTTTGTGGGGTTTTTTAAAGTTTTTTATTGGTTTTGTTTGCTTTGCATAGGGATGGAGTTGCTACACTTTACTTCCTGCTCTGTTGTGGACTTCTGTTTAAACAAGGAGTCATAGACTTCACATAATGCTAACATACACACATAAAACTGTTGAAATAAACTTCAATTCCTTAAGACAACATTACAAATTTGATTATCAGGCTGTTTTATAGATATTCAGAAAACGAAGATACTAATGGTCTGTATATAACATTTTTATGTACCTGCACCAATTCTTAATTGTCCTACGCTTACTGTTATCAGAACTGTTAGAGACTAATAAAAGTAACTTATGTTCTGGCCTCACTGTACTAAAACTGCTGTATATAGAAACTTCTACTACATGGGGATCCAAGACTGGGCTATAAGCACATGCTTTATTACAGGTTGATTAAAACTTGTTTTCTTACACTACGAGAAACTCCCCTACTTGACAAAAAATCCATCTCAGTTTCTCAATTTCTTCTGTTTAATTATTGTAATTTATATTCTTGATGGAAGAACTGTAATTCAGAATTTAAGAAAGCAAGATTCAAGTTTCTATAAATAAATATGTACTTAATGGAACGCAGAACAGCTTTAAAACAAAGTCTGAAAAATGCAGAACACACAGCTAGGCACCCACCTATGACAAAGCCAAGCTCAAAATGTAGTCTGAGGCACAGAAAAGACCTGACCACAGGAACAGTGAATCCACAGCAGCATAAACAAATCAAACACTGGATGGCCAGACTCCAACCCCCCCACCCTTGATCAGTCTGAAAATTAATTTAACAGCCTTCCTCCATAAAGGTGGTTTCCAGCTGGATCAAGGAGCTGATTCGTATCAAATACAAGGTTATTAAGATGCAATGCATGGCAAGGTCTGAGAAGGACTGCCCTTTTAATACAAGCCTGCTTTTTAAGAGTATTTTAAGCCAGTTCTGAATCAACCAGCATTGGTTGCAAGCAACTGGTCAGTGACCACACTGGAACAGCAACCTCATTTAACCAAAAAGTCTATCCTCTTGAAATTTGCAAATACATTTCTGCAAAAAAGTTTGTTTCTACACCTTCACATTCTCACTAGTAACTTTTGCCAACAAGAATTCTTACCTGCTGTACTTATAAACACAAGAAATCATGTAGTAAGTAGATTAATTTTGAGAGGATCAAAAGTCTTAGACATCCATAACTGATACAAGCTTAACAGATTAACAGAAACAGAAGTTTCCATTTAGGAAAACTCTTATTTGTTATGAAACACTGCAGAAAGTAGCGTACTGAAAGATTTTTCTCAATTGATTTAATAATGAATTTTGCTTTCATTTAGACTATTGCTAAATTAGGAACAACTAATCCTTATTACCAAACATATTTCTATTTAAACAAATATTAGCTGTGAAACTACACTGACAGATATAAGGTAACCTAGTACAAAACATACAGTGAAATGAAGTCAACAGCAAAACATGCTATTATTAAAAAGATATAGAAAAGCATTTTGCAGGTTATTTTCTTGTTTGCTATGTATTACCATGACATTTTATTACAGGAGAAAAACAATTACTTGTCACCTAGCTTTTCAAATTTAGCTGAACTGTCTTAAAATTTGCCATTGTATCTTCAAAGAAACTGAAATATCTGGGATTAAGTAAGGCACAAGTGTTAACTGCAGGGCTAAATCTCTTATGAAGCAGTTAAAATCTTGTGATTTTACACAGGAAAGATATGTGCACATTCCGACTCCCAAGCAACAACAGAAAAGTGGACTAGCTATGCTCTGCAGCATTCAAAGGTACAACAAATGCAGTGCTCAGTAAATGAGCCAAACTAAAAACTAATCTCACAAAAAGCATGAGCAGATATGTTGGGTATTTGCAGCTGAACTTAAATTCCATGGCATTTGATATTTAACTTTGGTACTTTATATTTCTTTCCAAAAGTTTTCTACTGGAGTTACAGCAGTTAGACAGCTACATACCAAGTGTGTGTTTTTATGGGATCTACCATTTCATTTAGCCTCTTTCCTTCCATTTTGGAAGATCATAGCTTTCTGTTTTAAAAAGTATATACATATTCCCTCTAGAACTGAGGATATTTGTGCACTGTATTTCAAAACAACCTTTGAAAGGACAGAGTCACTGAAAGAACTTAGCTGTAAAATTTGAAATAAAATAATTTGTGCTACATAACAATGTAGACCTGCTTTTTGTTCCTATTAAGTTATCAGCACAAAGTTAGTTTATGCTGTAGATTTAAGTTCTAATGGTTCTTCAACAAAGTGTTGTACACCCAATAAGATATCCAGTCAAAAAGAGATTTGGTGTTTACTGTACAATACAAAAACTGTTAGGAAATTCATCAGTCCTATGCTATTGTTAATGTTATATGCATCATTTACACCTGGTTTCAGTGTTTATAAATTAGCTTATATACACGTATATTAAAGATACATATACACCCCTATACCTTTAATTCAAATGTTCTTATACCCTATACCTTTTAACTTATGATTCTTACCTTGCATGATGCAGAAAAACGTACAAGAATTCCTACAATCTATATACCATTCTGCACTGTAGTTTTATTAATACAGACATTACATAGCTCATATCACCATATTAGAGCACATGAACTTTTTCTATCAACTTCTAAAACATAACAAATAATTTTGTCTATTTCAAGAGATTTGTGCACATGTACAAATAAATAGGTATTAAATGCACAAATAGGTATTAAATGCCCATTCAACAGCCTGATAAAAACTTAAAAAAACAAATAAAAAGCTATTATGTAACAGATATGCAACATGTTACCTGAAACAAAGTTTAAAGGTAATCTTCTAGGTGAAACTGCTCTGGGATGTCTTTTACTAACTTCTTCATAAATCTGAAGCCTCTCTTCTAAAGTGCCTATTATCAGTAATAGATAAGTAACAGATTAAAATCTATTCTTCTAAATGTTTTCCAGTGTTGAGAATTGATTGAGCTAGACTTCTCATACAGTTTGTATTTGGAACAATTTAAACATTTCAAGCTATTTTTTTCCTGTTAATCATAAACATTAGCATGTAAAACTGTATTGGAAGCACCCTGTATGTACAATATGCAACTACCAGCATTAATCACTGTAAGGATTAACTGCAAACAGGACAATTACCTTGCACATTCAATCATACAGTACTAGAGTTTGGTTTCTTTCAGTTACACGCTGTGCAGACCCATTCACAGTGGTTTGACATTCATAGCTCCTATTAACTGGTTTTTTCACTATGCAACCATTGCAGACATACTTAAAGCATTCGGAGAAATATATTGCATTTCTACATCATAGGTATACAAACAGCACACTACATAAGCATGCCTTTTTTACAGGTCCTCTGGTAGCAGCAAAAACAGGCACAACACTGCCAGTGTAAGTACAAGCACCAGAACTCTTTATACCTTGACATTTAACAAAAATAAAGCTACTTAGAGATTTTTCTTCCCACTCCTCCCCTTTCCCCCATAATATGCTTTGGAGCTCCAATGTGGTTAGAACTTAAATAAAACTACTCTGTTGCTTTGAAATGCTATTTTCACACAATTAAAATCATTTTTGCTTAAATATTAAATTCATCAAGCAATTTAAATAAAACTGAATGTACAGATCAAGTCTATGACACAATAGATATTTAATAAATGTATCTGTTTTCCTTTCATAAGGAAAACAATTTATCTTGTCACTGAGCTCAGATGTTGGGGAAGGGGGGGGAATATGTTACCCAGTGGCTCCAAGAAATGTAGAGTTCTAAAAGTTATACTAAAATAATGTTTGGATTGGAACTAAAGCATATAAAGGCCCTAATTGAAGTCACAAGTTGGAGCTCCAGAACTTACCATGGGGGAGGAAATAGTCCTAAGACCACCTAAAAAATAAAGTAGCATTATTAGTTTTATAAATTGGTACAGTTTTAATCTACATAGGATTTTAATATGCCAAATAAACTACTGGATTCATTCTTTGTTAAGAACTACACATTTTCATCGACATATTTATTATATCAAACAGAATAATCAAGTTTTTTGGTAATTTATTTTCTGAGACAATAATCATGATGTTCAACTCTATGGATACACTAGGAAAACCATTCAAAGGGCAACACTACTCTCTGTAGATGTAAAAAATGAAATCATTTTCATTTCCCAATCACAAGTCATATTCCCAGACCTTATGAAACCTAACTGTAAAACTTTCTAGAAGAAAGCTGGTTGAGAAATATAATGCAGCTGTGATATTTACAAATAATTTATCCTTGTGGGCTTATGATTTATGATGTCATCAGAATAACGCCAATAAAACTTCCACTAACTAGTGAAGACTAAAATACAGGGAAACCATTCCTGTTTAAAGGTAAACACTTGGGAAAGTTACCACTGAAAAACACTTACTATAGTATAAATTGTTGCAATATTGTAATTTAAAACAACAACTAGTTATTTTCCTGGAAAGACAGAACAGCAGTAATGTGAACTAGCATTGGAATAACAAAGATTTTTATAACATTTATCACCTTTTCCTCCAAAGAACAGTCAGCTTAAAAAAAAGAATTTTTTTCAGATGGCCTATCTTTAAAAGGCTGTCTGAAATACGTATTTGAGTATTCTTCTACATGCCCATAGAAAGAGTTACTGTGTAAACAAGTTTCAGAGTGACAATTTTATGTTGTGGTGTATGATAGTAGTCTGACAATCAACTACTAGACAGGAATGAATTGCAATTTGGTTTCCAAGTTCATGCGTGGCAAGGAAGTGTTCTTCCTGTAACCACATTAGCAAATGCCACCTTTAGCTCCAAGAAGAGAAAGACTTGCTGTTGTTTCATGCATACAAGTTTTTCAGTGAACATTTTCAAAATGGATAAACACAACTATATCATACTCAAGATTAGAAGGTACATAATTTTCTGCCAACTAAACCTTTTTAATCTAAACCAGTAACATATCAAACAGGAGTTTTAAGTATATCCTGTATCACCCGTATTTTCCATGTATCTGCGTATCTTAACTTACTAGGTTGCAGGGCCTTTTCCAAGCCTTCATAATAATACCAGTTTTCTGCGTTGCGCTCAATTAACTCTTTGTATACTTCACCAGCTTCTTTCAGTCTTCCCAACTTCAGTAACATCTCTCCTAAAAACAATGCAGTAAAGAACTGTGAATTACATGAGAACACACTGATGGCTTGGGAGTAAAGTTTATAAAACTAGATACATAAAATTGGGCTGAATCATATGTAGACAGTTAAAAAGAGGCTTTATTTTTCCAAAGGCATTTACTGTATATTACAAGTACCACTTGAAGCTACCACACATAGCTCACAGTTTGGAGTATTCAACACCTGTGAAAACAAAGATTATTTGAATGTCTGTATCTGAGTATTTAAAATAGCTATTGGGATTATCAAAGAAACAAGCGACTCTTCCTTGCAGGACTCCAACACATGACTACATCAGTTCTTACCAGGCTGTTTACTTCACTACACCTATAGTTTTCACACCAGCTAACCAGTTTTCAACCAGTTAATCACACTGGTTTGCTACTACGTAAGTTGTTTTACCAGGTGTGGCTTGCATGAAACTAATTTTCTTCACAGCAGGCTACACAGTGCTGTGTTTTGGGATTTGTGATTAAACATTGGTAACACACCAATGTTTTTGCTACTGCTAAACAGAACTTGTAGAGCATCAAGGCTTTCTTTTTACCCCCACTGTGCCACCCAGCAAGGAGGCCAGCAAGGAGTAAGTTGGGAGCAGACACAACCTCGACAGCTGACCCACACTGGCCCAAGAGATACTTCATGTTATATAGTGTCATGCTTAGTAATAAAGATTGAGGGGAAGGAGTGTTTGGGTAGGTGGCCATTGCTTGGAGACTAGCTGAGCATTAGTCTGCTTCTGGGAAGTGGCAAGTAATTGCCTTTGCACCACTTGGGCATCTGGGTTGTTTTTTTTCCTTCCCCTGTCCTTCACTTAGATAGCTTTATCTCAATGCATGAGTTGTCTTGGTTTTACTCTTCCTATTCTCTCCCCTGTCCTGATGAGGGAGGCCAGGGAAGTGAGTGAGCAGCTGTGGGGGGATTACCTGCTGGCCAGGGTCAACCCACCACTATTGTGCAAGCAAGGAACAGCTGAAGAACACATACTATTACACTATATAATTGCATGTATTCAGAACTCAGTACTTCAAATCCACAAAACAACTGTGCATTGTTTTTAATCAAAAAAGTCAACCTCAGTATTCACTGAAGTAGGGCAATACAAGTAGGTACATAAGAAAGCTTAACATGGGAACAAGAATTTGATACTGCAGTCAAAAAATATGTCAGTTCGTAGTACAAACAGTATTCTTCATGAGATTAAAACTGGGTTATACAAGCGCTGACTTACAGAAAGTTACTCTAGTATGCACCAATATAATAATCTCTGAGATCTCTGTTCCTGTGTCAACCCAAGTTAAACTACCTGCATCCACTATTCACTTTGGTAGGGTAAGTTACTTGAGCACAAAATTGTAAATTGGGTGTTACCAGTTTCCTTATAGTAATTGTTTCAAATCAATTAAAGATTTAACATGTTTTTTACTTTTATTGCTTTATCATATCCGAAAGTCAGTAGCAAAAGTTTAAAACAAAACTGGCTGAGGGAAGAGTAACTTACCTTTGATTTCTTCTACTATTAATTTATCACATATTTGCTTTTCATATGTCTCTATATGTTCTAAAGACTCCTCAAATAGATCTGCCTCTCTCATCACTTGATTTTGATATAAAATCAGTTCACTATATTCATAATCTATTTTATTAGGAGGAATCTGGAGAGGGAAAAAAGCAATAGGTTAGTTAACATTTACCTGGACCTCAACTGTATGCAATATTACAGAACATAAGATTCAGGCTACAAAATGTATCAGGTCTATTTATATATACATCCAAACATTGAAAATGTAAAACTCCCATTGTTCATAATCAAATTACTCACTCAGGATCTCCTTTGTTAGAGAACAGTTTAAAAGAATTCCTGTATCTCTTTTTATCACTGTGTGAGCTAATTAAAAAACAGAATCCTTGCCTTCTCTCATACAATTCAATAAAATTTGCAAAGATCTTGGTAATCTTTTCCTTCTGAAGGACTCACATACTCCGTAACAATTTTGACTTAAGTTCCACAGCAGATTGCTGGAATATCACAATACTCATTTTCAGCATAGCAAAAATTTTGGATGAAACTATTTCCAAGAGCAATGAACCACCCAAATACTGGCCATAGCTGACAACTAGAATTTTTCAGACAGGAAACAAACTATTTCTCTCTAACCAAGTGTTTTCTGTACTACATTTGAATCTAGGAAGTACAGTGCACAAGCATGCAGAGTATTTTCAAGCAATAGATAATTATTTTGAGGTCTGCTTCCAGTTGCATAGCTAGGACTTTGTCTACAGGCTATAGTAAAACTAGTGGGTCATCCACCTTCCAGTGATACATCAGCCACTGAAACAGGATGACAATCAGAAGTATTCCTTCCTAGGGATAACTCCCTAAAGTGTATTTAGGCAATGAAAAGTCTTGCCAGAGTTATAATTATTTCATACCAAATGCTCTTCACTAATATACACAGAATCTACTTCAATTACAAGTAAATTGCAAGATTTTCAGAGACCAAATGCAGAAGTCTGCAATGCCCAGCAGATCTATACAACAGTTCACTATGTGAAATATACTGCCTCAACAGAAATTGCAGGAGAGACAATTATAGTCTAACATTTTTTTAATAATAAAAATAGATAACAAGCAGCTGAGCTTGATAAACGTTAATGATTTTCTTTCCCATGACACTACATACTTTGTTTCTTCCTGAACAAGCAACACTTTGAAGTCACATTGGTCACCAAACGGTTTACTATTACTTTTCTGTTGCTTGAGTAAAGCTTTTCCTCTGTCTTTAAAGAACCAAATAATTTAATAAACAATAAAAAAACCAAAACATTAAACTGGTTGAAGTTAACATTCATGTTAAAAGAATCTTGTCCTAAACCACTACTTCCAGCCCTTCCCTAAGTACAGATTAGTTCTATGAGATTTCACATTTCTGTTTACATGCTGTATGAATTTTTAGAGGCATCTTTTATAGTACTGTGAATTTTTAGAAGATTTCCTTTTAGATAGAAGTGTTCTGAAAGACAGTATAACTAAATAAAATACTGTAAGGAAGTTTATACTGAGAATGAACATCAGTTTTAGGGCTGAAAATAACAGCATTCAAGTATTTTTTTTAGTAACGCTAACATATTAGAGCAAATGATGGCTAATGGAGCAAGACTAGACCTTGCACAAAGAGTCAGCAGGTAGCACAGAATCCCACTCATTTCGTAAAGAATATTTCCTCTATCTGCAGCTCTATTTCTGATTCCACCTTTGCTCAAATTTTACCCATATTAAACATTGGAAGACACTAATAAAAACATTGTTACCTGGAAAGCGTTTTTAACTGCTTCACATAATTGACACATGCAACAAGGCTTAAGCGTTTAAGCATGTATTCCTGCTTATCCTTACTGCAATATCACAGAACTGAAACTGCAGAGCACCAATTTAGTTCCTCCTTCACTTCCCCATAAAAATATCCTCCCCTCCAATACAATATACATAGCTAAATTCCACAAGTAGCCCAGCTTTCTGGCACACCATGAATTGTTTTTAGGCCTTATCCCAACAGATTATTCCAAAAACACTTAAAAAATGTGTACAGAAAGACAAGAAACAGATATCAATTAACATTCTCGTAGCTCTTCTGGCTTGGCAGGACTAACAAAAGAAATTACATAATGTCAAAAAAGATCAAATGAACTCCCCCCTGCACATAGGGAAAATCCACCAAAAAGATACTGCACTTACTGTCGCTCCATTTGAAAAGCCATTTTTAAAAGTAGTTTTAAGAAAAGTTGATTGTAAAGATATTTCGAAATCTCATCAGGTAAATGATTTAAACGTGCAATTCATCAGAAGGCAAGCAGCTTATAACTCCAGTACTTAATTTGAATAATCAGATTGTCTTATAAAGAACAAAATTTTCTATAAAAAGTTTTTTCCACGCCATTGTTACTGCTGCACAATACATCTTTACTTCTCCCTCCCCTCAGAAGAGTTATGATTCTTGCACAAGATGTCCAACTTGCTCTTGAACTCAATTCTACTGTTTCAGAATAAATTTCTTCCTCTCCTGGACCAAAAAAAAGAATCAATTTTACAACTGTAGATGCCCTAACATAACTGTCACTGAAATAATGTGACAAGATGCAGCCAAAACATACCTAAGAGCAGACCCCCAAAACTCCAGAGGTTTTCTGTCCATATCTGTAATTGTGGGCCTGATGCAGAAATTAGGAATAAAATAAAAATTAAGAATAAAAATTTTGTTCTGGAAAAGAAGAAAGGAAAAATGGGACATACAACAGTAAAACAAATTGCATAGTTGTTTTACACCTTGGTTCCCAAAATTTAAATTCTGAAGTGACTCTTAAATCATTTGATTTAACTTGGACAGCACAGGCTGTTATATTTCCTGCAGTGATGTCTGCATTCAACCTCATAACCTGTTTTTGACTGAAATATTGTGCATCTGGCTAATTTACAGCTTTCAGATGACAGGCAATGTTGACCTGGATACACTAAGAGACAAAAAATTCACCATTTCCAATGATAACTTAGCCATTAAAATAAAACTGTCAGTGATAAAAAGTGTTTTATCATTTGAGTTTGTTGCTCAACTTCCTGCCACTACTTGTTGCTTATTTTTCCCCACTAAGCAATCTTCTAGCTATCATGCTTCCCAAAATCAGTATCTAAACTGTACTAAAAACACCTAGGTTTTTTCTGCATACAGTAAACAGAGAGAATCTCTGCCCTTCACTAGACAACGCTTTCTCTAGTCCTCTTATCTTTCCATATTGTTGTTTTCATTTTCTAACTTTTTAAGTTGTCATCAGTAAGTCTTGATCTCCCAGTAATCAGTGCTCTATAGAGAAAACACCTGCTCCTTCTCAGAAACAAGGGTGGTTTCCCACTTTTCACCCACAAGTCTGCCCCGAGGAACAATTTTTACAAGCTAAGTCAATCTAACTGCAGCCTGGATCAACAAAGGCAGTTCATTTCCCTCTATTATTCCCCTTCCTCTTTCCCCTCTCACCTCACAGTTGTTCAGTTCAGCCAATCAATCCTTCAACAGAGTGATTATTTTTCTGTCATTTTGGCTTCCTGAACCAGCCCTCCACGAGTCAACCAGTGCTGCACAAGGAAGCAGTGGGAGCACACAGGAAAAAGTCAGACTGCTGGTTTTGGCAACAGCTTGTAGCTGGATTAGCTCCATTATTTTGTAATACTACATCTTCAGATACTCACCTACAATCACTAAAATGACAGTTCCTTGATCTTTTTCTTAGTTTTACTGCTTCGTTTTGGCTGTGTTAATTCACATCTGAATGGACAGAGCTGCCTGAGTAATCCAAGTACATATGATCACCCTGTATCACCATTATTTACCAATCATTAAGACAGAAGCATTTTACATGTCATATTTACTTCTTTATTCAACAAGAATAATGGTAAATGGTATCAGGCCTAATACAGATCGCCATAGAACTCCTTGAAATCAGTTTGTTGAAGATTCCCATTCACTAGTGACTTGAAAACCCTTCAGTCTTTCAACCCTCCTTTCAAACCTTGAACAACACCCTTTTATCACAGTCACATGCAATATTCTATAAAGTCAGTCACAAAAGCTCATCTGTTGACTCGGAGCGAATACAGTGTACAGGGCAAGGGGAGAGGCTTGGAAAGTAACGTAAGCAAGAAGTCTGCCTCCTCAAAGATCTACGAAATACCTGAACTCAGCTATTTTAAGTGCAGGACTGTTAAATATCCAGAAACCACATAGAAAGTACATTAAGGGACTATTGCGGAAGAGCCAAAGTGTGGCAAAATTGAGCTGTGAGTTTGCTTGAGCTCTCCTGACTGTTCTGGACTAAACACATAGATTCTTTCTTCCAGTGGTTGGGACTCTACACGGGCCTGCACTCCTCAAGGAGCTAGCATAGCAAAGCACAAGACTATTTGCAAGAGAAATGAAACTAATGTGGTCATCCTTATTTTTAGTGTTTTGGGGGAGAAAACACAATATACCACTTAACTGTCTCTACCAATCTCAAAAAAGAGGGGAGACTTGACACAACTAATTTTCTGTAAACTCACGGTGTCCAACGTTCATAGCGTATTTCTGTCATTTAATGCTTAACCAGCTTTTCCACTGTTTGCCTGTGACTGCTATTATGCTAGTCAACAGTTAAACAGCTCACTGTTCAAGTACAAACCATTTTCTTATTTATGGAAATTTCCCAAATATTTCCAGTTTTACTAAGAAATGGCATCACAGCTTCAGATCTTCTCAGGATTTCTTTGGTTTAGGGTGAGATTTAAGATTGTGGTAACTTGCACAGCAGACTCAACTGATTTAGTAAGTTCATCTGTGGCAGATAGTATTTAAACCTGGCTTAGTCACTAGACTGAAAAGTGTATCATGACTGCCCTCAAACAAGTATATTTACACACAACCTTTTAGAAAAGACAACATTAACGGAATCACTTCCAATCTCTCCAAGGGGCCAATACCACTGTTAAGGTCTCTTAGTCCTTGAAATAACCTCAATTTCTTACACTTCATTTGCAGTTTTTCTATCTATTACATATTCTTTCTAATTCAAACAGTCACTTTGACACTGAACTCCAATTGGGCTCTGCTGACTCATTTGAGAACCATGACTTTTTGGCTGTCAAACACTCATAAAAGGTGACCCAATTTTCATTTAAACTTACTGTTTTCAGTTTTTATTCAACACTGAAGTTACAGCTCTTTTGAAATACCAGGCTATATACACCTGGCTTGCAACATCCTTTGTTTGACCACAATACATGATCAAGGCACAAACACTGCTCCCTCCTAGCAACTATTAATTTCCTTTCTTACAGTTAGTCTCATTCTGGCTGTGTAAGATCTCAAATGCAGTTCTCAGAGAGGATGCAAGATTTTTGTTTAAAAAAGTCACAATCTGTAGGTCAGGTAATATCTTAGTATCTGCACATGATATTTCCAGCACGCCTCCCAAGCTGAATGCACGTACAAACATGGTTTTTCTTTCCATGTTACAGAATAATCAACATATGCACTCTGTTCTGTTACTTCAGACTTTATAGTTCTGCATTACCAATAACAGAACAAGGGAATGGTCTCTCAAAAAAGGTTTACTCAGCAATTTTAGCATTGTACCAACAATGCTGAAGTTTTAGTACTTTACTCCAATAAGTTTCAGTAACACCAAATCTTCGCAAAGAATTTTCAGCTATGCTTTCACGTTGCTTTGACACCAAGCACTGATTTTAAGTGCATAATATACAGATGCATACAAAGCAATGAAAACATTTCTTTTCATAGTCTTTGTAGAGATGCAATGGCATCCAGGCTATGGCAGAAGAAAGGCCAAACAAGCACATCCAACACTAAACAGTATTTCCTGAGGTTTTACCTACTGTAAAGGGACAGGACTACCACAGGTTTTCTTCAGCTACAAGCCTCAAACATTAAGTTACTCAGTTACTCCCCATCAGTCTACTCATTATCCTCAACCTTAACAGCCTATTGCAAGGGGAAAAAGTATTCCTGTATAATTTGCATCAGCTGCTGAACTGCTGGAAATCTTTCTGCTCAAAGCACAAAGCTCCACAAATAACAAATTTCTTAATTCTTAACTGGTTCCAATTAGATCTTCCTAATTCATTCCTCAGATTCTGTCTCTTATACAGAAAGTGTTCTCTTTCCAGAATAGAAAGTCTTACCTGTTGGGTTTTCCTAAACTCTTCAAGTAGTTTTAAGGCCATATCATAATCTTTTAGTAAGTGGTATGCAATGGCATATCCAATCCAGGAAGCCCGTTGTGTGGGGCGCAGCTGAAGTAGCTGGTATCTTGTCTCCTTCAGTGTAAGAAAAGCAATTTAAAAATAACAGAGATGTTAAAAAAAAGAGTTACTACTCCTTTATTGTGTTTTACCACCAGTATGTCTAATATTTTAAAAGATCTTTTAAAAGCCCTAGGCAATTTTTAAAATTCTAGCAGCATGGGGAAAAGCAGCATGTTTCCATCTCATAAATCTGGAGGCTACATTCTAAATATAGGAGTCATGGCACAAAGCATAAAAATCTATTTGTTGGGACACAAAAGGTATCATTTTCAAGAGTACCTCTCTTAAGGGCCTAAATTATTTCCAAAGACAGAGCTTTGAAATCTCATCAAGAGGAGTTACCATTAGAAAGCATAAGCTCACTGCCACTGAAAAAGAAGTCCCACTCTCCTCATGCCCAGGCACAAGGTCCTCATATTTAAACTACTGCAGTACTTCTCAGGGATATGATCTGACTCAGGAAGGGGGTCAGTTATTCCCTTTCCTTGCATTCCGAAGTTCAACATCCTCAGTGAAAGAGACCAACTAATGCCGAAGCCCACAATCCAGTCCTCTACTTCAAATGAAGTTGAGGATGGAAGAGGAGAAAGACTCTTCCCTTTCACAGGCAAATCAAGTTCAGCCATTCTGAAACCACTAACTCTGTTTTTATATAAATTTTAAGGTTTTATTATGACAAAATCAGTATTGGGATTCAAGAAATCAGTCATCATGGGGCAAATTTCCCACATACTCAAAAGAAACGTGATAGTGTATTCCTCACCAAAACCACCTTCAGTATACACACCCAAAACACCATTTGCAGTACTTCACAATAGCACAGTAAGTTCTCCTACTTGCTAAGCTTTAAGTCTTATCCTTTTTATTTTCACTATTTTAGTGAAAAGTGAGTTGAGAACTATAAAGTTTTACAAAGTGACCCACAAGTCAAATTGTATAGAATAACTGTACTTCCAGTTCTGTTCTCAACGTTATATGGAGCTCTGCTGCAATACGTTTTCATGCTTTCCTAAACAAGAACTTAAAACACTTCTGAAACAGCAAAAACAAGTAGCAACAGAATTGCTACCAATAAAAGACTTAATAGACTAGAATAACAAGAGAATGCTGACAGCAATAAATGGGAATTCAAAGAGAATACTCACTCTATATCCTTCTAAATCCCTCATCTGAATCTGCAACAGAGAGAGGTCTCTCAAGATCTGTAGGTTATCTTTATCTAGCTTGAGTGCATTCCGGTAACACTTGATGGCTTCATCATATTTCTTATCAGAACGTTGCAAAAGACCATAGACGTGCCAACCTAATGCACGTTAAGGAAGACACATTCACAATTTTCAGAAAGTAACTGCAGTGCTTTGGTGTTACAGACCAAACAACTTGACATCTTAAAGATTAGCACCCTTATAAATTAAGCTTGATTACTGCAGCCAGACTTTACTGACATATTTTAAAATAAATGTTGCCAAATAAGCAAGAAAGTCTCATTTAAAAACCTTCTGTTAAGTCACATTCATAACCCACCCAAAACATTGTTATACAAACTAAATGATCCAAATTCCACAAGACCCAGAAGAGTTATTCCTAGAGATGTGTTCTAGAGATGTATTGTTTAAAACATACTACTGTAATTACAGCAGGAATTCTTACTCCTAGAAGTATCTCATTCTAATAATACAATTGGTGTACAAGTTGTACTTTTCCTCACTTGCCTATATGTAACCTCAATTAGTCTCCAGATTTTACAGTAAGGGATAAACAGAGCTACACTTTATTCATTGATAAAAGGAAATATCAGCATTTCTCTGCAGAAGTCTTTGTCACATTCTCAGCATCTCAGATTTCCATCAGTAGTGTGTCATTTCAATAGAGACTTTTCTCTCACAAGCATCCTTTTCTATCCTGGAAAGATTCTGCATTCAAAGCATGAAACCAACATATGTCATAGCAACACATTACACAATCGTGTCTATTTTAATATGACTTTTGGAGACTGATATAAAGAACACTTGATATGATCTACCTTTTGCTACTCCAGGTTACTAGCAGCTTGTTGAGGCAACATCCTCCACAGCAGTAAATCTGAACTTACTTTGATTTTCTAATTAGAAGTGGCTCAAAAATTCTCTCAAGAAGCTCTCCCATGTGGCCCTGAAGCAGCAAAATACAGCAAGTCTCCAGGACAGGTATATGCATGCTTCACCTGCTTTCAATTAAGATGGCACAAATAACTCATAGCACTAATAAATAAAGTATTTAAGAATTCTTATGCTATTGAATTGAAGCAGAAGCAACTGTTCCCTCCAACGATACAAGCATTTCTAAACTTTTAATCTCAAAAAGTTGAGAAAGCACATTAAAAATTCAGTGGGTTAACCTGGTCAAATTAAGCAAAGAAACAGAACTGTTAAGTTCCGTCTTTTAGAAAGACTCATGTCCTGAAGTAAGTTCTACATACGAAGATATAAAACAGGCTTGTAATTATCAAGAATAAAAGATATAAGACTCCAGCCAAAAGAAAAAACTTGCCAGAATAATCTGAAGTAAACTTCTAATACACAAGCAAGAGACCCTGTTTCGCATTTCTACAGGAACATCAAAGTAATTTCAGCCAGCTGAAGCACATGAAAACGCCATATGCATCTTAGAGACTGCTAGGAAAGCTGCTATTGCTGCCGTGATGATTTAAGACTAAACGGGAAAGGGGGTCAAAACTATTTTGGATACAGTTACAGCAGTTGGTCTAATACTGCTACTTTTTTCTATAAATCCTCCCTTGCCTATTTGAGTTCAAGTATTCAAGATGTGGATCAAAGTTAAATCTAGCATCTTAATATACCTGCCTCAGAACTGCTAATATTTTATATTCTCGCCTAGAGCAAGACAATTCAGTCCAAAAGAATTTATGTGCACTTTAACAGTGTACTTAGACCAAGATGATGTTTTGAGTAATTTATCAGGCATCATTATCATTCCTGGATTCAATTGGTAAACTGGTTTTATCTTCCATAAATCATATTCTTCACGAAGCAATCAAGGAAAGCATAAACCCATTCAGTAAGAAGTGTGTACAGAAGTCAAGACTAAGCATAAGAAATTTTAACAGCTGATACAAGCCAATAATGCACAGTGCCACCAATTTATTATAGTAAATAGCTCTGGGCAGTCTTGAATGCATTCCTACAGTGTCCTGAGTATAACATGCCATTATCTGAAACTGTTATTCTTGAAGTAAGTGTAGATCTCTGACCAGATCATTACTCAAGTTATATCCAAAAATGGGTCAAAATTCATTTGTAGTTTAACCAAAAAATTTCTGGATTTCTAAACAATTTTACAACAGCCATTTTCCCCCAAACCTCAATACGGGGAACTGCAGAAGAATTAAAATCTTCTACTCCTCCTTAAACAAGCCATAACACTGAAGTGACCAACTGTATTTTAAACACCCTGCACCAGGTGCTTTCTAAAAAGCACAGATGACAAAATACACCAAAAGCACATTCAAGTGTTACCACAAGAAAGTAACACCACATGACATATTATGTAAAATATGTATTTTTATGTAAAATTATGTAAAAATAACAGTACATAGATGCACCTTCTCGAAACCAGCTACTGGAACAAGATGACTTTAGCGGCTACCCCCTGCCTCTCCCTTTAAACCAAATGACAGGCATTAATCTCACACAAAAACAGGAAATGTAAACATTATTTTAGAGAACCTCCCAAGCTCTGCTTAAGTAGCACTGAGGATCAACAGGCCTTCAAGCTTTCATCAGAACTTCATGGCTAGTCACAAGCCTTTGCAAACAATGTAGAACGAACATTTATTAAAAATCTCAGCCTCAGATCTGTTTCTCATGGGCTGGAATATATATTCCCCTAGTCTCGACTTTCCCCATGTCCTGGAGCCCCACGATCAGGAAAGATTCGGATATTTGGGTAGTGACATGATGATAGCACATCAGGTGCTCTTAAAGTGTGGTAATAGTAAAAGAGGTTTGCTATTTCTTGAGAATTTACCAAGAGATGACAACTGAAAGCACTGTGACAAACCTGATGCCTAGTCTGCAATTAATTCAGTATCAGCTAGCTTTTCCTCTGAAGAAGTAATTCTGCATAGACAGATTACTCTATGGGAGTCTCTGTAGAGCTGTAACAATATGCTTGAATGCAAAAAGTTGGAACTTCTTGCTTTGTCAGAGCTAGTTCTATGGATGCAGCTTAAAAAAAAAAGAACATTTGTGCCTAATAGGATTTGGATGAGTTTACACATTCTCTGAACAGAAAACGAAAACCCTTGTACTATTCTTAAGATAAGTTTAAGAAGTCAGTAGAACAGTGATAAAAATCCACTAAAACTCATAACCAAAAAGAAAAATCAAATTTTTTAAACTTGTCCAGGAAGAAGGTCCCTTTGACCACCCCACTCCCCAAACTAGATCTGAAAAAGCACAGATCCCTCCAGCATTTGGAGGGAAGTCTTCTGGACAGTTTTAAGAGTCAGGATGAATTGCTGACAAGAATTAGTGAATTCCCACTCTGGAATTTTGTTTAGGAATCAGAATCCCCCAAAACTCTCCACTAACTCGCCCATATTCTTTGGCTCCCTGACTTCTTACACACAGATTCAAGTTGCTTTGGCATTCCTTAGGTGTTCCGCTTTTAAGATCAATAAGGTACAAATTATCTTGGATTGTTCTATGGCATACCTCTAGTAACTCTGATAACCTCCACACACTTAGAGGTTTTTCCCAACCTCAAGCTCCCTGGACATTTAATATGGAAATGGTGTAAACAGCCATCCCTTTGTTCTAACTAGATGGCCATCAGAAAGTGTTTCCTGTGATACTAAAGGAAGATTTTTTTTTCATGTTAAAAACTTAAATACTTAATGGGAAATTTGCCCCTTAACATGAAACTCAAATTCATACAGAATAAGTAAGGTACTCTGTGCAAATGTGAAGCAGCCTCCTACCTGTGGCTTAAACAGAAGATAGCTACTCTCAAAGCTCTTGGGTAGCTGTTAAGTATTTCACAGGTAAAAATTTTTGGAAGACAAGCTTAAAACAGTAGTAGTCATCAAGCCAGTAAACCTAAACCATTATCTAAAATTTAGTGCCAAATAGGTATTTTTAGATCACCTCTAGATTGTTTTCTTTAATACCTTTCTACGAGAGAAGAAAACTTTAAAAAAGGCCATATTTTACAAGCCATACCTATTCTCTGCAGAAAGTAAAGACCACAAATGTTTTTTTTCTAAGATATAAATGTAAAAGATGCTGCAAAATTGTAGAAAGGAAAATAAAACCTTATTTCAAGTATTTCATTACCAATTAATATTCACTGTACACACCTTATTTAAAACTTTTTATACAGACCACATTATATATTTCAAAAGTATGTACTGATGTAGCAACAAAGTTATACACACATAAGTGAGAACTCATAGCAAAAAGATCAGGTTTTGTATTAAAGGATACAGACATGACTCTTTACATCATTACGAAGTCCTTTACGAACGAATTCATATGCTTCTTCCTTCTTCCCCAAGCAGTTCAAGGTCAGTCCTTTCATCGCGAGCGTCTCTGTAACAAATACCATATACTTATGTTTCTGACTTCCCATGTGCCAGTTGCACAGTGCAGATACCCTTTGAAGTTGTTCCACAGTGAAGTTCCCCATTAAATGATAAATATAGATCAGGATAGCAGCCTAGCACAGCTGAAGACTGTTATATGGAAGCATTTCCTTTCTTGAAATTGGTCTTAAGACAGCCACTGCAGAGCATCATACAGATGTGATGAACACAGACAACACGAACTTATTTAATTAGAAAATGCATTTAACTGGCTTTAAGGGAGTTAACAACAAGCTAAAGCAATTTTGGAGAGCTTCTCAATGTGTGTTCAAGTTCCAGGTAGGCAGAACAAGAAAAAAATTATGGCATGACACAGCCTAATGACACAGATCTCTGTCACAGTCAGCTCCGCTATTACAGGTTGCTTACAAAGCATTAGTTAAGACGACCATATTTCCTGCTACAGTATTTTGGGGGTAAAAGACTTTCTTAAAGCAATAGCATTTTAATCAACATTCTGAGAGGCACGAGATTCCAAAAAATACATTGGTATGACTATTGCTCCCTCTCTTCCCCCATTCTTCAAGTAACACTGTGGGAAACAAGTTGCATGTAATGCATGCACTATGCCTGAAAGCTGTTCCAGATTCATATTTCAGGTTTTTTGCTAAGTAAGAGACCACTTAGTTTTGGCTGCTGTTAGCATATTAGTCACATTTTCATCACAGTACTCTGGTTTTCCTCCAATTGCAACCTTTTCCCCAGTATTAATGGCAATGGCCCATCATCTCAAGGTCAGACATAACAGTTTGAAGTTTCATTGATAGACCTGTTTAACACCACTTCCTGAAAAAGTACACTTAAAGTGAACGATAACCCAAAATGAGCCAAGGTTTTTGTTTTGTTTTTAACATGTCCAACCTCCACACTGTAAGAACAGAGAAAGTTAGAATTATACCTTCCCAGTCATATCAGGAAGCTTGAAAATAATATCCCCACTGTGGGAAGGAAGGCAAGCTACTCCTCTTTTCCCACACCAGGGAGGTAACTGTCCAGCCACAGCAATCCATCTGTTTGCCACCTTCTCACTAAATTTTTCAAATTCCTTGTCTCTGAAGCTAAGTGCGACAACAATGTGGCCTCCCATCAGGTCATTTCATTCACTTATTTCTTCTTCAGCTGTTCGTGCCAGGCTTTGCTCCCAAGCTTCAAAGCTATTAGTGGCTCAGAGCCCAAGTAGTATGTGGACTGCCAAGGCAGCTAGTTGTCCTGGAAAAGTTTAAGAGGCAGCAAGAGCAGAAAAAGAAATATGTATACTGCGATGTTATAAAATCACAAGTGCTAGTAGAGACAAATGCATTAGGTCAGAGCTGGACAAGCTGCTCTAGCTTTGAAGCAACAAGAAAACTGTACTTTTATCCCTAGGGAAGTAATGAAGACAACAAAGAAACAGCAGACACTGATGGAAGCACAAAAAAAGGATTAGTCAAACATTTTGCCAAGATTTGACAATGTCAAATAGGAAAATAATTTTACTGACACAGTACATGCACACTCAGTGTTAGGTTGCTTCAACAGCAGACAAACAAGCAAAATTCACTATATCAGAAGGAAAGATTGTCTCAACCATGCAACAGAAAACCTGTAATACAGTAAGACTAGAGTATCCTATTAAGTTCTGACAAATGTAAATAGAAGCAACATTTTGCTGTCCCATTTCCTGCAATATGTATCAGAACAGGATCTCCAGATTCTGTCTTTAGCTTCAAGTCTTAGCAGCAACAGTATTACACTTAACTTTGCTCCTTATAAGTAGCAATTTAGTATGCAGTACAGAAAATTTAAGAGTATGAACTTGACAAAAAAGCACGATTTTTAATTTATTGGCAGAATACCTTCATGTAATATTCAAAAAGGGCTGGGCTTACTATTAAACAGGAAAGAAAAACCCACACAAGCATTCTGACCCAGAAACCTAGAAAGGCAACTTACTTGGAAGCTTCACTGAGGTGTGCTTCCACCATATATTTTGACCTTCATCATCCCACTGCACAGGAGTGTTTGACTGAGCTAGAGTAGAAACTTGGTCTGAATGCACAGAGACCAAAAATCCAGAGTAATTGTTCAGTCATAAGGACAGGACCATACTCGGCAACAGGCTCCTTTCTTGCCCAATAGTATGGAATAGACTGATTATACATTTAAGCTCACAAAAAGAGAAAAAATAAATCTTTGAGTCTGCAGTTACCTCCATGTTCAGCGAATTTCGGGTTAGAGAGGATCATCTTGCAGAACTTGAGTCCATTTTTGTACTGTTTTTGTTCGTAACATTTCTGGAAAAAACATGGAATACAATGACTGAAATGCATTTAAAACCAGAGTACCTTAACATACTATTACAAATGCAGTAGTTCTTTCAGTAAGGTATGGTAATCATATCACTAAAAAGCTCTAGTTGAATATGACTATCCATATTACATTGCCTTTTTTCAGCATTCAGAACAGTATCTGCCTTCATTTACATGCAGCCAATGCTCTACCTCATGGTCTCCTTTTTATAAAAGGTTAGTAATTCCTTTCCAACAAAAATAGGAAAGGCAAGTAGGAATGTCTACTTCAATTCAGAAATTATTAAAATAGAGACCCAAGTTAGAAATCTTGACTTAACATAATTTTTGAGAAGAGTTAGTCTTTAAGAGTCTAGACACTCCTTTCAACAACCCATTTCCCTGGCCTAGTGACCTCCCAGAGTAAGAAATCTCTCAGACTGAAGTCTTTCCTTGTTGCCAATGTTGACTTTTGGAAGGAAGAGACAAACCATGAAGTAAGATAGACCTACCGTAACCTCAAAAATCTATCTATATATCTGGGGAGGGAGAACTTACCTGGGTATTAAAAAAATGTATTAATTTCTAGCTGCAATAGTACAGCTAAAGGCTACTTTTAGATTTATTTAGGGTACCATTTACCTAATCACTAGGTCAACTGGCAAACAATGCAGTTCAACTGTGGGAACACAAGAAAAAAACAAACATGTGAACCTGAGTCCCTTTTCTTTTGAAAGATATCACCTGATGTTAATAAGTCAGTAAGGTCTTAGTAATTTAAATCAATTACTGATCACTACAGTTGATCACTTTAAAACAAATTCACTTAAGCCAGTTAAAGGCATGCTTGTATCAGTAACCATGAAAGTGGTTTAAAGTCATTTAAGCTTCCTAACTTGAAAAGAACAAACCAGGCTTAACTTGGCACCATTTCAGTTAATAAAGTGTATTGTCCTGCTGTAATTTAGCTTCTCCTGAGAATAGCTGTCTATGTCATTTCAGTTATGTGCTTGAGTGCTTTAACTGTCTCTCACAGATCACTTCCACTCCATCAATCTTCCAGGACAGAGGTAAAAATCTATGTTAAATTAATGCAGAGTGTAGCAACTCCTTTGCAGTCATAATAGATCATCACATTGCTTCCCAGGGTACAAGCAATACAGAAACATGCCTATGCTCACTTTTGGGTAATTGACTAAGGTGCCAAAACAAGAGCTCTCCTCCAGTCTGTGGGAAAGAACTTAACTGCAAACAGTTTTTAAGTCTTTGTTGCCTGAAACTCAAGACACTTGCAGTTAACCATGATTAAGTGGAGACTAAATGATACAATAATTTAGGTCAGCAGAAACCTTTGGTCATCACCTAAATCACCCCTCAAAACAAAGGAGAGCTAACATTGACATTAGATCAGGTTGCTCTGCCTGGCTGACTTCTGGCAGGATGGCAAAGGAGTTCCCATCAGAGGCAAACAGTTATACTATGACAATTAACATTTAAACAACAGCAACAAAAGCGCTTTGAGAATTTTAAACTGAGAACTAGTTTCCACATCTTTATCTGAAATAACCCAGGTTGCAGGAAGACTTGGAGTCCCCTCTAGGGGAAGGTCAAATTTGCCCATTGATCTATTTTTTCTTTCTTAACGTGAGATGCTTAGTATTATTTTTAAAGAATCATAAGAAAATACCAACAATACTCTGTGTATGCTTTCTAAATTTATTCAGGGTGAACACTCATCTATGACTCTACAACTCTTGCAATGCTGAGTGAAACTCCAAGTGTACAGCAATGCCTAACCACAGAACAGAAGCTATTTGAGTCAAGTGTGCACTTAAATAGATTAACTACTTGAGGAAATCATATCTATTATCCTTGTTCTGACAATTTTATTCCACAGAGTTCAGTCTCAGGCCTAGAATAAGAACTGAACTTAGATAATTAAAAACAAATTTGAGATTTTTGGAGGACAAACAAGATCACATTTTCTGAAGGCCACCAGATGGATGGAAGAGAGAAGTTAATGCTCTCCACCGAGAAAGAAGCACAGGTTTAACATTCACAGTTGTTCGGCTTGCTGATAGACAACCAGCATACTTGTACTTGTCAATAAACAGGTTAGCTCAAAACTAGACACAAAACACAGCATTTCTTTCCCAGCTACTAGTTACTAGACAAAAGAGGGGCTGACTACAGAAACATAATGAATCAGTACAAAATGCAACTTTATGCAATTCCACTGCTCATGGGGCAAGCCTTGCCGGTTAATCAAAAGGTGACTTCCCAGCCCCGCTCCCTCCAAATACATACATACACATGCATTTGTAAATAAGTTATGTATGTATACCAATACATCAGCTTAAATGTATACCAGTACAAGAGAAAAGGACTTTGCTTAGCAATACAAGTTATTTAAGTCATCCTCCACATACATAAATATACTGAAAGGCTTACAGATTCAGTTACATGGACAACCCTGGTGCTTTAAAGCATCCAAACTTTGTGAATGGACTGCTTTTAAACTTCAGTCGGTCCAAAACCTGTAAGTGAGCACACCATGCTCCACCTCTATCTTGTTTACAGGAGACCAGATTTTGATGCCATACGATATCATTTCATTTTGCAGTACAGATGGGAATTTCATAGTTGGAAAAACCTGATGTCTCCATATGTAGTCTCAAGGTTTGTACTTGTCAGGACAAATACAGCTGAAATGCTTTCATTAGTATCTGTCCCATTGCATTAAGTCTTTGATATATTAAAAGCCCAAGCTAATATGCTGGGTTGTTTTGGTTGGTTCTTTTTAAACAGCCTTATCTGTTGTGCTTAACATGAGGTTCCCCATCACCCTTTTATGGCAATGATTTCCTGCTAAAACTGAAGCCAAATCATGAATGTTTACACACTTGAAACCTCAAAGGGAGATTTTGGCAAGGCCAAAATGTTATCCAGAACTTCTGCTACCAGATATTCCTGGAAAGATGTTACCTCCTCTGGCAAACATCTAAACATTTCAACACTAACTCAAAGATATAATCTACTTGTAGACTTTGCCATACAGTTACACTAGACATCATTTTATGCACTTTCAGGTAAGTATCAAGCGCCTCTACATAGAGGTCAAACAGGCACAGCATCTAGGAAATAACTAAAGGTAAAAAGTTCTAGTAACAAGGATACAACAATGAAGAGCAAGAACAGACTTTACTCCTACATTACAGTGCTTTGCTGCCTCTACGTAAGGAACTGCCATTCACAAATTCTAATTTATTTTTCATATCATACCATCTTTTTTTAAAGAGACAAAACCCCCTTGCACTACTAAATATCAACAGAATCAGGGATCTAAATAGCTCACTAACATTACTTACGAAACAGAAGGACTTCATGTATCACTGCTCAATCGCATATGCCATTTACATGTAAATTATGTTCAACTGTTTGCAACATCAGGTAGTAAAGGGATGCTTTTACAGACTACACCTCCCTAGACAAAGCATTTGCCACTTAAAAAAAGTCTTGTATTGAGAGAACATTTACATTTTCCACATGCTGAAGATGGAGTTTAATACACAGATCAGCAATTTTATGGCTGAAGAACATCTCCTTACAGCCCTCAGACATTAACACTCACTTCTGAGAAGCAACAAGAAAGTCTCAACTGGCTACTCACAGAGACTGCAGTTGCAGCAACCAATTCCCTTCCTTACTCCCTGTCCCTAGTACCTCTGAATGTACTGATGTATTTCATAAACCATTTTCATGTGAAGGCTGAATAAAATGTAGTATCACATTCAAAGAATAAGGATAGGTATCACATCAAACCACATAGCAGTGTTAAGCATAACAACCAACTTGATCAACTTAAAGGTTTTAATAGTTTTAAGTTGTTTAAGATGGTCTGTGGCTGTAACAGAGCTGCAGCAAAGAAGTTCAATTCAAATGAGACGCACTGACCAGTCTCATGGTGAGCATGTGTAAAGGGGGACAGACTTTTTAGTAGGGCCTGTTGCGATAGGACAAGGGGTAATGGTTTTGAACTAAAAGAGGGTCGATTCAGACTAAATACAAGGAAGAAATCCTTTACGATGAGGGTGGTGAAACACTGGTACAGACTGGCCAGAGAGGTGGTAGATGCCCCATCCCTGGAAAGATTCAAGGTCAGGTAGGACAGGGCTCTGAGCAACCTGATCTAGTAAAAGATGTCCCTGCTCATTCCAGAGGGGTTGGACTAGATGACCTTTAAAGGTCCCTTCCAACCCAAACTGTTCCATGATTTTATGTGCAATTTTCTTTAATAACAGTACTGCGATTTGGAAGTTGGTTTTGCTGTCTCTTGACAGGAACTTCTCAAACACTAAATCCAAATCACTGCTAGCAATTTAACAGATTCTACCTGTGCAGCCCAAACTCTATTAATACAGGTCTGCACGTCAATAGGCTGCCTCACCAGAAACATGGTGGACCATCAGAACCACCAATAAGAAAAAGTAAGCATTTCAACTGATATAACTGTTTTGAAGTAACTGAATAAAAACAGCTTCAAGCTTTATTAGAAGAACATAATTTAAGTTTATTGCTCTTCCCTGCTACCGCACTTCCATATAATCCTGCTTGCAGACCTCTCCGCACTCGACAGAGTTTCAACATTCTTCTTGCCAGGTAGTGTCTTCTCTCTTGTTGCCAAGATTTTGATGCAACAAGATTTTGATTTTTGGCAACAGCTAGGATTCATTTAAACAAAATTTTTATCTTATATTCCCAATGCTTACATCTTCAATTTTTTGAACTGTGTGTCTGCTATGTAACACTGATGGTGGGGCTGGGCAAGGAAGGAACCCAAGAACTAAATGTGGAACATCAGAGCCTAGAAAAAAAACAACAAGGCTTACACATCAAGCCCTATGGAAAGAATGCTGGAAGTCAGCTGAGCTGGAAATCTGTCCGAGCCACAATGGTGATCAAGTTCAGCAGTAAAAATCCTCAAAGTTATCACTGACTGCAATTCTGATCAGCAACTTTTCCTGGGAGCTGACAACTATTTAGGGGCCACTCAAATTATTAATACATATTTCTGACCAAAACCAGGCACAATCAATAAAGGAACAGCAGCATACTGTCCATATTATTCTTAACTGGCATTTAACACTTAGACCTTTTAAAATGCCTTCCTTGTTTTATTGCACATCTATAAAACAATGTCATCTGCATCTAACAGACAATCTATGTTTCCCACAACAATTGATGAAATTAGTTATCTAAGTACCTTAGTCAGATTTTAGGCACAACTCAATACATCCTGTTCCTATGCTAACAAATAATAATTACTAAATCTTTCCCCAGTTTGATAGCAAGGTCTGACACCATCTTGTTTGAATGGTATACAATTAAGTTGCAGAAGAGTTCAGCATCTGTGTTGGAAATGCTCCTTGTATCATGAAATATTTGGATATTTTGCAATACTGATATAGGAAAGGGAAGCATCACAATACTATTCAATTTCAGAGACAGGCTAAGGACCTCTGCATGAGGTTCCCCAAACAGCAATCCTCTCTCTGCACTGATTTCAGTTCACTGATGTTTGAGAGAATGGAAAAAAAGTATCAGCTGGAAGGGGCTTCAGGTCATGGAGGCCAAGTTCATTACTGCTTTCCCACTCTCACAGCATCTTAGATTTCTAGTCCCAGGACAACCCTTCCAGAGTATCAACATGTTGTTCTATCCTTTCCCCCAAGCCCTACTGGAATTTTATATATGCATGGCCACTCCTATTCTCTGCTGGTAAGAGTGGTTAACCTCATCAGCTGAAATAAAAAGAGGAAGACACTCTAGCTCCAGCCTTGCTTGCTTCAATTGTCAAAATGGACAGGCCACGCCACATAGTTCTTCCCCAGACCTGGGGACATGGCAATGCAGAATAGCGCTGAGTCAGACCCATAGATAGTGGTGTACAATAGAACAGGCAGCCAGCATCATATATAGTGGTAACATTTTGATCAAAGTACTAATGTCACAGTAGTATCTAAGGCTTTCACTATCATGATTCTCTGTATACAACAGCATTTTTTCCTTTAACCAGCTTTTTTCAATTGTTTAAGTTTAAATATACAGAACACACAAAACATTTCCCCCTGCATTCTGTACAGTAACAGTTACAATCGTATGTTACTGACAGATTAAAACTTACATTGTATTTATTATCAGAAAGAACATGTGTGATAAGAGAATGCTGTTTCAATACCTGTTGTCAGAGACATCTTTAACAGCCTTATAAACTATGCCTCTTTTAAAGGGGGAAGCTCATTATTAAAAAGCTTGCCTTAAATTAAGATCTAGTCTAATTCTATTCTGTGCACACACACTCAATACAACTTGAATCCCTACAATATCCTTTGTTTCAAAGGGGCAGAAACAAGAGAACATGCAGTAGAAAGAGTCCGCAACTTACTCGCACTTAGCATCCGCAACTTACTCGCACTTAGCATCCGCAACTTACTCGCACTTAGCATCCGCAACTTACTCGCACTTAGCATCCGCAACTTACTCGCACTTAGCATCCGCAACTTACTCGCACTTAGCATCCGCAACTTACTCGCACTTAGCATCCGCAACTTACTGAGTTAGTAGAGTTCTCTACCATTTATGAACATGTGTATGCCTCTGCAAAGCAGAAACCATAACAGCAACACTAGAAATTAGACAAGTCATAGGCCCATCATACATTTTCAGCTAGTTTTTAATCTGCCCTTTGTGTCTAAGTACTGAATAGACCAATCTGCCACATCTCCTGGGATGAAACTGCAATTTGCCTAGCAAGAACTCAGACTGAGCAGGTGCTCCATCAGCTAGTGGAACTGCATCTGTGAGCAGTTAAGCAAATGAAGCTATCAACATCAGCACTGTTTTGTGAGACCTGATACACACACATATATAAATCTCAGGCTTTAGAAAAGTTATGCTTTTATTTAGACACCTTAAATCAAGTTCAAGGCAATTAGCAATGCAAGCCTTAAACACTAACTTCACCTCAGCATTCCATAAAAGATTTCACAGTGATTCAGACAAAGAAGTTGCATGAATTATAACAGATCAGACCCACCTGGTACCAGGCACAAGAGGTAAGATTCAAGTGTTAGATGCACATGGAGAAGCTTATAAATAAGACAAGCATTATTACAGTTCTCACCCTCCACTTACTTGTGCTTCACCAATCCTCTGAGCCAAAGGGTGTATCTTCACACACACAGAAAAGTGAAGGGCTTCCGCCCCACACACACCCCAAAGCACCTAAAACTTTCCATAGCTACCCTTTCATTGCAGCAAAGGGTTCCACAGCATAACTTTTTGCTAAGGACTTTGTTTGGAGCCTGCTACTTTGCAGCCACCATTTCTACCAAAACGAAAACTAGGCCTGATAGCTTGAAAATAGGCAAGTCCTACATAACATCTCCAGATTCTTCATAATTTCAGAGTCTTGTATTAAGTTTCTTCTCTCCTTCAAGAACATCATTTCATACTTGCATCTTTCTGAGGAGGCACAGGGGCAGGACCAGGGGAAACAGCAATGCACAAAGCACTGCAAATTTAGGCTTGCAGTGTACTTGGGCAGTGGCATAACAGCATTTTTCTTTTCTCAGGATTCACCAGCTTTCAACTACCATACAAGGAAATTGTTTTAATGGAACTTCAAAAATCCCTAAAAATCTCAAATCGTAGGAGCAATCCAGCTCACAGCCCATACCTAGGTCTACATTAAATTAGGATTTTAAAGTCCAACATTCATCTACAATTTTACTTGCTATGACTTAACTTACTGCAGAAACATGAAGTACTTCTGCATGTTTTCAGGTGGCCTTCGCTTCTTGTGCCATGAGTAGTTTAGTACAACTGAACTCTTCTTGCTATTCATTGCTTGTTCTGTTCAATATAACCATATGCAATTAAGAAAAAGTTCCAGCACAAAACACAATGGGATTTAATTCTGAAAAGTTATCATTTATTCATACAGGAACTTTCCTTAAAAAAAGTCTGGAGTGAATAAACAACCAGCACCATTCCATGGAAGCCTGCTTTATGAGCCTTTCATGATGACATTTACAAACTCCTTTTGAAAAATTAAAACAGGAATACTTAATTGGGATAAAGTCGTCTTCTCCAAATCAGACTCTCTCAAATCACCGACAACTGTAAAGCATGATTCTCCCTTATAAAAGTCTTACTGACTCTTACCATTAGTCTATCTTCCCCAATGCCGTCATTTTAGTAGCCTGCAGCTGCCCAGGCATCCTCACCACCTCTTTTGAAAGTCAGCATCAAGACAACAGCCTACACTCTTCCTATGCTGCCCCTCCTTCACAGCATAAGTAACAACTGCACCACAAATCAGTCTTATAGTTACACCAGAAGATTTTTACTGACAGCTCCATACTGCTATCTTTAAAGGAAGGGATCTTTAACAGAGACTTCAAACATCCACTACTCCAGTACTGGATTACAATGGCTACCTCAGCTATGTACTTCATCTCATTTGGAAGGCATTAATTAACATTGCACCATACCTTCCCAACTGAGTTTTATGGCTTGGTGACTCCCTCACATCACTACTAGGAGACTGACTATTTGCATGCTTGTAATCCATTATTGTTTCATTAAATAAAAACATCTTTAGAATTTAATGAATAAGAATTTAATTAACTCCAACAAAACCAGCAAACACTTGCATATTTACCTTTTATCAAAGGTGCAATCTCTTCAGATTATTGCAGAAGTCGGGGAACAAAAAGGACACTACAGTGAAGTTGAGCAACTCCTCAGAGATAGGGCACTTCAGTTAATTTTTAAGAATTCATCACGCAGAAAAGTCTAAGATACATGCCTGAATGAACTACGCAGTGACAAGTCACTGCTACAAAGAGATGCACTTCCAGACTTTGTGTTTAATTACTTGAAGTCAAACGAGTAAATGGCTAAACTGGTCTCAGTACGAGTAACGCCTTGTATCTGAAGACGTACTAGAACCTAGCTCCCTCGTAACAGGATGAAATATTCACAGGCTAGCCCTTCCTCAAGGGAAACACATTTGCAATTAGAGCAGCAAACCTTATTTTGTGCAACAACAATATGTGGAATTCACTAAGAAATCAAAGGATTAAAGGCATGATACTATCCACAATTATATTAGGAATGAAACAAACATCAGACAATACCTTACACTGTGTGATACTGGGCAGACACCAACAGGTACTACAAGACACTAAGCATTTCTTAAAAACAATTTGGCAAGCACACCATGAAAGCATGACACAACCCTATGAGTTTCCTCTAAAGCACTCTTAAGGGCTACAACCATGCCTGTCCAGACAGAGCTGATTTGATTCTATAAAGTCAAAGCTTAAAACTGATTTTAAGATGAGACATAGCTTACAATCTGGGTTCTCAGGTGGAGGAAAAAAAAAAAATCAAAAGCTGCTTAAACTGAAACATACTCTGAAGGCAAGCCTGTAACTTTCCTTTAAATACACAAAATAAAAGATCTGCCTAAGCTTACTAGAAGTAAATGCCAAATGCACATTAACAAACTTCAATGTTAACAAGAAGCATTTTTAAGTTACCACATGTACATTTTCGATTGCATCTGCCCCATTCACTTAAAAAGGCACATGAGCTGAGGACTGATTTTAAGTGGCAAGAAACACACCAGCATTCCTGTATTAATTCTTCTTTATGGATGCCTTTCTCTCTTTCTGTAAAGGGAGAGACAGGAAGCTTTCAAACACCTCCTCCATGCCTTCTGTGAGACTGAGAAGTGAAAGTGCTTTTAAGTTGCTCAGCCCCTCCCTTCCAAGCAATGTCACACCTGTAAGCACCATCAGAGCTTCCAGGGGAAGAACACTGGTCTGAGAGACAGCCCCTGTAGAAGAGTGAAAGTAAGGCTTAAAAAACAGAACAGACCTGGAAGTCAGGACAGCAAGAGAAATGAGCTCTAGCATTACCTTACAGTAGTACTGAGATCTATCACCTATGCCTGCAATTGCTATTAGTTCCCTAATCACATCACAGCTAGCTCTAAATCAGCTTGTTCAAGTACTGCGAAACATGCAGGCACACAAATTGATGTAGCTTAAAGACTATCTACTCAGCTTCCTGAGCAGATTTCACAGCTGACACTGAACTGCAGGAGGCCACACTAGTTTGGGCAGCTCTGGAAGCTTGGTTTGCTGTTACATGGGCATCTTGTTCAGACTGTTGATAACCTGTCTCACACATTACATAGACACACCAAGTCACTGACTCCTAAGTAATTCTCATTATTGCTAAATGAGTTTCCCATTTCATAACTGCTAATTCTCCACAGAGCGTTTGTAAAAATACTTAATCTTCATATATAAGTACAGTTTCCTTGCATCTGTTCCAAGTGATTAAATCATTTCATGCTTGTAAGGTCTTATAATACAGCCTCCCACGTAATTCCCCCTCCCCACCCCCATTTTTAAGATGCCCATAGCATCCCTGGTAATTTCAAGTATTCCAGCAGTGCCAAAGTAGGCAAAAGCTGCTTCAATTACAGAAGCACTCCAAGTTATATTACTACACTAAAATACTCTGAAACATATCAAGCAAGCAAAAGGTTTAATTTGTACTATTTAGACATTAGTACTCCAGAAAGAGAAAGAGCCACAAAAAAGTCAAAGCCAGATAGAAATAACAAGAAATTAAGCTTCAAGAAGCATCAACATACGAAGTGACAAGCCAAAAAGTAAAAGTTTGTTATTAACACTTTAGGAACTGTGACTAGCCACTACACAGCACCAGTTAAACCTTCTGAAGGCTTTAGAAAGCAAGTAAGTGTCCATATCAGCTTCACTGAAGTTTTATGCATCTCTTTTCTTCCCTGCCTAAGCACTTATATTTTGTCCACTACTAAAAAAAGGGAATAGGTTGTCTAAAATATGATCTCCAGAAAAGCCCTTCTATAATTCATTTGAAAAACTTGAGAAGTGGCTGCTACTGTGAACTTGTTTGCTACTAGTAAGAATAATCACTTAACTGTTCTAATATTAGTTATTTATTTTTAGCAGAGAGAAAGAGGAGTGCGAGAATGACTTACTAAGATGCATACCATAAGCATGCAGTAAGCAACAAATCAGCATTAAGAACCATTAAGTCTTTTACCTGCTTTGGGTAGTATACAGATTTTAAATTAAAACAGCTCTGAAGCACCTGCTGAAATGCACCAGCTACATACAGAGTACACAGGCTTACACACACTGTTTCTTTTGAGCTCAGCTTCCTGAAGCCAAAATACTCACCTCTCAACCACAAAGTTATTGAGACTAGCATAACAAATTCTGATATAACCGAAGAAATTTGTGCCTGCCAACATATTACCACTATGCTACGCAGACCTCTTCTGCCTGCGGACTGGTAAACTCGCACAAAATGTCTCAACCTTGTTGAGGCTGGAACTCCATTACTATCACACTGAAAAGTTCATGAAAAGGGGAGACTGATGTTTTGCTGGGGGTTGTGGTCTTTTTCGGGGGGGGGGGGGGGGGGGGGGGAGGGAGGGACCGCTTTTTTCCTTCCATAAAGAATTAGCATTATAAAATATACAGTGACTGAGCAGAAACGTACAGTTAAAGTGAGCTCGCTCTTTAAAGTTACCTCACAAACGCTAAATGTCCTTTGGGCCATTAAGTCTCAAAGAGCTGAAGCAGCCCAAGATAATAATGGAGTCAAAGTATCCCAGCACATAAAAGTTGAAACAAGTCTTCCAAAGGACCTAGAGAGTCAGGATACTTTAATCCACCAGACTTCAACTACACGTAAGATTTCTCAGAGAGCTAGCTTTAATCTAGTCCCTATACTAAAACCGATGTTCTTACCGAACATGAGGTACCTAAGATCAACTCATCAACACCAAATCCCTGCTACGCTCGCACCGTGCTTCGAGGTCCTCTTCCACACTCCCGAGCGCGGTGTCACGGGCAGGAGGCGACTGCGGTGGGCAGCACACCAGCCCCTAACCCAGGCCGCCAGCGAAGGGCAGGCGGGGGTGGGATGACAGTTCCCCCCAAGCCACCGTTTCCAGCCGCCCGCAAGACCGCTCCGGGCGCGGGTAAGGGCCCGCCTCCGCCGGCAGGGCCGCCGCCGCCCGCTTGCGGCGGGAGGGACGGGGAGGACGGAGCGGCGGCGGCGCGCTGCCGAGCCCCGCGGCCGGAGCTCGCCCCGGAGTTACCGTCGCGGGCGGGGAGGAAGGAGAACGGCGGCCCCCGGGGGAGCGGCGGGTGGCTGGCTGGCTCCCTCCCTCCTTCCCGCCCTCGCCCGGCCGGGGGCGACAACCAGCCTTCCCGGCCCCCCACACGAGCGAGGGGGGCTCGCTCGGCCTGCCCGGCGGGCCCCAGACAAAGGAAGGAAACTGGGACGAGCCGGGACGCGGCGGCAGCCCCGGCTCCCCCCGGGCGAGCGCTGCCGCCGCATCCTCCTTCGCTCAGCCGGAGCCAACTCCGGCAGCGGGCGAAGTAGCCCGCGCCGCGGGTCGGAGGGCACCGAGCAAGGCCGGTGCGCGAGAGGAAAACGGAGGGAGAAGCGCCGGCGGAAGGGAGAGAGGAGCGGGGCCGGTGGCTCACCAGGATCCGCTTGAAGAGGTTGCTCTCCTTGGGCGGCAGCGGCACGGACGGCATGGTGCGGGCGGCCCCAGGGCAGGCACGGCGGGAGGGAGGGAGGCAGGCTGGCGGGGGTGGGGGCGGCCCGGGAAAGGCGGCCGGGCGGCTGTCGGTACGAGGGAGGGGAGGAGGGGGGGAAGGAGGAAAGGAAAACCCCCAACTCCGCGGGGCGGCGGCGGCGCGACTCCGGCCCGAGCGGCGGCGGCGACTCTTCAACTCATTGGCCTGCACCGCCCTCCCCGCCGGCTCCCCTCCGACGCTGCGCGCGAGCGCGGCCCCTCTGCGCAGCTGCCGGGGAGGCCTCGCCGCCCGCCTGACGCTGCAAAATGGCAGCCGGGGTCCCCTCCGCGCAGGCGCACCGCCGCCTGGCGGCCCCCCGCTGCTTCCCCCTCACACACACCCCCTCTGCGCGTCGAGTCGGGGCGCGAGGGGATCTTCCGCGGCGCCTGCCCGCTTAGGCGCTCTACCCGCCCGGCCTGAGAACCGGCTGTGTTGTTTGTCCATGTTAGCTCTCCCCTCTCGGCGGCCTTGAGGGGAGTTACCTGCCGTGAGGCGCGGGGCGGGCGGCCCCGAGGAGGGGAGCCCTGAGGAGGCGAGCCCTCGGCAACGCCCCGAGGGGAGGAGGGGGACGGGGCTCCCACCCGCGGAAGGGGTAAAATTAGTAACTGCCGCTCGCCCGAGGCCCGAGTCGCGGCTGTTGACAAGCCGGGGGTTTGTCGAGGCGGGGTGTGGAAGGTTCTGCAGTGTTCGGCCTCTCCCGGCCGGGGCTGGGAGGGCAGAAGTCTCCTTGGTGTGCTCGCTGCCCCGCTTTTCAGCCCCTAGTAACCTAGTTTCACTGGCCGCCATCCCAACGGCTCGCTTAAAACCGGTATTTTGGAGAGCCAGGCTGCCTGGAAGCCTGGGAGGTATTGTTGGAAGAGAGCAAAGCCTCGGTAAACTGCAGACCTTTGAGAGGCTGCCTGCTTGCTGTGCCCCGTCTGGTATTTAAGGAAACAACAGCAAACTTAGCAGTCAGGCTTCTAGCAAGCGGGGATGTCGTCTATGGCATTAATGCGTTTTTCAGCAGTTGGTTATGTAAAACTTCCCAGCACTATCGTGCATGCTTAGAACAGCACGCATTTATTCATGGCTTGGCTCCTTCGCCAAAGGAGGTTTAAGGTCTTTTGGAAATAAATTTTTCTTCTTGTTATTCCCAGAAATCGTTCGTAAATGAATATTAGCAAAAATTAAAAAAACAACTAACCAGAAACACTAAAACCACATGGCCTGAGGCATTGACTCAAAAAGAAAACTGGTTAAACTGTCAAAGTTACAACCACTTAAAAAGACCATCTTACAGGGAAAAAAATTAGGCAGCTTCAATTAGAATCTCTGTTTATGTAATTCCCCTTTAAAAATATTAATTATATTTTGGTATGTTTTAAAAGGGTATTAATTTTGTAATATATGGTTATCCACCTACCGTCCCAGATGATGAACACAATAGATACCCACAGTAAAGCAAGTGTGTGGAAAATAGTACATAACAAGAGCCAGTTAGAAAAGCTGTGTACTTAACGTATTTTATTTGGTTGCACATAAAGTAGGTGGCTATGTGACTGTGACCAAGGATCCCAAGCAGTGTGTCTTTGACTTGTCACAAGCCTTGCTGACGCTGATGGACACAATAGCTGCTTTCCTTTCAGGCTAAAGGAGGGAATAAGAGAGCAGACAATTTCTTGGAAGAGTAACCTGGATGACGGCTTAACTTGGGGACTACTAATTAGAAAAAAAAATGTTGTAGGCTTAGGAAGCCTTCTGAGATGCAAATAGCAAAGGCGAGGAGTATTAAAGAAGTACAGCATATGCTGTCCTAGTTCTTCCTAGCTGAGCATCAGTTTATAGCCACTGTTTTTGTAGATGGTGGTTGTTTTCAGTGTTGTTTCGTTAATCTGTTAAGATGTGTGGTCTGTAATAAGTTTTTTTTGTAGAAGGAGTATCTGTATTGTGTTTATTTCTCACTTTTGTTCTGACATGCTTCTAATGATGTCAGTCACCTGGATCAATGATAGCAGTGTGTATATTTTCCACATGCTGTAACCACTTCACTGTTCTTTCTGCTATATGGTGTAGTACTGTACAGTATTCGGTATCTGATTTTTTCAAAGCAGGAGTACTGTTCACAAGGATGGCCAACTTGACTTTGCCCTGCTGTATCATTTTCAGAGCCTGTTTGCACCACAGCATGTAATCAGCACTTTTTATAACTAGCTGAAGCCTTGACTTTATGAACTCTTAGATTTCTGTCTTAGCAAAAGGCATGTTGTGCTGCCGGTTGGGTTGAGTGATAAACAGATGCATCTCTGAGATGGTCAGGCAAATATTGTGCTAGGTGGACCTTTGGTCTGAAGGAATAAGGCTGGTCTTGACAGCTCAAGGTCTCTGTTTCCTGCTAGTCCAAATACTGGAAAGAATGCTGTCTGAAAATAGACAAATTGCAAATAAGAGGCAAGGGTTCAATTTGCATTTAGACATGTGTCTGTATTAAAAATATGTGTTAAAAGCAGCAAGAAAAGGAAAGCAAGGAGGCAATAAAAGAAACGTTTGTAGACTAGCTGTGAGAGAATAAACAAAGAAATGAGCTTTTGGGGGAGGCAGAGCTCTAGTTGAAAGTGAGGTTTGGGAGCGCAGTCAAGAAAACTTCTTGTCATTTAATCCCACTGTGCTGGGCAAAACAAAGGTCTTTCTACAGGCTTTGTTAATAAACAGGACTGTATTCAAGACGCGTATGATTCTGTCACCAGTTTTTCCTTCAAACAGAAAGAATTCAGAAGTCTATTGACAAACTATTTGGGTGGAAAGGGGGGAGAAATATTAAAGTGATATATACATTATAGCAAGCTTGTGATTTTGCCCTGTCTCTCACTTTACTCTGTGACCTGTCAATGTCAATTGGTATTTGTAGAAGCCGTGGCATGATGCTTGCAGATCACTAAACCCGGAGCGAAGAAGGGCCTCGTGGGGGGCAGGGACCTGCCTTCAAGCCAAGCACATTGTAAGGCCTGGAGCCTGTTTTGTCTGATGAGCCATTTCTTTGCCTCCAGTTTCTAAAGGAATTGGCAGCTTAGGATTGCCAGATTTTAAAGTACAGGACCACCGTGTCTGTCCCGAAGCCCTGAAGCCTCACTGTACTTCTGCTGTCACTCATCCCTTCTGCACCCGACGTCCCCGTGGGCTGCCGTGGTGGTTGAGGAAGGCAGTGGCACCCTGCCCCAAGCAGCTTCCATCCCATAACCTGTGGTCCTCACCAGCTCCATAGGCAGCTGCTTCAGCCACATAGGTTTTAAGGCATCAAAGCAAACCATGAGGGAGGTAGAAGCACAGATGGCAACAGGATTTCCCCTCCTTCATACTCAATTCCCATATTGTATTATAAAAGCATACAGTAAATATGGGGAAGAGTGTATCTTATATGTTTTGAATATGAGATGCATGGACTAGGTCCTGTGGTTGATGGTGTATCTCGCAACCCTGCTGACAGTACAGAGCCCAGCCCTTGTCTTAGCCATGTGGTCCCTGTGTGGTCTGCTGCCTGGCAGGCAACGCTGAGAATTTGTTACAGTCTCTATTTTCACACTTAAGTTAAAGAACTCACCACCAAGGCATAACTGAAACTGAATTGGGATTGCTTTTAATCAGAGGATTTAATGTCAGAACCATTACTGGCTGGAGTAGAAGCTGATTTGATTTTCCTTAGCCTACTCTTCTTCTTTTAAAATCAACTTTTGAGAGCGTGGTCTGCTTACAGTTTTCATGTTCTTACTAGCTTCTTGGTTGTCCTCCCATAGATTACCTTCCCAAGATTTTTAAGTATCAGATTGCATATTTAGAGTCCCAATGCAAGGATAATTTTATTATTTCCTTTCACTGAGGTCTAAGTCACAGTGGAAGAAGAGCGAGGCGTGGTGGGGACGGTGTCTGGATGGTGGCATCTCTCATGGCGCAGCACAGCAGGTTCAGGTCTGGGGAACGCCTTTGAGGTTTCAGGGTGCTGTTTGCTGTGGCCACTTTGTAGGTTGGATCAGCTCCAGGGTGGGTCCTATTCTCTGGAAGAGCCTTTTAATCTGTCTGCCTTGCCTTCTGTCCCAGGGGATGGAGCAGCACCAGAATCAGGCCTCAAATCTAAGTAAGTGGTTAGCTGTCATTCATGTGCTGATGAGGTTTGATTCAAATCCTTCCTATCAGTTTCATTTTCAGTCTTTTGGAATATTTACCTTACCAAACCCCGCTGATGTTATATGTGCCAAATACCAAATTTTACCCTTTTTTTAGTCCTGTTGAATGACTGTAACTGGGAAGAAAGAAACTCGGAACACTGGGTTTTAAAGGATTTACAGCAGAGCTGGATTCGCTCAAATATAAAAGAAGTGGGGAAGGTTACTGGAATAAAGCAGATTTGAGAAGAAAGAATGACTTTTTAGTCCACATGGTGCACCTAAGGGAAACGTAGAACAATCTCAAACAGCAGAAATTTTCTTCTTAACTGTTTCAGTACATTTCCCTCCTATAGCATATATAGCAAAAAGTAAGTAAGTTGAATTTTTGTGCGATTATGGGTATAAAAAAACAGTGTTACTTAAGTCTTTTTAAAATGCAAATATAATTAGGGAGGTAGTTGCATAATCTGTTTATCTATTAAAATGTGCACATATATAGTATGTTTTAAAGCATTCCTTATTAGGAAGCTATAGCCTATTAGTGTAATGATAATCTGAATGGTTATGCTTCTTAATATCTTGTAAGTGATGTTTGTCTTCAGTAGCATAGTAGTAATTCTTAAAAAGAATATATATAACTGAATAGTGAGCGTTGACATAAAGTTTAACTTGATGTTGTTCTATGCAAACTTCTCCAAAATTAACCTTTGAATAACCAGATTTGAAATGACCGGCATTTTCAGCCCACGTTTTGGGAAAATACATGGAAAAGCGTATGTAATGTAACAGCTTGGAAGCAGAAGTGAATATTCCCATTCGTTGTTTCTCTTGCCATTTCTCCCACAGCGTTACTGCAGTCAGAGTGTGTTACTATGCCGCTGTGAGGAAGATACCGAAAATGAAGGCCTACTTTACAGGTCGCGTTCCCCATTTTTTATTTCGAGGCTTGCGTTCCACAAAGTAAAGCAAAGCCTGCCTTTACTGACAGCGTCTCTCAAGCGATGCTGGCAGGCCTCCGGTGCCGGCCCCGCCGCCTCCCCCGGCTGCCCCCGCGGCGGAGGGCCGGCCGACGACGCGGGCCCGAGCCAAGGCATGCCGGGAGTCCCGGGTCGCGGCGGGCATGCTGGGACTGGCAGTTTTTCCGCTCTACTTCCCGTCTGCCGTGGCTTCCTGTGTCGAAGCAGGATCCGTCCGGCGCCGATGCGTGCGGACGGTGAGTGCCGAAGCTCCTCGATGGGTGCGGGGGAGCCGAGCCCCTCACAGCCGCCCCTCACAGCCGCCCCTCACAGCCGCCCCTCACAGCCGCCCCTCACAGCCGCCCCTCACAGCCGCCCCTCACAGCCGCCCCTCACAGCCGCCCCTCACAGCCGCCCCTCACAGCCGCCGCACGACCTCCACCTGCTCCTGCCTGCTCCTCCCTGCCCCGTCGACCCGTAACCCTTGCAATGGGGGCGGGTGGCCAGGGGGGCTTCGTGCGCGGCTTTCGGTTTTCGGGGGTCTGCTGGGGGTAGCTGTGGTGGGAGGCAGAGGTGTGTTGAGGGTGGCACGGCCTTGCGCTGTTCCTGCTACCGCGTGCACTGAATACGTGCCCCTTCCGTGTACCTGCGTCTTCTTACGTGGCTGAATTCATTTGCGTGGAGTTAATAATAGCGCCTTTGGTTGTTAGAAATTATTTTTAAAACCTCTTAAAGTGGTCCCAACATTGATAACTGTTTCGTGACTGGAAATCAGATTTTTAAACTATTTTATTATTTCGTTGTTTTAATGAGACAATTACAGTTGTCACTTTTGTTTACTGGTTTTGATTCGTGATGTGCATGGGGTAATTTTGTCACTTTAAAAAGTTATTAAAATCTGGTTTGGAAGGCAGGTAATAGGTCATCTACTGCTAATAGTGCTGTAAGAGTTTTACGTGGCAACGTCTCTCTGAAAAGGAGATACCTTTTTTATTTAACAGAAAAGTTATTTTGAAAGTTCTGACTTCCTTGAAGGTCTGTGTTGTGCCATTACTTAGGCTTTTTAGGCGTTTAAAAGCGAGAATTTTATTTTTGAGAGCTCAGGCAGAACTATAGTAGAAATCTATTATTATTTAAGTACACCACTTTTAACTACACCAGAAAAAATTAGTTAGATAGTTATGATTAATATACTTATTTAATTTAAATAAAATATAACATTAATATTTTAAAAATGCGCTAATGATGATTAGCATGTGACCAAACGATGATAGGCCATGCAGGTGTGGAGCAACTCCAGTACCATCAGCAGAATTAGGTCTTTTGGAATTGAGTCTACGCGTGCCCCTGAGCAGCTAAGTCCAGGATTGTAGATGATGAGCCTAATCTGTGCCTTTTGCTGTGTTCCTGCTGAAGGGAACATGATCCCTCTGCTACAGCTGGTTTTAGTCACTAGGGCAATCCATGAGGGGTATTGTTGGCTTTCTGTCAATTAAAGCACTCCTGAAGTTGCTGCTGTGGGTTCCATAGCACCTGCCCGCTGGGGAATCTGGGAAAGGTGCAGAAGTACAATAAAGGTCCTTCCCTCCTTCTGTAGGTAGTAAAACAAACATCCACGCAAGCAAGACGCAGTACTTCTGGTTTTACTGCATATTGCTCTTTTTTAATTGTGGACAAATGGATAAAAGTAAATAGGTGAGGGTAATGGGTGAGTCGAGTAGTTAGAATGTCATACTAATTTGTTAGTAAAATGCCTGAAGATGCACAGAAGGTCTTGTCACTGAGGACTAAAAAATAATTGTGTCAGAAAACTGAAGTGTATGTTTCAAGGAGATCCTGTTGCAAAAGTTGCATGCTGTCATTTCCTCTGAATCCACTTTTTTGTAAAAATCGGTAGACAGATGGGATTGTGGCACTGGCAGAGATATAAAGGAGTGCTTCTTTATTTGTTAAATCTTTTCTGTGTCAGTAGTCCTAGAATATGAATGATTTCAATTTAGTCCTCTTGGTAGACCCTTGCACTCCAATATAAATTTTTAGAGTACAGTAAGAATTCATAGCATAGTTTGCAATGCTGATGATATGAAATGAAGTGGAAAAGATCTTTCCTAGAGCAAGAGCAATGCTAAGGGGAGCCTCCTGCAAAACTGTAGGCCAAATGTCTCAGAAAAATACAGGAATTGTATTTCAGAGTACCAGCTTCTTAATTGCTTTTTGGATAAAAAATGTTTATAACACCTACATGTAAATATATCGTGGGAAGGAGTACACAGGGGACATAAAGCACTGCGACCATGTCTTACATAGTACATGTATGGGTGAGTAATTTTGTGCAGGTGTATTGTAGTCCCATTGACTAATCCATTGCAAGGTCAACTCAATGTTACTAACATCCTCCTGACAAAGTTATGTCTTGTTATGGCAGTGGGTATAATTTTGCACATTAATTCTGCACATTTCATACATTCTTGTTAGATAATTGTGCACCTCTAGTATAGATTTGTCTTCTCTGAGCAACATTTTTCTTTTGCTGGTAAAGCATGAAATGGTTGGATTTTTCCAGTGAGACGTATGGCAAAATGAAGCCTGTAAAGCTGCATCTACGGTAGCTTTTCCACAGCATAAATAAACCGAGGAGGTGAGGGAAGAGACCTCTTCCAACCCTCCGTCAGTATAATGGTGCTGATAAGAGTTTCTGGTTTAAATCGGGACTAAACCAGGAGTAGTTTTCTCCATGACAGTTGCATTTGTGTTGGTGTAATCAAGAACAGTATTCGGGCCTGATACAGTTCTTGTGTTTGTTTGGTTTTGGGTTTTTTGATACAATGCTCTCTTTTTCTAGATAATAGCAGTGGTCAATGTACTGTCTACTTTTAATTTCAGGTGGTGGAAAAATAAGAAACAAAATGAAACCTTTCCGAAGTGTCTGTCTTTTTAAGAGCCTGCTTGCCAATTGCTACTATCACAGTCAACTTCACAGCTGTCTTCTCCCTCCGGTTGCAAAGAAGATAGGTTATGTGGTGGGACTGCACAACTGTGGATTTTGGAGGCCAAAATCTTTATTGGACATGGCTGGATTCACTCTGTCTTTTAACAGCCGGCGTAGGAAAAAACATCAGGATTCCCGAGCATTGTGGAAGCATGAGGCTGTGCAGAAGTATTTGGAGGCTCTAAGCAAGGAATACCAGCAGGTTAGTCATCTGTTAAATGCTGACTCAATAAATGACTTTGAGCAAAAAACCCTGAGGAGAAGATGTGCTGATCTGTCCCCCATTGCAGCTGCATTTCAAGAAATCAAAGAGGCTGAAAGGGAAGTTCAGGAGTTAGAAGCTATGTGCAGAGGTAAGGAGAACACATCTACTTACTCGTTTCAAAACAGTAGCTTTGCTTGCAATAAACTTAATTGCCCAGCCTTTGAGGAAAGGCTTTTAAGTTAAGCCACCCCTGGAACACTGTCTGGTCCTGTCTGCTCCTGGGAGCTTGCATGCTGCTAGGGCTTTCTATATCCAGCCACATCCTTCTGTTTTTTATCTCACTTCCCTTCAGTTTGAGGTCTTAATACAGCCAACTTGAGAGAGTGGGGATCATCTGGAATCTCAGGGCTACCTGTCTAGCAGAAATAGTTTAGAAATTTTTTTTTTAAGGTTGTTTTTTGATAGAACTCAGAGCAGTGTGAACTGAAGGAAAAAAACTTAGCGAGCCTAAGACATTTGATAGATGCAGACTTCACTCATATTATTTAAAATGGGATTACATCTAGACAGTTCATTGATATTTATTGAGCAAATTACATGAATTTTCATTAGGCCCTGAATTGTCAGCTTCCAATTAAATGGCAAAAGCTAATATTTCTTTGAAAATATTTGAGGAGTCCTTCAAGGAATAAAAAATTTATGTTTGTGTAAGAAGCTGCTGCTTCAGTAGAAGTTGAGTTAAAAAAGAATTAGAAATTGTCGCTGTTTTTGATACTGTTCAGGAATAAGAAAGTACACAGGGAGTAAAAGAATTTACAAAATAAGTAACGGTGCAACATTTTGAGGAAAAAAATATTGTTGGAAGTGTGAGGAGGTGCACACAGTAGGAGAGAAAAAATGTCATCCATTCTGCTACACCGATAGTTATTAAGCCAAGAGAGGGAAACATTGACCTGGAGAGAACGGGGCTTACAATACAGAAGTGAAGCAAAGGAAAAGCAAAGGACAGGAGAAATGGGTAGCCAGCGGTATAAATGGAGGAGGGTGAAAGTTCATGGTGCTCTTCAGAGAGAGAACCACGGGGTGTTGACAAAACAGTAAAAGCCATACTGAAATAAAGCTGGTAAAAATGTAACTTGTTTAGAAAGGTAGAAAACATGTGTATTCTTTAGTTTTAGAAATAAATAGATATTTATGCTTTTGGAAGAAATGGTAGTTATTGAAAATGTTTTAATCCCCAACCCTCTCAAGTTCTCTTTGCTGAAGAAAGAGGAAAAGGAGTGAAGGTGAGGAGGGACAAAAATTTAACACTGAAAAAGAAGTGTTCTTGGAAGAATTAGAAAATATTAAGAAAACACTGCAAAATTCATACTTCAACTTAAAAAGGCTATTTTTGGATCAAGTAAATATAATGAATTTTTTTTAATTCCATAAATTATGATGTGGATGAATGGAGTGAGTTCTGGTTGAAAGAAGGGAAAAGAGAAAATTACAGCCAAGAAGTTAATTAACTGGAGCCAAATTATTCTATCTGTAGTGTTTATCGTGTGGCCAAGTTAAAACATAGATGTTCCCTTCATTTGACTGCTCTTTGTTTCCCATTTAGCTCCCTAACTGACCCTCTTCTCTGTAGTACCTGAATTCCTCACAATTGCTATAGGATTTTATATTTGCAACACTCAGTGAAGCAGAAAAATATTACTTCCTGGTTTGCCATTGGTGATGTGAATCACAGGGTGGATTAAGTGAATTCTTCAAGGTCAGGTTTGCAGGGAGGTAGGAATGGGACACCAATTGTTTGAACCTCCAGCTTGTTGGTCACCACCAGACAATTCTTTCATCTCTGCTCACGGTAGTTAATTCGATATTATCTAACTAATCAATAATGATGCTTTTTGGACCAGCTAGAAGCCTTTGACTCAGTACCAGCTTTGGGTTGGAGTTATGACATACTGATAGAGAAAGTTACACAGTTCTTGCCTTATGTACGGGAGATACCAGGTTTAAGTGTTGATCTGGCGTCTTTTATTTAAGGAAAAAGGACCCAGAGCATAAATTAAAAACTGTGATACGGAGGAACCGCTGCTGTCCTTGCCCAGTATACAAAGCTGGTTCAACATCCGAGCCCATTTAGTTCTTAAGACTCGCTGCTGAGGCCACCAGTAAATGTGTGTGTGTGTGTGTTAGCTGCTGTGAACGGGAACCAGGCGCCAGATGCCCAGAGATGTGGAGACCGCGATCCTTGCACCTGCCTTTGAGATACCTGATCCCTGACACAGAATCCAGAGCTCAGGCAACTGGTCATGCGAGGCGAGGACACGCATTCGGCTATTGAGTGTCTGGTTTTATGCCGCATCTGAAGCAAACCTATGGTTTCCATTCTGGCCAGAAGGCATAAGACTTTCTCCTCTTTGTTGCTTTCTTTCCTCGCTCTCTCTCCCAGCTGTTCAAAGCTATCTTCCCCCATTCCCCCATTTGTGCTGGTAATTGTCCGGTTGTAAATGAAATCTAGTTCAACTTGGCATGGTAAAATAAATGCATTTATTTAACCAGACCTGTTTATTTCTTTCAGTGAGTTGAATTGTTTTACTTTCTGATGAGATTAGTGACAGAGCCACCCCTCAGCTGGTAGAATAGTGGGAAGAAAGATGAAAAGGAGAGGGTGCTCCCTATTTTGGCAGTGGCAGGTTTTCTACTTGACTCCAGCTGTCTTCCAAGTTTCTACTTAGTGTCTAATCTAATGCTAACTGATCAGCATCTTTAATCATTGTAAACTGGAGCCTCCATAGCAGAAAAGGTTTGGAGCTTCTGCTAGCTTTACCTGAGAATGTTTCCTAGTTTGGTAGGAAAATGTGAGAACGGGCAATCTAATCACAGAATCACTGAATAATGTAGTTTGAAGGGGACCTCTGAAGGTCATTTGGTCTGATATCCTGCTCAAAGCAGGACCAGTTAGAGTGGGTTGCCCAGGGCCTTGTCCAGTTGAGTTTGGAATATATCCAAAGATAGAGATCCTACAACCTCTCTGAGCCCACGTTCCAGTGTCTGACCACCCTTAGGGTGAAAATATTTTTCCTAATATCTAATCAGAATTTCCTGTATTCCAGCTTATGTCTCCTTTTATCATGATATACAGAGTCTGTCTCCATCCTTTCGATGTCTTTCTGTTAGGTAGTTGTACACTACAGTAAAACCTCCCCTCCACCTGCTTTTCTTAAGGCTGAACAAACACAGTTTTCTCAGCCTCTTCTCGTACGTCCTTTGGTCCAGCCGTTGACCATCTTGGTGGTTCTCAACTAGACTCACTCCAGTATTTCCATGCCTTTCTTGTACTGGGGAGCTCAAAACTGGACACGGTACTCCAGATTGTGGTCTCATGTGCTGAGGAGAGGGGAAGGGAATCTCCTTAAGCAAAGCAAAGAGTTGAAGTGAGGTCTCCCACACCCTGATGACTTCCATCAATAACTCCCACATCTCAGTGATCTCTTGAATAGCAGAAGACAGAAAGTTAGAAACCTCATTATTATCATCATACCATTATTTGTAGTGCTCACCTTAATGAGTTGCCTACAAATTGGTGAATATAGGGGTCTTTCTAGGCAAGTCTAGAAACAAAAAAATTTGTTGCATGAAAAACTGTAATAAGGGAAACTGAGGCACTTCTTGTCTGCAGGCATGTTTTTGACATGTTTTGTCAGATCCATTTGTAGATTTACCCCTGGACTGTCAATGTGTGTGACATAACCATCAGTATAACTGAGAGTGAGTAACTGTCAGGTGGGACTGGCATCTATTTGATGCAATCTTTGAGCCATAAAGTAGCTATTGAGAGGTAAGATATCCGCTACTTTTTCCAGCACACCTGAAAAATACCGAGTCAGCAATATGCATCCTGTCTTGGGCTGCTCTTATTTGTTATTTCATGCTAGCAAACTGCAATTGCAAGCTTTTATGTGCTGCAGTGCATGTCTTTGGTCAGCTGTATTACAATTTGCTCTAAGCTAGGTGAGACTGGCTAACATCTATTCCTGTTGTTGGAATTTAGAGCTAGACAGCAGACATGAGAAACAGCTTCTAGAGCTTGCCTTAGAAGAGAAGGAAACCCTGGATAAAAAATTCAACATGTTGTGCAGAAAGGTGAGCCTGAGGTAAAATTATACGGCTTTGTAAATAAAGTTGTCAGAAAAATATTTCTTTGTGATCTTACCAATACATTCTGACACTTGCATTTAATGAAACAGAAGTCCAGCTTCTCTATTCTCCCTGAAAAGAGGTGGCAACATTAATTATTAGTAAGCTTCTTACTGACAATTGTGTCTTAGAAGCTTATTACTGTAGTCATTTTTGCTTGCTTGCTTGTCTGCCTGCAGATGCTGAAGGGGATTGAAAAAATGGTGAGTCTGGGCTATTGAGACCTGACATGACATCCTAGTAACTGTTTGTGGCAGCGAAGCGTGTATTCTTGAAAGATTTCTGATTGGAACTTGCAGTCTTTCATTTTTCCTTTAGCTGACAGCACCCCATGAGTGGGGAAATTAATTATAAGCAGAGAAGCTGAAACGATTCAGTGGAGAGCTCTATCTTTGGGCTCATTGCTATGTTCACATTGCAATAATATGAAATAGGACTTTCTGAAAAATAAGATTAATGTAAAGATTGGCTGGGTTATAGCTAATAACTTTGTATTCCTAGGTAGTTGAGGCTGGAGTGGGTCACCTGGCACCTGACTTTGTGGGATCAAATTTTCAGCTAGCTTTACTGTGGATGCACCAGCATATCCCATTTCCACTGTAATTGCACTGAGTTGCAATGGCTATTGGACAGTTTTTAGTCCTACTTACTAGTTTGCCAAAAGAAATCAGTGGTTCTGTGTGCTCAAGCTGTGCCAATTGTGAAGGCTGGCTCTAAATTTGATTAAGAGGAGATACAGAGTCATGAAGGAGATAATGACATTCCTTTTTTTTTTTCCCTTTTCAGCTTTTCCAGCTTCTAGTGCCAAAGGATAAATATGATAGAAGTCATGTCATATTAGAAGTGACAGCTGGCAGAACAACTGGAGGTCAGCAAAGTCCCCACAGTAAAGATTACTTCAAACCTCCATCCAACTTTATTAAACCTCCTATGGGTTATTCTTAATGCCTTTTTATACTTCAGTGGTATAAAGTAATACTTTCTAAAGAAGAGTATCAATCTAATGACTGTGGTTAGAGTTGCAGCTAAATCTAAAAACTGGTGGCTGCCATTTTGTGAACTGCTATTTATGTTGTAGCACCTTTATATTTTTAGGAGACATCTGCCAACAGTTCACTAAAGAAATGTTTGAGATGTACCAGAACTATGCAGACTATAAACATTGGACCTTTGACATTGTGAACTACACTCCGGCTGAGATAGGTAGAGTAGTTCTTCAGACATTCCACCAAGACAATGAAATTAAAAGCTGTGGTTTTGTGCTATATGTCACACATTACTTGTCTCTCTAGGTGGGTTGCATCATGCCGCTGCTCATATTTCAGGAGATGATGTCTACAGGCATCTGAAATATGAAGGAGGGACTCATCGAGTCCAGCGAATCCCTGAGACAGGCCTATCATCAAGAATGCAGCGTATTCACACTGGGACAATGTCTGTTATTGTCCTCCCTCAGCCAGAGGAGGTAAACTTAACTGTTAATCAGGGTGGTAGGGTGGCGTATCCCTGCTTACCCATTTTGGCATTGGAGTAGGTGTTGTTTAAAGCCACGTTACTGTTACTGTTTTGGGATTTTGTTGATACCCAAGTGCTTTGTGAAAGTCCCAGTAAGTAAGCCGCAAGTTCTCTGACTCTGGAAGGCGATAATCCTTGGCTTTGTACGTTATATATTTAAATGGGTCATCAGAAGCAACTTTGCAGACATCTGCTATTGCCTGAAATGGCATGTAAATCAATGATCGTTTCAATGAGTATACCAGCCCCAACACTCATGAAGCTGACTGCTATGAGTAAGCCAATTTTAAATTACGTCATGTATTAAGACAGGGAATATATCCAAGAAAATATTCAGTGTTGCATAGTAATGTGATTCTGCGGGTTGTTTTGATTTTTTGGGTTTCATTTAAATTATCGGTGTCCTCCTCTGTTAAGTCAAGGACAGTCTGTTTTGAATTTGAATGAGAGAGTGTGTTGGCTAGTCTTTCTGAGATCCCAGTGTTACTGGCAGTTCTCACCTAAACCAGCAATTTATACACAAAATAAACAAAACCAGATCCTGTAAGCTTTCCCCGCACATTCTCCTGCTTCCTTGTAATGCTTTCCTTGCAACATTGATCAGATCTGAATGTTCCTTTCCCATCCACTGAGCTCAAACTATGGTCCAGGTCATCATGGACTCATATTTCCAATGCTGCAATCCTTACTTGGATCTGGATACACCCACTTTTTCCTCAGATGTTTTTAAACACTGTTGAAAGAATCATTCAGGCTTGACTCATGAACAAGATCCTTGCACTGCTGTTTAGAAGTAGTTTTTGATTATTTGCCTATTTCTTAGTCTCCCTGCCAAAGCTAATGGTTTCACGAAAAGTTGATGATTTTGTTTTGTTTCACACACACACCTACCTTGTTTTTTGAAGGACCTGGAGTAAGAGTTTGAAAAAATAAGTGAAATATTTAAAGATTCATTTGCTTTGCAGAGATATTTGACATTGCATTTTTTTGAAGTATAATAATTGTAGCTGTTACGCAGGAACAGTTGTAAAGGAGCAATTTTTTGAGAAGTGGGTTGTGGGTTTTTTTGCACTGTGTCATTGCAAATATTTTTTTATCATCAAAATACTTTTAGAATGAGCAGAAAGTAGTAATTTTCTTTGATTCTAGGTTGATGTTAAAGTGGATCCCAAAGATTTGCGTATAGATACATTCAGGGCCAAAGGAGCAGGAGGGCAACATGTTAACAAAACTGATAGCGCTGTGAGAATTGTACACCTTCCCACAGGTAAGTCTGGCTGTATTTCATACTTCTGGTCACCCTAAATCTGTATCCTGAAGAGAAAGCTTGTGATCCTGCAAGTTGTCTCCTAGGGTGAGTTTGCAGGGTTGGGCCTTACACCATAAAAAGGAAGTAGCCCCTTCTTGTTCTGCCTCTCTTCTAGCAAGGCAATGTGGGAGAAAAGGGATAGGTACCAGTGACACAATGGTCAGCATGTTGCTATTATGCCAATTTTTTCTTCAGAGGGTGTGTTTAATGAATACAATGTCTTTAAAGGATGAAAGAACAAATGGAGGTTGACAGGGATGGGATGGAAGATGTAAATAATTTGTGCTGTGTGCTCTGTATCTTCAGGAATAATGGCCATTGGCAACTGAGGGTGCGCTTTGCCTAGCGGGAACCTGGGTAGTTACAAGAATGAGAAAAAAGGAGACTTGAACATTTTCATTCAGTACTAGACAGTGCTATCATACGTTGAATAGGAAGAAAAATGGGAAGGTAGTGTATATACTGCACCACTCTGTCTTCCTCAGGATTTGTTTTTATTGAAATTCAGTGGGCTTCTATCTGTCCAGATGCAGAATCTCTTTAGGCACAGGAAATTCCAGTAGGGACCTGAAAACAGCTGTTTCCTATATGCCTTTTTATTTCAGAAATCAAATGAGAAGTAAAAATAAGTACTAAATTTCTTTTAAAGAAAGACCTTTATTTTACTTTATTTCATTATTCATAATTAAGTTCAAGACTCTCCAGTATTGTTTAGATGCCATTCTCTTCTAGAATAATGAATTTTCCAGTCTGCAACAGCTTATCTAGACTAAGACTTTAAAAACTTGTGTTACACTGTTTTACACATGCTTCTGTAGACTGTGCAAATTACATTTTTAACATGTGATAGCTAATTGGAGTGAACCCGTTTTCTGGAGGCAATGTCAGAAACCCGCTTGCTTCATGAAATTTTAAAATATCCCTGACTTTTCTGTAGTACTGAACAAAGCCTCTGGTGCAGCTGTGAAGAGTTTAAAAACATCCTAATGCTTCTGGCCAGTGTGTTAAAATGACTTTTTATCCTACAGCTGAAAGGCCCTACAAACCAGCACTCTGGAAGGTTCCATTTGCCTAATGTGTTAGAATTAATTTAGCTTGTTTGTTCTTTGTTATAATGGGCTTTTGATGTGAGCTCTCTTGAATCCCTCTGTAAAGGACTAGCAGTTGAGTGCCAGCAGGAGCGATCACAGCAGATGAACAAGGAAATAGCTCTGCGGACACTGAGAGCTAAGCTGTACCAGCAGATCATTGAAAAACAACTAAGTCAAGAGCAGAGTGCCAGAAAACTGCAGGTGAGAACACGTGATTGCTGAAATTTGGAGAGGATGCTATGTTGTGGATTTGTTTCTGATCTTTTTGAGTGACAGTGGCAGAGCAAGTCAGTGTGTGTGTCTAACCAGGTGTGCTTACCAAGGAGGATCTTGTATTTGAAAATGGTAAGTCTGTTTTTTACTTACCCCAGTTCAACGCTAGTACAGACTTCTCAGGCTGTGAAGAAGAGACATCAACTGTAGCTAGAAAGAAGAGAGCCAAAAGACTAGCTGGAATTATCCAAAAGGGAACACTCAACATCGTGTATTGAATCCCCCTGTTAGGGCCACAGTTACACAGTTAGAGCAGCAGTAAAAAGTTATTTTCCATGAAAACTAGGATCAGAAGTTCTCACAGTTGTATTTTAACCTGTTTCTAAACCAGAGTATGTGTAAGATTATACAGAGCTTTTGAAAGAAACAAGTATATGAAAAATCCTGCCACTTCACAGTTAAGTAGCCGTTTGTTTGATACGGTTTAGGTACCCTTTTAAGGAAGAAACAGCTTCCATGAAAGAGTTACCTCAAGTTATGCTGCAAAGTGTGCTTTTCTCTTGAAATGTGCCATCATTCTTTTCCCATTCTTTGAGTATTTTCCCATTTGTGGTGCAAACTTCAACAGTGATCAACAGGAATAAAAATACTTCAGAATTACAGAATTATTCAGTACTGCGGAGTTTCCAGGTTAGCTATTTAATCACTAATTTCAGGTTGCATTTAAATGTATTGTTCCTGCAGATCATTAATTCAGTCATTGTAAGTGGCGAGCCATTTATCTTTTGTTATTAATTTTAGCTTGAGCGTCTTCAAAGCTGCATATAGGACTTAGATATAAAATTATATGAATACTACAGAAAATCAGGCAAAAGTAAATTACCTTTCCTAATGTTTCAGAATTTATTCAATAAATTCCTTGTTTTGACATATACATGTGGTTGGAGATGAAATTTTCAAAAAAGCCCATTGAGGCAGACACCCATTTCTTGAAGCAGTTTTTAGCATTTAATTCTCCATTTTAATAAAGCATTTAACCACACAACAATGCTACATTTGCATTTCTCTTTTAAAACTTTTAGAATTGCTTGTACTCTTGCGCTTTACCACTAGAGGACTACTCTTCGTAGTCTCAATTTACTCCTCTTCCAGTGCTAATTTCTGACAGCCAAATGTTAGTGGAACTGCTTTGCCACACGTTGACTGTGCTGCTTCTGTTATTAAAGGTGCCTACTCTCATTATCTTTTGTGGGAGCTGCAACCCCCCAAAAAAGAAAAACACACTTTTTGAACTAAGGACATGTATAGACATATCTCTTGCCTTACATGACTTTTGAGAGTTGTGTAATTCTTCCAGCTACAGAGCTGGAACAGAAGTGTACTGGAGGATGTAAAAGCTTGGTCTGTGATACAAAATCACAAATAATGCAGTTTAGTAATGCCACAATATTTTAAAAAAACCATACATGCTAAGTCATTGACCACTAGGTTTGTACATAAAACAGGCTGATCCATTAAAGTTTATTCTAGATATGCTGTTTTGAAAGTAGTATTTGATTATTTTTTTTAAACATGATATAATAGAATTTGGGTTTTGCTGCTTTGCTACAGTTGGGAACAAGAGCTCAGTCAGAGAGAATTCGTACTTATAACTTCACCCAGGACAGAGTCACTGACCACAGGATCTCGTATGATGCACGCAATATCAAGGTAATGGTTGCTTAAGAGAGTTTGTAAAGTTAGATACTTAGGTGTACCATAAGAACAAAAAATCAGCTTAGTGAAAACAATTTAATATGTGTGGGGAAATCAGATAGCCAGTTGTGCTCTGACAGAATGTCATAGATTTAGAAGGCATAAACTTTCTTTTCTGCCTTGTTGTAGAGTAGTGTTAAAGATGACTGGCACAGGATACAACTCGCTGGCCTACTTCTCTGTCTATTTTTCTCCTGCTATATGAGTGAAAAATGATTAAGCGTGTAGTCTGCTTTAGTGAACTCTTGAGTCCCTTGGCCAAACTGGCCAAGTGAAATTTGAGATTCCTGAAGTGTAGTACAGCCGAAAGAAAAACCTGACAAGGATATTTTTTTTTTTTTTTTTTAGTTAAGCCAAGTCTTTCCTCCACTCTTTAATGCTGGAGTGAAGAAAGATTAAAAACTTATCCTTGTATGCCTTATGCCTTGTATGCCATAGTTAAAAGGAAATGAATGTGAATGCTTTCATTTTAAGATTAGCTGATACTTTATTTCTGAGTGAATCTCTACATATGGCTTGAGTCTTATTTATTTGTTGTTTTTTTACAGGAAAAAGGATTTTTGTGCATTAAATTTATGGAAAATGTTTTGAATTTTAGGATAAAATTTAGGGTGACCCTTCAATATTTGGCTTAGGTATCCAGTTTACTTTAAGTGCTATTGCATAAGAAGCAACACTTTTCAAACTGTATCCACAGATGTCCTAGGTAACTTCAGAGAACACAGGGCGTGCTGAATATGGAACGATACATATTTAATGGAGTGGGGAATAGGTAAACAAATACCACGATGGAGGAGAATGGGAAGATGTTCCATTACTGTATAAAACCGACTTTTGTTAGTCAAGCTTTTCAGTTACTTAGTGTTGGGAACTTGTTACTTTTCTTGAGTGAAACTGGAACTGTAAACTGCCTAAGAAAAGTTAGTTAAGGTTCACTTGCAAAACAAACTAGTTCTTGGCATGAACAACAGTATTTAAATTAGATCCTTCAGTCCTTGATTGTTCTTGCTAGGGGATTTTCATGTAAACGCATGGGTTGCATGAAAGCATGGCAGGAAGGCACCAACAGCTCCTTTTGTTGCTGCCAGAATCAATGTGCTTTTTCACAGGCAGGCAGCAGCGGTCCTGCTGCTGTGCACCACCCCACGTTGCTTTGTTGCTTTCACACGAGGAGCCGCAAAGATGAGTGAGTGGATTCGCTAAGATAAGACTCCCCGCAAAGCGCATTCCAGGAGCTCCTAGTTTGAGTAGTCAACGTTTCAGAATAATACTGATGTAGTAATGCTATTGTCTGTTGTTATTTTTTTCATAGGAAATTCTAAGTGGGAAAGAAGCACTGGATAAGTTAATCAACAGACTACTGGAGTTTGCAGAGATAGAGGCTGTCACCGAATATCTAGAAAATTTGCAGGCTTTAGAACGAGGAGGCTGCTGAAGACCTTGTGTACAGTTAAAGCAGAAGTGTTGTGTTCGGTAGCAAAATAAAATGGATGCATTTGTTCGATGATAGATTGGTTAAAATCTATGCCTCTGTTTTTTAGTGTGTGATACTACTCTTTTTTTATATTTTGGTGCAAATGGGTTGAATATATTACAGCAGCCCTAGCAGAAAAGAACCTTGGAGTACTGTGTACACATACCTTCTGTCTTGGCAGTGTGGCTTTGTTAAGCTGGTTCTTCTCTTGACCATATTGCAGCTGGGAAGATACAGAATCACAGTGGTGGAGCAGAAGAAATAGCACAGAGTGCAAGTTTGTTTCGGGCATGAGAGATGTTCCTCTCCAGGTGAAAGAACCTAAGCTCCCCAAACATAGTCTAGAATCTGGCCTCATGAATACTACTGATTTTTATCCATTGATTCGGTGAGCTTCCTAAATGTAGTCCCTTAAAAATAACTCTGTATTATGATGCTTTATTTTTTTAGAGTGAGTGTACAAAAGCATAGGGAACGATCTCAGGCAAGGGGCCAGAATCTTAAGAGAGAAGCCTGTCAGACTTCCAGCCATTCTTGGGTCAGCTTAGAGTGGGTCTGGACCACATGCTGTGGTGGAGTGTAAAAGTACATGTTCTAGTTTCAAATTAAGTTGATGAGAGTCTGGAAGGAGTTTAGCAGTGATAACAGGCAGCTCCCTGCTTCTTGGCAGAGAAACAGAGTTCATAGCATAGATGCAGTTTAGCTGCAGGTAGCTCTGGAATTCAGTTTCTGCCGTGATGTCTCTGGGAATATGTGCCTGTCTCTGTGGGTGATCCAGATATCTGTGGAGCACACTCGGCTTTAATAGGACTCGTGTTCATGTTTTCACCTAAGCGCATGTTGTGCAGTATGCTGACAGGCACACGTGCGTAGGCAGTCAGTAGTTGTATGCAGCGATTCAGGAATGTGCACATGTTTAATGTTACACAAAAATATGCGAGCGCTCTGCTGAACTGGGTTGACTTGCTAGATCACGGTGTTCTCTTTTTATCCTGCTCTTCCCAGGTTATGCTATGAAGCTGCTCTGTGCAATCTTTTGCATGCGAAGAATCAGTTCATTGTTACAATTTAAATTACGCCTTGTGGTTGATTTATATTTGCACATTTATTTTGTGATCATGAATGATATAGGACTGAGAAAATGTCGGTTATTTTAAGAAGAATTATTTCAACACTGAGTTCTTCTAAATGGTGTTGGTTTTACTACTGTATATGTAATAAACAGCAGTTTTATCTTTATTCAGCTATATTAAGAAAGACAGAATTTGTACCGGGAAGAAAACAGGAAAACTATACTCAGGTTCTCAATTCCGGAATTATTTTTCAATTCTTTTGTGTGTTTACACATTCTTATCAGCAAGCTTTGTCTGACAATTTTTGACTTGCTTCCAACATTTTAATTACCAAAAGCTTTTGGGTTTGGGTTTTTTTTTTTTTGTTGTGTTTTTTTTTTTTTAATTTATAACTTTTTAAGTCAATCAGGAAACATTACCATGCAATTTAGGAGTAATTTCCACATGTGAACTTTGACTTCTTGCAGTAAGCAGTTCAGAAAAAAAGACCTCCAGGAAGATACGCAACTCAGCTTATATTTGCACAGTGCTGACAGGCTGGCAGTAATGAGTATGATCAGCTGTAACAGGAGAGTATCCAGTTAACGTGCTTATCCAATTACCATGCTCACTTTCATGACGCAAAAATAAATATGTATTTATTATATATCTTGAACAATCTTGGAAACTTCTTACAAAGTACGCATTTTAGATAATGAGATTGTACTTCTAGGCTTAGTTAATGCCTATGAAGTTCTTTAAAAGTGTTTCAGTATTTTTTCATAGTAAAAAATGAGCCTCACCTATGTTACTGGAAGAATGATGGTCATGTTTCGACCGCAGGACCTTAGGGATATTTGCAACAAAGTTAAGGGCTACAGAAAAATATTTGTTTGTTGTTGATGGTTTTGTGCAGAGTGATGAGAAAGGGGAAAGCAGAAGGCAGGTCCCCTTGATTTTAGACGTCCCCAATGCAGGCATTGACATTTAGCAAGTAAATCCTTTCTCCCAGCCTGTTCCAGGGCATTCTGAAGGATCTTTGTCTTACAAAGCTTACCCTGCAATTGCTCATACCTGTGTATGAGACAGCAAAATACTGCTATGCTCAGTTATGACAGAGAATTTGATACAGAGCAGACCCCTTTTTGTGGGAGGTCATTGCCTGTAGCACTTTATTTTACTAGAACTAGATATATTTTCTTCTCCTTATTTGAAGCAGTATTTTCTCCTAACTTATTACAAAATATTATTTGAAGCCGTGTTTTGTTTTAAGTTCTTCCACCCCTGTCTTTCTATGGGCTGTAAGAGCTGACAGATTGTGATAGGGTTTGGCTGTGGGCTGGCACTTGTCCTCGAGGGAGGGGTGTGGGGTATAACAATGCCATCTCCGATGCATTTTCAGGATGGAATACTCTGAACTTGGGCTTTTCAGTTCCTGCCAGCAACCCTGACTTGTAGCAGTGAAACCACTAGCAGGAAAAATCACTGTAACAAAGCAGAGGGAGGAAAAGGAAAGGGAAAGCGGCTCCTTGGAAGGCAGCGAACAGCCCCTGGGGACAGCACAACTGGTTGTGGGAGTGCAGAGCAAGAGCAGGTTCATCTGGTAGGAACAGCCTTCTCCCACAGCTTCCTATTTCGTTGTCAAATAGTGTTCACAGAATCACTAAGGTTGGAGAAGACCTGTAAGATCATCAAGTCCAACCACAAAAAAAAAAAAAAAACCAAACCAAAACCACCCAACCACAAAACACACCACAACCCACACCAAAACAACCCCCCCACACCACACAGCACCATGCCCATCAAGCCACATCCCACAATGCCACATCCACACGCTCCTTGAATACCTCCAGAGAGGGTGACTCCACCACCTCCCTGGGCAGCCTGTTCCAATGTTTCACTACTCTCTCAGTAAAAAACTTTTTCCTAATATCCAGCCTGAACCTCCCCTGGCGCAACTTGAGGCCATTTCCTCTTGTCCTGTCACTCGTCACTTGGGAGAAGAGACCAACAACCCCCTTTCAGGTAGTTGTAGAGAGCGATAAGGTCTCCCCTCAGCCTCCTCTTCTCCAGACTGAACAACCCCAGCTCCCTCAGCCGTTCCTCATAAGACTTGTGCTCCAGACCCCTCACCAGCTTCGTCGCCCTTCTCTGGACACGCTCCAGCACCTCAATGTCCTTCTTGTAGTGAGGGGCCCAAAACTGAACACAGGATTCGAGGTGCGGCCTCACCAGAGCCGAGTACAGGGGCACAATCACCTCCCTACTCCTGCTGGCCACACTGTTTCTGATACAGGCCAGGATGCCGTTGGCCTTCTTGGCCACCTGGGCACACTGCTGGCTCATATTCAGCCGGCTGTCAATCAACACCCCCAGGTCCTTTCTGCTGGTCAGCTTTCCAGCCACTCTTTCCCAAGCCTGTAGCATTGCATGGGGTTGTTGTGACCCAAGTGCAGGACCCGGCCCTTGGCCTTGTTGAACCTCATACAGTTGGCCTGGGCCCATCGATCCAGCCTGTCCAGATCCCTCTGCAGAGCCTTCCTATCCTCGAGCAGATCAACACTCCCGCCCAACTTGGTGTCGTCTGCAAACTTGCTGAGGGAGCACTCAATCCCCTCATCCAGATCATCGATAAAGATATTAAACAAGACCGGCCCCAAAACTGAGCCCTGGGGGACTCCGCTTGTGAGCAGCTGCCAAGAGGATTTCACTCCATTCACCACAACTCTCTGGGCTCGGCCATCCAGCCAGTTTTTAACCCAGCGAAGAGTGCACCTGTCTAAACCACGGGCCACCAGCTTCTCCAGGAGAATACTGTGGGAGACAGTATCAAAGGCTTTACTGAAGTCCAGGTAGACAACATCAACAGCCTTTCCCTCACCCACTCGGCGGGTCACCCGGTCATAGAAGGAGATCAGGTTGGTCGAGCAGGACCTGCCTTTCATGAACCCGTGCTGGCTGGGCCTGATCCCTTGGTTGTCCTGCACGTGCCCTGTGAGTACCCTCAAGATGAACCTCTCCACAATCTTCCCCAGCACCGAGGTCAGACTGACAGGCCTGTACTTGCCCAGATCCTCCTTCCGGCCCTTCTTGTAGATGGGTGTCACATTGGCAATCTTCCAGTCGTCCGGGACCTCCCCTGTTAACCAGGACTGTTGATAAATGATGGAGAGCAGCTTGGCAAGCTCCTCTGCCAGCTCCCTCAGTACCCTTGGGTGGATGCCATCAGGCCCCATAGACTTGTGAGCATCCAGGTGGCATAGCAGGTCGTTAACTGCTTCCTCCTGGATCATGGGGAGTTTATTTTGCTCTCCATCCCTGTCTTCCAGCTCAGGGAGATGGATAGCCTGAGGATACCTGGTCTGACTATTAAAGACTGAGGCAAAGAAGGCATTCAGTACCTCAGCCTTTTCCTCATCCTTCGTGACAATGTTCCCTCCCGCATCCAATAAAGGATGGAGATTCTCCTTGACTCTTTTTTTGTTGTTAATGTATTTATAGAAGCATTTTTTGTTGTCCCTCACGACCGTGGCCAGGTTGACCTCTAGCTGGGCTTTTGCCTTCCTAATTCCGTCTCTGCATGACCTAACGAGGTCCTTGTACTCTTCTTCACTTGCCTGCCCCATCTTCCAGAGGTGGTAAATTCTCTTTTTTTCCCCGAGTCTCAGCAAAAGCTCCTTGTTCAGCCAGGCTGGTCGTCTTCCCCGACGGCTCTTCTTATGGCACATGGGGACTGCCCGCTCCTGCGCCTTCAAGATTTCCTTCTTGAAGAAGGTCCAGCCTTCCTGGGCCCCTCTGCCTTTCAGGACCATCTCCCAAGGGACCCTCTCAACCAGTGTCCTGAACAGGCCAAAGTCTGCCCTCCGGAAGTCCAGGAGTTTTGCTGACCCCTCTCCTTACTTGGCTAAAAATTGAGAACTCTATCATTTCATGGTCGCTAAGCCCAAGACGGCCTCCGACCTTCACTTCTCCCACCAGACCCTCACTGTTCGTAAACAGCAGGTCAAGCAGGGCACCTCCCCTGGTAGGCTCCCTTACCAGCTGTGTCAGGAAGTTATCTTCCACACACTCCAGGAACCTCCGGGACTGTTTCCTCTCTGCTGTGTTTTATTTCCAGCAGACGTCCAGTAAGTTGAAGTCCCCCACAAGAACAAGGGCTTGCGACTGTGAGATTTCTGCCAGTCGCTTGTAGAACGCTTCATCAGCTTCTACATCCTTGTTGGGTGGTCTATAACAGACCCCCAGCAGGATATCCACCTTGTTGGCCTTCCCCCTCATCCTTACCCATAAGCATTCAACCACTTGATGACAATCATCGAGCTCTATACAATCAAAGCACTCCTTGACGTACAGAGCCACCCCACCGCCTCTCCTTCCTTGCCTATCCCTCCTGAAGAGCTTATAGCCCTCCATCGCAGCACTCCAGCCATGCGAGTCGTCCCACCATGTTTCTGTGATGGCGACCACATCATAGCTGTCCCGCTGCACGATGGCTTCCAGCTCCTCCTGTTTGCCGCCCATGCTGTGTGCATTGGAATAGTTGCACTTGAGCTGGGCTATCGATCTTGCCCCCGACAGTGGCACGTCACCCCTAGGCTCATCTCTGGGTAGCCTGGCATCATCCCCTTCCCCCTTCCAATCTCGTTTAAAGCCCTCTTGATGAGGTTTGCCAACTTACGGGCAAGGATCCTTTTCCCCCTTGAAGATAGCTGAACACCGTCTGCACTCAGCAGGCCCGGTGCCATGTAGACCACCGCATGGTCAAAGAATCCAAAATTCTTCCAATGGCACCAGTCTCTGAGCCACTCGTTGACCATGTTTGCTTTCCTATTCCTGTCAGCATTCCTCCCCGCCACTGAAGGGATTGCGGAAAACACCACCTGTGCTCCTGATCCCTCAACCAGTCTCCCCAGTGCCTTAAAGTCCTTCTTGATCCCTGTGTTATAACAAACAGAACAAAATACCACCTCTCCCCCTGGCTTCCCCTCATGATCATCAATGTGCATAACTGAGACCTTACGCATGGATGTGATGTTGCAGCTGGTGCAAGGCACCGACTTACCTCTCTTCAGCTCCTGGTGACTGCCATGAAACATAGCTCCTGCATCTCTTTCCTTTCCCTGCTGAGGTCTTGAGCAGCAGCGCCTCACCCAGCAAAGAAAGAAGCCAGACAAAAGCTGAGCCTGGAAGTAGCCCTTCTTACGACAGTGGAAAGATGGATGCTTACCCTCTGCATAAAATGAATAGCCCTGGTGCCTTACCTTGATTACTTTCATTTAATCATCAACAGAATGCACAAGGGTATGTCTCAGAAATCCTGGAACTACAGCTGAGTTTATTCACTTGAAGTAGCAAGCTGCTTGTTCTCATTTCGCTAAAAGGAAGAAAGAACCAAAAGCTGTTAGCAATGACACGTATTTCCTACTCTGGCAGAACTGTTTGCCCGGATTGTAGCTTATTTTTTTCTAGCTGCTTAGTACAGCTAAATAGTTTTCACTTTCTGTGAAAAAAGTTGCCAAAAGATCACATTGACAAGATTTTTTTTCAGTAAAAGAAATGTTATGAAATAATTTACATGCATTCCCCACCTTTTAAAAAGTGTGTACTCTCAGGGCATTGCTCATCATTCTTAAGACCAGCAAATGTGAAGACTACTCAATCACAATCTGTTACCATCAGAAAGTTTATATATTCAGCTGTATTCTGAATGTTACTAAATAGTAACTACAACAAACCTTACCTGAACTCTGTTAAGAGTTTTAAAATGAACAATTTTAACCCAGGTCATTTGTTACTCATAATCGACGCACAGAAAAAAACAATTTCCAGTAACTGCTTAATGCGCTACTGGAAGGCACCCAGACGCTATGCTGGTGACCACAAAATAAAAGTATTTCTTTTAAGAAGCATTTCCATATTTACATACCTATTTTGGTTTATATTTACCCCGGGCCCCATTTTTAACAGAACATGCACTCACAAAGCTCTCAGGTTGTCCTAAAACCCTTGGACAGATGAACAACAGTAATATAGATTGTTCAAATGAAAGCTTTATTCGGTATTTTCATATAAACTCCACTTCAAGAGCTTGCAGTATTTTGTAATTGCAACTAAGAAGCTGGTAAAGAGAAACCAGCTGTTTAACTCTGCAGACAATGCTTATAAACCAAAACAAGCGCTTTTCAATCCCCCCACTGTTTTTCACTGTATCTTCAGTTAAGCAAGCCATTAAAATCCACTGCCTTCAGCCCATGCTCTGTATATAATGCTGTCTGCTGTTTTTTCACACAGGCTGTTTCTGCTTTTACAAGTAAAATAAAATCTGTGTTTGCTGACATTCTCTGGGAATGTCTCTTGGGCAAATTTAGCCTTTTTCAGCTTATTATTTCCAACACCTTTTGCTTTCTACAGAAACTTTTATTCAGGCTATAACCCAAAACATGTCACAAAGCTAGATTGGTTAATCACACAAATGGTTAACAGGATTTCTAAGTTAAATAATTTAGCAGGTAGACGGTAAGAGGACTTAAGAGGTAGATACAAGAGAGACTGAAGAGATGTGGCTGACAAAACACAACCAAAGGGTTGCCGCAGCAGATATATAGCAGAAAGTGTGCAGGCAGCTTTTGTACCAACAAGCAAAAGGATTTAAGGGCTGCAAACCCCGTAGGAGGAATGGAATGAAATCTGGCTCAGGAAAACGAATTATCAAGAAAATCCACAGAGCACATGTAGTTAGTCTTGAAATAGCTTGCGTGTTGTTTGAAAATAGGTAAGGTTGTACTTCTTCAGGGCATGACGCAAACAGGCAGCAGAAGCGCCCGGCATGAGCCGGGATCTGGAGACAACGGTGGCCTACATAAGACAACGTGAAGCTTTCCCAAGATCTCAGTAGAGCAGGGGGTAAGGTAGAGGTGGACGCTAGAAACGCGGCACAGTGGTGATGTGTAGATTTGCATATATAGGAATGCTGGAGGAAGACAGTTTGAGGAAGACAGCAATAATAAGAAAAGTACTGAAAAGGGGAGGCGCAACTCAAAAAGCAAATCAAGGAAACCAAGCAGCATGAAATAGTTTTTTACTCCCTTTCTGAGATGCCGAAATATGTACTGAAATAACATCTTTTTGCGGGGGTGGGGGGGAAGGAGAAATGTTTTGTTAGTGAATTTAACTCAGATCCATGTCATTATCAGCCTTCCCACCTTCTAAATCTGAATATTGGGATTGGATGATGCTGCAGCACAGACTTTGTCTACAAGGGTCAAACAAAAAACACTTCACCCTATTGGGAAAGTCTGGATTTCAATCTACAAATTCCCAGGTGAAGGGTTAAAATTTGGCTTAGCCTAAATAGAAACAAGGATTATTCTATAACCTGAGTCAAACTGAGCAGGCCTCTGCACAGTTCTTGGCACAACAAATGCCTAACAAAATAATTTTCTTTTTTAGTGTATGCAATATGTTTGCTTCTAAAAGCATCGCCAACTTCAGGCAGGCCCTACTGCAGAAACATGCACATCAAAGATAAGCATCCTGTACTGCGAAGCTCCTTCTAAACAGGTAAGACAGGTGAAAGATGAGGCAAGGAAACAAAAATACAGAGCAGTGAATTGACTTGCTCAAAATCACACAAAAGAAATAATCATCAGAAATTGCAATGGCTCCCCCTTTCCCTCCAACCCTCCTTCTCATATTGCTAATAATGTCTAAGACAGCCTATAACACCAAGGATGTAGTCCTTACTCAAGGAGCTTGCAATAAAAGCAGGCAAGCAGATAAAAACATGCTGCATGATAGAAAATGGATTAGTCAAAAAACCAAAACACTCTTCTTCTGAAAACACTGTTCTTCTGAAACAGTAAAAGGAACATTCCTTTGTCAAAAGCCAGTGCAGCCCAAGGAAGGATTAGCAGATGAGGAGTGTAACTGTGGTAATACCTAGAGGATTCCTACGGCAAATTCCAAAGGCAGAAGATTTTGCAGGGAGAGAGATCTGTGCAGAACAGATGTCCTGGAAAAGCAGCGTCTGCCTTAAATCTCACACAAGACAGTATTTTTGTAGAGAAGAGAAAATATTTGGTTTAGATACACAATAAGGACATCAAATGACAGCATGATGTAAAATTAAACAGGGGCTTTGGATATATCAAATTTGATTCAATGGGCCCTTATTATAATTTACACTTAAGGACAAAGAATAAACTGGTCTCTCCTCAAACTGTCTTTCAGAGGCAGTGGGAAGAGAGGCGCTGTATTTCTTTGTGAAATGCAGGCTTTAGAAGTCACATCAGCAAAAGAAAGTGTATGGTATTTAAACCATTTACTAGCAGTGAACAAAGAAAACATTTCATCTTTTTTCCTAATGTAAATACTTGGTTTTGTTTGTCTGTTAAACACAGTACTTGACAAAGATCTTTGGTTCATGTTACAACTAACAGCAGCTCCTCAAGGAAACAAGTTTTGAACACTTTCATTTTCAGATGTTTTTAAACATCTGCTCGAGCAATTTAGTTACAGGTATCTTAAATCACTGCCTATGACCACTTCAATGTGACAAAACGTTTTTAAGGAAAGATGCGCTCACTAGAAGAGGAAAGATGTCCTCCTCAGGGGATATTAAAAGTGGAGCCTACAAAAAACCTGTACTACTGTATAAAACTGTACTAATAAATAACAACATAATTATTTTACAGATATCATAAAGAAATAAATATACTTTAGGCTTGGAGTAACAGAAACAGGATGAGTACAGGAATACAAAACAAATTTGTGAGGGAAAAAAAATGTGCTTGAAAGGAAAGCATGATCAGCTGTTAACTCCGCAGTTGGCAATGGCAATGGAGCAGAAAGAGCTAGTTGTACTGGTAAATCACAGGGCACCCACGGCAGGCAACATGATGCAGTCATGTGAAAGGCAAATGTGGTTTAGGGATGTATCAGAAGTTATTTCCAATATGCTAAGGACGTATTAGTGACATCACGTGTGGCCTTAAATCTTCCTTGAACATAGAGCCTAGGCAAACTCAGACTGGAATGGAGGAAGAGAAGTGCTGGTGGAGCACGGAAGGTCCTGTCACAGAAGGATGCTTTATGTGACTCAGAAAAGACACGATGGATTCAAGAGGAAGAAAAGCTACTTAGCTGAAGGGGCAGTACTTGTGTTAGTTGGGAGGAAATGAGTGTAAACTGGTCGCAAACACATGGAGGCTTCAAGTTAGAGCAGGCTCCTAGCTGCTGAAGTAATGTTCAAATAAGAGTAAGAACAAAATCTGAAAAATCTGCTTTTTAAGAAACCTGACAACCTCTCCTCAGTAGAAAGGACATTTCTGTTCTAGCCTTGCATGTGAGGTCTTTCATGTGGAGTACATGTTGTACATTCCCGCATCTATGACTGTTAGAGCATCCAGCATGCATCCTGCTTCTCTAAATGACAATACAGGGCTAGATATTACAGGAAACTTTCAAATTTCTCACAACATCAGAAGAAATACAACAACCCTGATGAAGCCAAAGAAACACAAGGGATTTAATACAGTACTTAATTCTCTTCTACACACAGAGAAAATGTCGCAGAATAGAAAAAAGGACTTCAGCTTCCTTTGTAATACATGATAAACCAGATTCCCTGTCTTGTACTCCTTTCTCTGCTGATCTGACAGGTTAACAGTCATTTTCTCCATGAAGTTCAGGCTCAGCAGTTATCAACTCTATTTTGCTGTAGCTGGACTCTGACAACTGGCTTAACTGCACCGTCCGTTTTTGACCGGGACTCTCCTGAACAAAACAATGTGAGCTTTAGAAATAGAGACATATTTTGTAATGGATTCATGATTTGAACCTTTATGGTCCACTGTTTGATACCTAGAGAAGCAATAAGCATAGCTGTATTCTTACACAGCCAATGAATCTCGATGATGCTAAATGCAGATCAGTCCCACCAAGTGAAGAAATCAAATCTACAGTCCTTAAGAAGCCACCTTGGACAGTACAGCCATCAGCTCTACTTATCCATCTTTTGTTTTCCTCTCCTATGGTAGTGAGAATGATGAAACTTCAATACATCTGGCCCCTCTCAGCTTAGCAAACACTGCAACTACTCAACACACTCCTCCTATCAACAGACAAATCCCATCAGCCTCAAAAAGGGGGCTGCGTGCTGTAGGAGGGCCAGGTCTTTGGAACATTTTTTCATTAAAATATCAGGCAATGTTTTTTTTACAGGGAAAGAGACAAAAAGAAAGAAGACCAAAAAAAGAAAACTTGATGTGTAAAAAGAAAGAAAAATTCAAGTAGAGACAATAATAAAGCAAAATACAGCAGGAAGACACCACAGAAATACCTACTACAACAGGGCTGGCTCTGATGCTGTTATTAAAAGTTAAGATTCAACAAGTTTAAATCTTCTGCAGAGGTTTAATATGTTTATCATGTATGTAACACAAATAATTTCTTTCAGAACGTTATTTGAAATGAGTAGCACTGATGTGACTAACTCCTCTAAAACCAGCTTTCAAATGATCTATTTGAAATGTTGGCACTCTCACCACCTACTCTTTTGCAAGCAATTAGCCAAAGGTTAGTACGCACAATATTTTTACTCATTAGTTGGGAAACTACTCCACATAAATAATCTTGGGGGATGATTTTACTCTCTAGTACATGCCATTGATCCAATGCCTCTGTAAAAATAAAAGGTCTGCATAATTTTTGCCAGATTAAGGATTACTACATTCTCCCATACTTAGAAAAGGAGTAAAAACCTTACACAATTTATTTAAAACTGCATACATAGAGCAAATTGAACTTAGATGGCATGGTTAAAATAAAAAATAAATGTATTTACAATATTGCATAAGTAATATACCACAAACTTCCATTCCAAAATCAATCACATCAAAACAAAATAAAAAAATATTACAACTCACGTGTTTTAATACCTATAAATCCTTAATTTCTATCCAACATTTTCTTTATAAAAGCCTGTTTAAAATATTAAACTTTTGATTCACTCTAGGTTAAACAGAATCTAAAATGATTTGTTAAGTATTACTGATCACTTAGTCTTTGTCTTAAGTTTCTAGATTTTCCATTTTCAAATTTCCTCTTTTTAAATGTTGGCACCCCTTCTGTCAGGTCTCCGAGGGAGGTGACTGTCTTCTCTTTAAATATCACTGTCTCATCTTCTGGAACCTCTAGCACTGGAGGTGGTAGATTGTCACTCTCTGTACTAGGAAGCTCCAGATCCACTTTTTCACTGGGAGAAGAGAGGAAAACATAAAAGGGTTAATCTACATGGAGAAAACAACATTGTGTACTGCAGACAGTAACATCCATATTTAATTGTCAAAGCAGCTTTGAGCTAGATGCAGTCTTCTAGCCAAGATCATCATCATGACAGGGATCAAAAAAACTCCATGTTCTTTGTTTCTTCTGTGTGGGCTGGTATGAAAAGTAAAAAACTAACACCTTGTTCTCTACAGAGCTTATACCATGGCCCAAGCACTCATCATGTAAATAGTCCTGTAAAAGACAACAGGGCTACATGTGTGTAAATCAAAGAATGTTGAAAGACAGTAGTCAGTGAGTAATTAGTAATGGTTCACTGCCAAAATGCTATTAAGCAGTTTTCCACAGGTGTCCATCCTTGAAGGTCTGCATGACAGAACAGAGAACGGGCTAACAAAATCAGCCAATGACCCCAAGTTGGGAGCAGCAGCTCAGGAGGACAGGATCACAGCTAATACTGATCTGAACCTGGACCTTCTTCAAGAAGGAAATCTTGAAGGCGCAGGAGCAGGCAGTGCCCATGTGCCGTAAGAAGAGCCGGCGGGGAAGACGACTGGCCTGGCTGAACAAGGAGCTTATGCTGAGGCTCGGGGGAAAAAAGAGAACTTACCACCTCTGGAAGAAGGGGCAGGCAAGTGAAGAAGAATACAAGGACCTCGTTAGGTCATGCAGAGAGGGAATTAGGAAGGCGAAAGCCCAGCTAGAGCTCAACCTGGCCACGGTTGTGAGGGACAACAAAAAAAGCTTCTATAAATACATTAACAACAAAAAGAGAGCCAAGGAGGATCTCCAACCTCTACTGGAGGACCTGGGGGTGTTGATTGACAGCCGGCTGAAGATGAGCCAGCAGTGTGCCCAGGTGGCCAAGAAGGCCAACGGCATCCTGGCCTGTATCAGAAATGGTGTGGCCAGCAGGAGCAGGGAGGTGATCGTGCCCCTGTACTCGGCACTGGTGAGACCGCACCTCGAATACTGTGTTCAGTTTTGGGCCCCTCACTACAAGAAAGACCTTGAGGTGCTGGAGCGTGTCCAGAGAAGGGTGACGAAGCTGGTGAGGGGTCTGGAGCACAAGTCTTATGAGGAGCGGCTGAGGGAGCTGGGGTTGTTTAGCCTGGAGAAGAGGAGGCTGAGGGGAGACCTCATCGCTCTCTACAACTACCTGAAAGGAGGTTGCAGAGAGGTGGGTGTTGGTCTCTTCTCCCAAGTGACTAGCGACAGGACTAGAGGAAATGGCCTCAAGTTGCGCCAGGGGAGGTTCAGGCTGGATGTTAGGAAAAAGTTCTTTACTGAGAGAGTAGTGAAACATTGGAACAGGCTGCCCAGGGAGGTAGTGGAGTCACCCTCCCTGGAGGTATTCAAGGAGCGTGTGGATGTGGCATTGTGGGATGTGGCTTGATGGGCATGGTGCTGTGTGGTGTTGGGTGGGTTGGTTTTTGGTGTGTTGTGTGGTTTTTGTTTTTTTTTTTTTTTTTTTTAGGTTGGACTTGATGATCTTACAGGTCTTTTCCAACCTTAGTGATTCTGTGATTCTGTGAAATTAGGGAACAAGAAAAACAGTTCAACCAGAAGTCTCTTACTGAATTAGTAGGTGAAAGAAAGACAAAAAATTTAAGTGTCTTTTAGGCTGTGTCCTTCAAGTGAACAGTTAGAGTCAGTACAATACCACACAAGTGAGAAATAATTCACTGCTTGTGGAAGTAACTCCGCCAAACATACTGGGCTTAAGTAGAAATTGCTTGGAGTCTAAAAAAGCATACTCATTACATCACCAACTATTGATTCCACAGGGAAGGAATTCAAAGCAATGCTAACCCAGTACGATCAAGATCAGGTTGCTGCTGGTCCTAGAAGATCAAGATAGATCTTGAACTCCAGGCAGAGTTAGCCCAACTAATTACTCATCAGAAAGAAACAGAATTTAGCCTGGAAACTAGAGGCCCTGAGAAAGCTGCCTATGCTGTTCCAAGGCTGGAAGCAGTTGAAAAAACAATCGTAAGAGCTCCTGAGGCAGCTGAACCAGGTTGTTGAAGGAGACGACATTAAGGAACACAAGCTTAGAGTAACTACATTTAAATAGTTGATACTCAGCCTCTGAGAAAAATAATGGATGACAATGGTCCTTTAAATCACTTTAATTTACTTTGTACTCATGGTGAACTTCTACACTAAAATCAAAACACCATCGCTATCCACCATGGAGAGCTATTACTTAAAATAATCACCAAGGGAAGAATTGTACTTGGGCTACGTTTCAAATCACTGCTGTGCTAATTCTGCCAGAATTCAAAAGAAAAAGCTTCAGCTCTGGAAACAAGTATTCTGGAAACAAATATTATGAAAATAACTACGGTAAAAAGATCCTCACCATGGTTCTTCTTCTTCTTCTTCTACTTCCTTAATTGCTTTCCATTTTCCATAAGGGTTAGTCTTGTTAGATGCATCACTGGAGGTTTCTTGGGAAGCTGACGTACTTTCCTCTTTATCAACGGTTTCTTTTGGCTTAACTTCTCGCCATTTCCCATAAGGACTTAACTTTTTAGCTTTGGGAGATTTTTTCCCTTCCTCTGATTCGTCACCATTATCTCCTTTCCTCTAAAGAGGAAAAAACCCACCTTAAGCAAAAATGCCTAAATAAAAACACAATGTATCTTTATTTTACATTTTTTATTTACTATTATCTACTATTCATAGTTTTCAACCAAGAGTAAGTTGAAACAATAAACTCCTATTATAATAAAATCTTTAAATTTCTCTCCTTGAGCTTTCATCACATACAGATTTGAAAAAAAATCTTAAATGTTACAAAAAGTTAAAGCTGGAAAATCCTGTCTATCAAGGCTGAAGTTAGCAAGGAGTAGCTAGTACAAACTTACTCAAAAACAAAGCGTAGCATGTTTAAAAAAAAAAAAAAGAGGCAAAACTTCACATACAGCTTTCTGTGCATAGAGATACACACACTTTATAGCTAATACCTAGTAGTAGTTTATAATGGTGCACAGTGATACAAAAATACGTATTTTAGAATTAACACCTGTCTATGAATACATTTTATATTTACACTGTCTCTGCCTGTTCTGAACTACCAGTTCCAGAAAAGCCATCTGACCCAACCAGAGACATAATCACACCCTTTATCTTATGTTTTAAATCTGAAGACAAAAATATATAATTGATACAGGTTTTGTACTATGTGCTGCCAATGTTTTTCTCAATTAATAAGGAAACTACAACCACGTCATTTTCAGTTAAAGGCATTCCCTGAAGGTCTCTCGGCAGTCATGTTTACCAACAAAGGTTAGAAGTCATATCCTCACACTGAAATCCAAATAATTTTGTGGATTATTTCAGAGAGATGACAGTGACCTTTCTCAGAGAACATCACATTTCTTGCAGAATTAAATCTACTTCTGGTGGGCTGAAGGAAAGATCATGCTTTCTATTCCATAACAGTACCATTAATGGGCCAAATAATTGAATAAAGATTCATTTTACTATTTAAACAAGTGCAAACTTCTACTTTCAGTCATATGGTTTAACCTCAATACAATGAGTACAGCCTATTACAAGAGATAAAAGATAAATCATCTTATGCTAGAAAATTCATTATGTTAAATAAATCTGGAGAGAGAACTTACCTTGAAATTTGTTTCTGAACTCTGTGCTTCATTTTCACTATCTTCCGAGTCTGATTCAGACGCTTTGGAATCTGTTTCTGCAAGCTCTTCAGAATGCTTGTCACGTTGACTCTTCTCATTTGAAGATGAAACAAAACCATCCGGTTTCTCCCATGTCGATACTGTCCAAGATATTTGAATAACCACATTATGCATGTTGCTAATTCTGATCTGTTATTGCTTTGACATTACCTTTCAGAAGCAGTGCTGCCTTACGCAAAAATACAGCAAATAATTTAGCACAAGGCTCTTGCCTTTGTTTGGTATGTTTGTTTTAATAAACATAAACAGAAACGTAACATTTCATTTCCCAGCAGAGATACTGTCATGACAGCTGAGTTCACTGTTGATAAAGCTTGTTGTAATTAGTGCTTAAGAGAAATATCATGCACGGCGAACTGCGGTCCACAAGACTGTGGTCCCTCTCATCCTAACACAGGACATACAAATTGCCCTCTAGAGGTACCTGTTTGATTTGAGTTGTCCATTCATTACAAAGACAGGATAAGGAAAGAACGCTAACTGCAAGCCTCAGCTCTCCCGGCAGATAAACCCCTTCCCTGTGCTACTCTGCTCGGTAACATTAGGTCTCTAATTAAAGAGCTGTCAAATAAACAAGGAAATACAAACATTATTCTGAAAAGACATGAAAGTATCTATGGGATATGACCTCATTTTCAATGAGAAGGCAGTATTCCAGCAAATATATGGAGAGGAAATATTTAAATAAAAGTTGACTCAATGGTCTTAAAACTGCTTTTAGTAACAACAAGGCAAAAGTACACCAACTTTCCATCTATAATTTTATTTACGCTTTCAAATGTAATAAAACTACTATTTTTCACATTATTTTATCTATTTCCAAGGAAATCCCTAACTGAAAATAACATTTAACAGGTATGCTTCTTGAAGAAGTAAAGGTGTAAGAAACTGGCAATGAGTTGCTTTGAACCAACAAAACAGTCTCTTAAGAGTACTGCTGTCATGTAGCTTTAGACCAGTAACTGAGAAGGTTCACTTTCCTAGGTGTCGCATAAGCCAGTGGAGTAAGGTGCAGCCTGCCAAAGCGTGACAGGAGCTAAGCCTGGAGATACCGGCCTTTTAAGTTACATACGAGACACTACAATCAGTCCCCTTGGTTAACAATTTGTCTTGTCTTCAGAGGATGGGATAAGTGTTAACAGAACTGACAACTAATTTTCAAGCATTTCCAAGATACTTACAGCTATACAAAAGGGATCGCTTTAAAACCTCATAAGCCAAAATTTTACTAAATATGATGACTACAAAGACATTCTTCATGAGTGTCACGTGTCCATAAAGAACTTTAAAAAACAATACAACCAAAGGCATAAAATGTATCTGAACTTAGAAGGCAATGTTTAAAAATAACCAGCATCTCACTTCCTTTTCAAAAGAAAAAAATTGCAAATAATTTGAACAGGGGAGTGGCATGCTGAAAAACTGAAAGGTTTGGGGTTTTTTTTTTTCTATTCTTGGCATTGTCAGGAATGCCACTTCATACCCAACAGCAGAAGGAAAACTCATAGCCAGCATAAAATCACTTGCTCTCCAGAGAGGCATCACTGACCTTAACATTATTCAAACAGATTTAGAAAACAGATGCCTGTTCTGGAGGAGTTACCACAAAGTTCCCCATGTAGGGAAAAAAATGGGGAAAAGAAGTAGGAGGTAAGATTCGGGACTCTCTTACCAATGCTATGTCAGCAAGAGGAAAAGTTTAGGAGATTCTTATTCAGTCCTACATACCTGTCAAAACAAAATCCTGACCCTTTGTGGTTTCCAAACTATAATTTCAATATGTAGAAAAGAAGAACCCATATTTTAGAGTTGTAAGTTGAATGTCTAAAAAAACCTATGAAGCACGAATGCATACACACTGACAATACAGCTATAAAGCCAGCATTGACTTAAGCAGCAACTGTATTTCAACTAAGGTAACAGCTTAAAAATACAAAACTTAGTAATAGCCTTAAAATGCAGTTATTTGCAAAATAAAATGCTGCTCTGGAAACCCTCTCTTCTGAAATAGAGCTTAACTGGAAAACAAGCTCTTCTTACCTCCTGTTTGTGTGTTATAGTAATAGGTATGACCATCTTCAGTGACACCTTCTACCCACTCTGCTGCCTGACAAAAAGATACAGGAGCCAATTAAAAGAGAGTTTTAAGAATCAGCCAAAGCATCACTTACAAGACTATTCAACCCTTGAGTATTTTTTGTTTATGATAATTACTGTTTTAAAGCTTGAACCCCTAAAGTTGTTAGAAAGTATTCCCTTTGACTCAAATGAGATTAAATTGCTTAACTTAAAGTACTGCAAATGCACATAGACAATTTTTTCAAACAGCGGATAATTAATATGAGGCAGTATAGTAAAGGTTGCCATACAGTTCAAATTATGATAAAAGCCATAAAGGCCATTACTTTACATGTTTTTTTACATTCCAAAATATTCACACCTGAAGTTGACATTTCCTGTTTTTGTCACTGTCTCAAGTACAGACCAAGAAAAAATTTCTCTGGAAGACTCAGGGTTTTGTGAGGGCTATAGAAAAGCAGTACCAATAAATACTATCACAAATTAAACATAAACAAACAAGACCAAAACTTCTAAAATTTATTCCACAATAGATCTTCACCAAAAATACTGAAGAAGCAAACTTTGCAGGACTGTATGCCATGATTTTACTTACTTAGTAAAGCATCAATTTCAAAACAATTAATAAATACATATGAAATGCAGCAGAAGTTGCTGGTATGTCTTCGTGGATGTGTAATTAAAATGAAGATGTTTTGCAGAATCCGCCACAGCTAGGTAATCAGTCATTACACATGACAACATCTTCTTTAAGAACCTGATTTTCATCAACACTTACACATACACTACTTCCCTGCTCTTTAAGTACTAATACTGCCCATTCCCCTATACTGGGCAGAACTTCTACACAGCTTCACCAGACATTAATTTTGCATTAATGTCTTTATGGGTACACATATATACACACATACCTAGATAGTCTTCTCCATACACATACCTATGCATTTGCCTAATACTCTATTAAAACTTTGGGGTTTGTTTTTAAAATGCAACAAAATCAGGAGTTAAAGTTCTCACACCTGCTCTGTAGAAAGCTATATATGAAACAGAAAAATTGTATCAGTAGGTTCAGAGCAGGCAAGAAAAGGAAGAAAGCCTTCAGTGAGCAAGTTTCCTCAAGGTTTTGCTCTCAAAAATTGCAGTGAGCTAGTTTCAACAAAAAAAGCAAAAGGAAAATTTATTTTATACGAGTAGAAAGAGGACGAAAGACTAGTCTTAAGTACAATCTATCCTTTCTGTTAAGAGTTAGATCCTAACCGTTTCAGACCCAGTTCTTAAGAGGTTTTCAGCAGTTATTTGACATTAGGCACACCGAGTATCCTACATAAATGCTAACATGTGTGATGTCAATCTAACTGAAGTTGTAGGTAGTCTTCAACATGCCTTTTCATTACTCTGTTCTCTCCACCTCTTACGAAGTCTAAGCAGCAAGCTTACATGCTGTAAAACAAGAAGGGCCTGTGAATCTCACTTGCACTACGTATTGCAAGCATGCCCTTTAATTTCTGGGCAGTGTGAGTCCTTGTTAGAGATCTGGAATGTTCCCAATATCTTTAGCTCAGACTAAATAAGGGAGCAATCAAATGCTTGTTTTTAGCAATAGTGAAAATAACTCAAGACACCACAAAGTCACCAAGCAGGGTGAGGGAGGAATGGCAAAATACAGCCATGTGGCATTAGAGATATCCGAGGCTGAAGGTGTGTGTTTATGATATAGCTGAGATGAGCTAACTTCAAATAGTTGCCAAGCAGGGAGCTCCTTCTCTCCTCCATCTGCTCTCCCCGCACCAGCATTTCTCTGATTACCCAGAGAGCTGATGCAAGGACGTAAGCCTACAAAGCACCAACCTAAACTCTGATGTCTTCACTCCCTGAACGAGTTCACTGTCAGGGTAAATATGCACCAAAGACCACGGAAGAGTAATCACAGGAACACCTCTTTCAGTGGAAGGCTTATAAATAAAGTAAGACTGGCTTATAAATATTGCAAAGCTATGCCTTGACTGAACAAATAAAGTTGAAGTGCTGGTTAACAAGTTGTGCAAAACTGCAGGATAAAGGAATCAGGCAGAGTAGCATGTGATGGGCAGCTATGACACAAAGTGTGCAGTCTCTTGGGAATGAACACTGGATGAAAAATGCCTGCATTTTTGAGATAAAACACTGCCTTAATAAGAGATGGAATACAGACAAAAGTTCACATATATTTTCTGAATTGATTGAATTGTCTAAAAATATACACAATTATAACCATTTTCTCCTCTGACTGTAAGTAAACCAGTACCAAGCACAGGCTACCTTCTCAGATGCAACAATATAGAGCTACAGAATGTCAAGCAGTCTAGAAAAGCCAGGCTTTTTTGATCTCTAACATAAAATCCAACATTAGCAAACAACACTGATTTTAAATCATACTGTATCTATGACACCTATCTTGAAAATTGGGAAATGTAACATCACTTCACAGGAGTGTTGTAAAAATCCTATTTTTAATGTGAAGCACAAAAATTCTGGAGTGGTTAAGTATCAGGGGAAAGCCCATTAAAAATAATAAGAAATCTTTCTGTCTTTGGACTATCCTGCAAGTTTTCCAGAGCCTTAAATAAAGAAAAAGTAATATTCTAAAATGTTGCTTGCACATAGGTTCCATGACCATAAGTAATCCACAAAAAAGACAAATTATCACATCATCATATCCTAAAGCAAACACAAAAAATAGGCACTTTTTTTTTTTTTTTTACTGATAATGGAATCTTAATGTTTCCTGAGATAAAGGAGCCTTAACTATGTCAAATGTGTAAGTTTTAATTTTTTTAATTTCATTTCAGTCACAAAAGGTTGAACAGAATTCATTCAGAATTTCCCGAAAGCTTTCAATTTTATGGGCTGAAACATTAAAAAAGCATATTCTGTAAAAACACAACCACCACTATCACTTCTCTTCCCTTGATAAACAAATTAGCCAAAAAAGATTTGTATAGCAAAATTTCAGTTTTCATCAAGTATATCATAAAACATTCTATATGTTCAAATTATGTTTTCCTAACTTTAGTAAGACCGAACAATTTATCTTCTGCAATCAGAAGACTTGCAAATTGCTTAGCTTATTTCTGATAAGTGTTTACAAGGACAAAGAAAAGTATGAATAAAAGTATTCAATTACCGTTTGTGAGTTTTGAGAGTTGCCTTGGAATCCTTTAGGTTTCTCCCATTGTGATTCTTAAAAAACAAAAACATGTTTCACCCATCATTCAATCCTGTTTATGTTTAATAACAATTAGAAAAAACAGATCTAAAGGATATGACATCTATGTGTGCACACATACAAACAAGTAATATAGATACACCTCACTGGAATATAAATCATCCTTGATCAAATTATGGCATGAACAATAAACCAAAGTATCATAATTACAGTTGGTTTTACCAGGACTAACCACCTTCCAGACTATGGCTGATACACAGATACTGGAATTTTAGTACAAAAAAGGTGTTTGTTTTTTAAATGGTAGCATAGGCCAGAGGAAACTAAACACACAAGATTTTTACCTTTTGGAAGTTATCTTGTGTGAGGAAGGGCTACAGTAAATACTAATGTCAATCCTTAAATTTTTAAGAAACAGTTTGTAACAGTCATTAATCATAAAAGAGGGTTGCTTTTATGCTTTAAAGTAGATCATAACAAATAGCTCCTCAACAGAAGTCAGTCAGTTAGATAAATCCTGTAAATGTGGAAAGAAACAATCAGACAGCAATCCATAACCACTCTCATTTAGTCAGGCACAACCAATTTATTTCACATTCCTGATAAGAAAGCTTCTTTAGGAAGAACACAGCTTTCTTTTTTATACTTAACCTCTGAAAGGCTAAACATTTCCAGAAACTGTGGAATTACTGCATTCTCCCATTATTAACAAACAGCAAAACCAGTCTGAAGTTCTGGATGCCTAAGCCTTGAATGTTAAATATCAAAACTCCATCTAATTGTTCACATTTTAATAATCAGCTTACTACTCAAGAGAGCAGAGGAGTAAAGAAATGCAGGTAGTCTTCTCTCATTTACATCCAATAAGTACATCTGCATTTGCTCCTCACTCATTTTTACCTCCTGTTCTTGTGTTGTAATAGTATGTATAGCCTTCGGGAGAAAACCCTTGCACCCACTCCTTCGTTTCAGTTTTTGGTGGCATTGAGGTGTCCTGAGGTGTCTTTTTTTTCTTTTCTTTCTTTTCCTTCTTTTCCTTCTTCTCTTTCTTTTCTTTCTTTCCTTTAGTTTCCACTGTGTTACTCTGTGTTTTAATCTGTGTTGAACTGGGACCTACATCATCTTAAAGAAAATAATACACTCTCTTAAAAAAAGAGTAATACTCTGAGCTGAAATATTAGTCACTCTTGAGCAACAGCAAATAGGAAATTTTGTTCTTATGAGTACTTGCACTCATTAGTATAACACTCACAGCAGGTTAACTTAAAAGATTATATTCAAAGAATCTTGCATTGTAGGAATACTATAGTGTCATAAGAAAGTCCAAATATCAAAAGATGAGTAACATAAAGAGAAAAACTATAAGGACCAATGAGCTCTTACTAAACAACAACAAAAAAGAAACTAAAAGAGTTATGAAAAAGATAGCTTCTACAGGAGCTTGAAACTACAAATTTTTTTTAAAGGATAATGTCTTCACATGGACAGAGCAAAGGTACTTGCTGAACTGCAAGCGGAGTAGGAAATTCTCATCTCCACTGTTTGACACCAGTGGGAACCTCTCCTACTCAACAGGAACTTTTGTGTCCAACTGGCAAAAGTGAAACATAAAATTAACTAAGGCAAGCGGCACTGCTGATTTAAAGCACCAACTACAGCCTATTTTTTGTTATGACATTGTTTGATTTTTCTACTCCAAATTGGATTGTTCTATGGACCAGAGGACACCGTAGCTGAAAACATTCTGTACTGCAACTTCTACTACTGGCAATTTGCAGACTCTTTTTTTTTATTTTTTTCTAATGAGCAAACACAGTCCTGGAAGTCTCCTCTCATGTTCCTAAAACCTAATTTAAGAAAAAACATTCCTATTCAATATTCTTTCAATTCTGTTTTTATTCCTTTGGCAGCTATATGAACTACCTGGCTTAATTCCAAGCCTTTTCAAATCCTCTTGATATGCTTTCATTGCAGCCTCCTCCATTGCTGCAAATTCTTTTGACATGTTTTCCTCTTCTTTTGCTTTTTCCAAGCTTTTCTTTTTAATCTAAAACAAAACAAAAAACCCAAGAGAATAAATTAAACAAGCCTGATAACGAAAGAGATTAAAAATAAGTATTCGTGCAAATAAGATACTTGAGTTACCTCACTAATTCTTTTTGCCACATTTTCTTTATGATTCTTTCCTCTTTCATGAAATTCAATGCTCTTAAAAGCGAGAAAAAACAAGAAAAGTAATATGTATTATACAATTTTAATTTAGTTAATTTTAGTTACTTAAAATTTAGTTAGACTAAACTTAGTTGAACAAGCCTAAACGTATCCTGTTCTGAAAACACTTGGAGCAAATGCTATAGCTAAAAAATGGCTATAGGAATTCAGGAACACTAAGAAACACTCAACATAGAAATTATGAAAAAATCAGTAACACTCAGTAACACTCCAAAATGGTATCATAAAATTTCATAGTCTGTATTTATAAGAATTAAAATTTTTCAAATAACACTTTTCAGCATACAGATTAGAGATAAGTAACAGGGAATCTGGCCTCCCTCTCCACGCTATCCTTCCAAGCATAATCCCTTTTTTTTTTTTTTACTCTGTTTTCATGCAAACTTTTAAAAACCATATGGCTTATTTAGAGTTCCAAATACTAGCTATGGTCCTTAATTAGATTATGCTATGCTCCACAAATATCCCATGAACTTAGACTAGTCTGCAGGTCCACAAATCTGAGAGAGAGAGAGAGAGAGAGAGAAAGAGAGAGAGAGAGAGAGAGAGAGAGAGGAAAAGGCAAGGTGGGAGAGCTGGGTAACTAAGGACAACAGAACAGTCTGCAAGCCAAAAAGCTGCCAGAAAGACTGAAGCCAGTAGGAACTGGAAGGAGTTCAGAAGCTCTACAGGTACAACAGTGGAAGTCTTCATGTGGTTCTCACAAAAAACATCTGAGCTCACTTAGGTGTTCAAATGTTAGGTGCCTAAGCCTGACCTAGTAACCCTAGAATTTCTTTGCACAAACTGATGTGCAGAGGATGTACATCCAGGGGATGATTCATGTCATTTAAAGACAGACTTCATAAGTCACCCAAATCCTCCCCTGTAACCTGTATTTCTCTTCACTGACTACAAGAAGAGACCTAAACCAAACAGCTCACACTTGTCATTCTGTACTGCAGGTATCTAATTGTAAGCCAGATGAAGCTTAGCTCCAGGAGTACCCCTGGCATCCAGTCAGGAATGCAAAACTTATTTCTAAGTGAGAAACCAATGGGTCTAGTAGTCTGCAAAAGGCATCTGCAAGTCAGAAACACCTTTCTGTAACCCAGTAATGTTTCTGTGGGCTGTGTGAAATGAAAGAAATCTGCTTTTAATGCTCAGAGGGCTGGCTATACCAGGCCTACCAGACATAAAGAGCACGTATGCCAGGTTTTGCTTTCTACTTGCATACGAAGGCTAGGAACAGGCGTGGACAAATTTTCAAGACAGACCAAATGTTAAATTACAGAACCTGAAGAAAAAAGCAGGGTCAGATATTTCAGTTCTTATCTGTACTGCCAAGTAGAACAGCACACACCATCTTGTACGCAGTATCTGGCTCTCATGTAATATATTTTAAATATCACAAGTATTACAAAGGCATTTTTAAACCACAAATTTCATGCATCAAGAGATTAGTATCAAAAGTGATGTTAAAAGACTAATTCAAATTCCTCGTATTTCAGAATCATTGACATAGTACGGTAGACCATCGTACAGGTCTGTTGTCTGCTATCCAGCACTTGCAGTAATCGCAGAATTTTTTTGGCTGAGATTTCCAGTAATCGGCCCTGGGGAGAGAAAAAAAAAAAGATGTATAATCTGAACCAATAATCAAAGACACCGATTTTTATACATATATAGCTTCAGAAACTAAATCTAGTCTTCTTTGGGTGATCAAGTGCTAAGAGTTTGGTTTTCTTTAACAAAGCATGGGGAGCAAGAGTAGCTATATTGACTACTGTGTCCCATAAAGCACAGTTCAGTACTGGGATTGTGCCCATCTGACCCCCGAAGACTGCAAAATTTTTACAATGGAGGTGATGCTGTAAGAACTAGAAATACAAGAGAAAGCAAGCCAGAGATAAACAAGCAGCTCTGGATACCCTAATTAAACACAGAACTTTGGAAACTGTACGCAGTGAGTTTAGCAACACAAAGGTGCAGTTCTGGGCAACGTGAGCTATTGCAGGGAATCCTAGAACAGATTCTGACCTGTGGGGTCACAGACACAGTAGTAAATTGTTTGGATGTTTCAATGTAAAAATATGAGTATTTCTGAACCATGCAATTTAGACAAGTTGCATATGTGTGAGGAAACTCGGGGAAAACTCTTCAGAGCTCAGAAGTCAGTACATAAAAGTATTTAACAATAAAACAAACAAACCCTTCAACAACTGTTTCTTCATCAAAAACCTCTTTCTAATGCCAGATGAGGCTTGTGCAGAAATAATTCAATTTCTTATTGGCTTTCAGCAACACATGCAGTGCTTTGGTTAACAGAACACATTCCAGCAAGAGACTTCTATGTTTGTAAGTTAAAATGAAAAAGAATGAGGGATGAGAACAAAAACATTTCAGGATCACACTGAATTAAAAAAGATCACTCCAAAAGATGATTCTTTGCCTCCCGTCTGAACATCAACGTACAGGGTTCAAGGAAAATACTTCCTGACATTTTTATTCAATAAAACCAAAACTTCTTCCATGCACAACAACAGCACCCTCAAACCTTATGATACATGCAAGCAGATCTTTCATAACAGAAACAGACCTGATTGACTCAACTCTTTAAAATTTAAGCAGATATCAAAATATGCTCTCCTACCAGTGTTTAATGTAAAAATACAATTTCTAAGAGGCTACAGTTATTTAAAAGTGAATGTACAAAGGATATGCTCTGCAAAAATACATCAACCTATAAGCAATACTGTGTTAGCAATGCGCAGCTTTTCAAGCAATTTTCTGGAAAGCTAGAAAGAAGCATCTGGGCTTCCCCCGATTTAAACAGAAATCTGCTCATCCCTAAATGGTGTACTTTAAAACTGGGTGATTACTTAGTCACACATTTAAGTAAAAGGCTTTTGAGATTTATATATCAAAATGTACTAGGGCCAAAGCCTGGGAAATCAAACACTCTGGCTGGAAAACCAGCTGAGCAGGAGGGAGAAATTCAGAGCTCAGAAATACCTCGAGGCCCTTTTTCCTATTTGAACTATAGCTTCTAAATTGTCTCTAAATCCTTCAACATCATCTAAGATAAATTTCCAGCTAAAAGCTGGGTTAACCTTCCTAAGCCAATAGACCAATTCTGACAGAAAACACATAAACTGTGAAAGAGCCTCACTGCATGTTTTGGAGGTGCAAGAACATCCGCATATTTCCAAGTTTAACCTAACAAGGCTGGTTCCTTCTCTTCAACAGAATCAAGCCTAAGTGCTAAAATTAAGACTGTACAGCTGCACCCACCAGAAGTCAAGACCTGAGAGTGTGACGAACTGTATTTTCACAGCTATATTTTCCACTGATTTCTTTCCTAAACACTACTGGACATCACATCTGTTGCAAACCACTGTAGCCACGCATAGAGTACTCGTGCTGGAGAACCTGAAGGCACACCTGGGGCGTAAGTACAAATCCATGTCTTGATGACAGAAGCCTTTTGTCTTCATCTCCTATTGGTTTTGATAAAGATTGGAGCTGGCTTTCTGTTGTTACATATAAAATAAATGTAAATGATACTCTGTGCAGAAGACCTGATATCCTGGGAACCTTAAATCTTGCATTTCATGATTAATGAAGTTCATTGTGTAAATTATGGTCCCAATTCTGCAACTTACAAGCATGAGGAATGTTATATGTTGAGTAATTCTCTTAAAGACTTTCCACTTGAATTCATAGTGCTCAAAAAAAAAAGCAAGCTGAGCTGAAATATCCCCTGAGTAACATCTGCCATTGTAACGATGGAGCCTGTAAAGCATCAATGGTGCTGTAACGAGAGCAAACCAAAGAGGAGTGTTTGGAAAGGAGCAGCAACTGAACCGAAACCCCACTTCAGTGAGATGCTACAGGTGCTTCACAGGCTCTGGTCACAAGCCTGAAAGTTAATCCAGCTCGATGACACTGTTTAAGTATGTGAATATTTTATTAATCTGCCAAATACAGGCTTGAGAGTAGATGTTGTTAAAGTGGTATAGAGGTCTTTTATACTTGAATAATTGTGTACAAATCAAGGGAAACATAGTTATTTTAAAAAGTCATTGCAGTCAAAAATGGTACAGCTTTAAGATGCCTTATCTTCTGCCTGCACTTACATCAGTAAAGTTAAGTCAGCTTTACAGCTGGGCCAACCTGCTGAGGACCAGAAAGCTGACCAGCTAGCCATCACCATCACAACCATCTTTCTTCCTTTCACTAAAACGAAGAGACAGTCCAAAGTGCATCAAGTCTGGCTTGTCCAGGTTTGCAGGGTTGAGGTACAGCACAGCACACATTCACCCAGGCGTGGCTATCCAAATGGGAGCTAGATGACACCGAACCCGAGGGGTGTGCAAGTTTTACTGCGAAGCTCTACCTCCCGGGAATGGTTCTGAAAGTCCACTTGGAGCGCAATTTTCCAAAGCTGGCTGAGCAAGTCAGCTTGGCAACCTGCTACTGGCCACGCAGGGAACAGAGTGGTGCCCATGTAGATGGGTACTGGGCAACTTCTAGACAAACTGCTGTAAACTTTCAGCCAGAGTTGGAAATCCTGTACTAACTTGCAAGAAATGTGTCTCCTAAAGAACCGTGATTTTCTTTCAACTTTTACTGGTCAAACCACCCAGGGGCAGAATGTGCAACAGTTTAGAGGGCTAAAGGGGAAGGAGGGAGAAAGAGGGGGTGAACATCAAAACGTTTTCTTGAAGCTTTAATGAAATGACAAACTCTTTGCTGCAAACAGCTGTAAAGTGCAAATAGTATCAATGTTAAAACCATTTTCAGATTTCTGAAATTTATTTAAAACTTCAAAGGGAGCGAGAAGACAAGGAAGAACAAATAGCAAGTCTGCATTAACAGCGCCCACCATATTTGCGATCTCAAAAGGTAAGAAAACTCCCAAACTCAGGTGTTTTTACTTTGCTTAATTAATTTCTTGAGCCATGAGAATCATGCAGCCTATGCTGCAACGACTGGGTTACACTCTCCTATGGCACGTGAACCACGCGTTTGGGAGCACGCAAAGGGGACAGGTTCTGTTGACAACGTTCAGAAAGCAACCTGCAGAGTAACTCCAGCAGTACTGGGGGTCCAGAGCCCCAAACTGTCAACCTGTGAGCTGCTTCTCCTCGTGACTTACAGTACTATTAATGTTTTAATAGGTGGTGCAGTCAGCCTTCCTTATATAGGGAAGCTACCTTTAGCTGAGACAGCTTTGCCAAACTTTACTTTGAGACTCGGCTGGAGGCTTTTGTTCCTACCACACACTGGTTGAAATTAAAAGGGGGGGAGGGGTAAAAAAAGAAACAACTATTTCAGGTGGTTCTGAAGACAAGAAAAAAAGGAATTTAGCCATGCAAACAAAATCTGGAAGCATTTGCTTTGAATAGGTCTGTTCTAAAACATCAGACTTGAAATTTGGCAGGCAGGCAGGGGGGTTTGTATCAGGGATGTATCTGTCTAAACTGTAAGCCTTTAGGGGGTAAAAACCAATACACACATGCTTAGCAGCCTTCTTTGGCTTTAACAGCTACAATCTGAAGACTTTACATAAAATTAGTATCTTACAGCTTTCTGCAGGTTTGAGCACTGAACAGCTTGTGCACACATCATCTTCTTGAATACAGGTGTGTGAAGTAAGTAATACACAGATTCAAGTTCCTGACTACAGAAGGAAATTAATTCAGAGTAGCTATTGTGGCTGCTCTATAACAGTCACTCAACAGGACAGTATTCGGAAATAGTAATAAATTCTATTTGGGAATACTGTGTACTTCTAACCAAAAGCAATAGTTCTGTAATGAAAAGAAGTAGAAAGAACAAAAGAAAAAAAAAAAATCACATCTATTTCACAATAGACCCTCCTCCACATGGGAAGCCATAATTCTAACTCAAGTATCCTAGTATCGGTAAGACCTAAGAATGCAATGCTAAAAGTGGCAGGGAAGGAGGCCAAAAAGGAACGGGTTTTCTTGTACCATAAAGTAGGTCCCAGTGCCATGGCCCTAATGACTCACGCTCCCAAATGATTCACAACAATTCCACATTCATTCACAGCACACTAATCCTACCCTAAAAACTCTTCTTAGATACATACCCTTAATTTTTCTTTGGTATTTAAAAATAAGGACTCGGGAAAATGGCATTCCCGACACACTGAGTACATGGGGCTGTCCTTCTACCTAACCTTAGCTTGTTGGCCTTCTAATATTCCGCAGAATACATGTCTATATGTGGGCTCCCAGACAGTAATACTGGATGGGAGTTTCACAGCATTTCTGTGAAGGGTTTCATTCTTCTGGCCTTCAAGTAGATTATATTTTTTGCAATGCTTGTGTATATTCTAATTTACAACCTGAGCAGGTGCTTCTTTTTATATTATCCCCCTCTGAACAACATACAAATCATAATACCCCACAAGACAGTCTGAGCGGAGAGCAGAGTCTGCACAAGCCACTCAGTCTGACCTGTACTGGTGCTGAAGATCATTTGCATGGATCTGCTTTGCCAGACCTCTTTTCTAAATTGTAAATTAAATCACTTGAAAGGTAATGTTACAAATATTTTTAACAATATACAAGAATGCACAAGAATATCAGGGCAGGCAGTCCTCTGCATGTACAGAGCTCCAACGAAGCTCATCTCCCCTAACTTCAGTTGTCCAAAAAGTGAGATATCAAGTTTTCTTAAGTTCTCTGTATCAATAGATGGAGACTGTCATCTGCAAAATGCTGCTGTTTCCATCCGAAATAGGCATCTGAGAAGCAAACTGAACTCCATACATGCATGTTTCTTCCATATACAGGGAACCTAAAGCGAACTACCTGAGTCAGCCTTCAAAAGTTAAATATCTTAAGTCAGGCATATCTACTGAGAGCAGAGGTCTGCTGCTCTAGATGCAGGAGGAGGATATGGGCTATGTCAGGAAGAATATGATAAGAAGTAGAAGAGAGAGGAAAAAACCAGCAACATAAATTGGGTCAAGAAACCATTCAGGTGTAATTTTAGCAGTAACTAAAATTAAGAACATTGCTGTATGTAGTATCAGTCTGCAAGCCAAGCTCACACAACCTAACCATCAAAGACTTCCCCAAAAAGATCTCTGAAGATATTTTTGATCAGGTTCATTATTTTTTTTTCAGCATGGATATCTTGAATATATTTTCAGGATATCTTGAAAAGTAACAGAAACGAGCAAATGCCATTCATATGACATCCTCACTTAATAAAGCCCAAAGCTTGGATCTTTCCCCCCTCCAAATGTGCTCAGGTATTACCACAAATTCTCTAATTAAACACTTAAAAGAGATCCCGATGGCCAGCAAAGCCAAGGCATAGCGGCTTTCTTCTACGCCCTTCACCCAGGACCAGAGGCGCCAAAAGGCGGCTGGGTTGGAGGGGGCAGGGGGGACGGCGGGACACCCACCCCCGCACGACGGGAAGGCCCCCGCAGGCGGAAGGCGAAGCTGCCCGGCGTGTCTGGGAGAGATAAGGGACCGAAAGCGCAGCAGAAACAAACAACCGGGGGGTGGGGGGAGAACGGGCGGGAGCAGAGGGACCAGAGAGAGAGGGAAATACCTCGATCAGCGAGGCGGGGGTCGCCGGCCGCAGCTGGGGCACAGACGCAGCCCGGCTGCCTAAGGCCTCCCCACGGCCAGCGGGCACCGGGGGCGGGCCCGGCCCTGCCGCCGGCGCTCCCACCCCGCGTGGCCGGCCCTGCCCGACCCCAGCCCCGGCCTGCAGGGCGGGGGGCTGCGCGCGGAGCTGCGTTGCCGGCGCTGCCCGCTCCCTCCCGGCCCCCCGCACTCACATCGCCGCGTCCCCGGCAGCGCCGCCGCGCCGGTCCCCTCCGCTCGCCGCCAGCCGCGCCGCGCCGCTGGGGCGGGCCGGGGCGGGGGGAGGGAGCGCGGCGACGGGAGCCGGGAGGGCTCAATCCGCGCTCTCCTCCCCCGCCCTTCCCCACCTCCTGCCTTCGCCCGCTCCTCCTCCCCCGCCCCCGGGAGAGGCGAGCGCTTTGCGGGGAGCCGCTCGGCGAGGGAGCCGCCGCTGCCGCCGCTCGGTGAGTGCCGCCCGCCCGCCACAGGTTGCGGCGAGCCCCGCGCTCGGGGGGACGGGGAGGCTCTCCCCCCTCCCCCGTGGGGGGTCGAGCCTCCCGGTGCCGCGGGTTCGAGCCCCGCCGCCGGCAGCTCCCCGTGCCGGGCTGTTCCTGCCCCGCCGCGGCTGTAGGAGACTGGAGGTGCGGGGGGGGGGCGAAGGGGCTAGGGAGGTGGCGGCGGGCCCCGTGCGTGCGGACAGCGGTGCGCGCCCTGGGGCCGCGGACAGCGGCGCCCCGTCCCGCCGGACACCCCTGACAACTTTCTGAGGAGTTGAGGCAGCGCGTGTGCCGGGGGGCGCTGCGTGCCGACCTCGCCTCCTCCCGCTGCCGCCGCCGCCCTGCCCTCCCTGCCGGCTGCCTCTCCCCGCCGTCGTGGGGCAGCGGCGGCTCCGCGCTGCCGGGGCGGGAGCGCGCGCGCGGGACGGTTGGCGGCCGCGCGCCCCGGCGCGGGGAGGCCGCGGCGCGTGCGTGTGCGCGCGCGCCTGAGGCGGCGGGGGCGGGCGCCGGGGCCAAGGGCCGGCGCCGCCCCGGCCCCGGGGCCGAGAGGGGGGGAACGGCACACGACACGGGCGCCCCCGGCACGTCGGCCCCGGACAGGCCGTGTTGCCACCCGGGGGTGTTCGTTCCTGCCGTGCCTTCGGGTGGCCGGGGCTGGTGAAGCCGGAGAAGCCCTTCCTTAGCCGCTCCCCCCCCCCCCGACCCCAATAAAAGTCACACCGGGTTTGTATTCCACCCCCCCGCCAGCGCTGCGTGACTGATTTCCCGACGGTGCCGCGAAAAAACTGATGCTAATTCACCGACTACAGCTGGCAACCTTTTTGCTATGGTCGCGCACAAGGGCGGAGGAGAAGCCTGCGGAGTGAGTCATGGTCTTAAGAGGCCCTCTGGTTGTTTATGGCAAAAACGGGGGGTGGCTCATTCAACATGTGGGAAATAAGTGGAAGAAGAGTTGCTTAAATTCATAATGGAAGAGTGAGACAGAGGGAACCGTACATACCACCCCCCCACCCCAGACTGCTATCCAGCAGCCTGAAAAAGGAGGGGGGGGCATTAAACGTTGCGTTTTCCTGAAGGAGGACTTGTGGTCAGACTGTCATAGCTAACTGCAGTAGTTATGCATTTGTCAGCGTTTCCATTATAAGTGTAGTTTTTATGTAGTTTACAACTTGGTTATAAAAATATGCACTGGGTTGAAACTTGGTCGACGGCCTCTTCTCCAGAAACATCTTTTAACCAAACTTTGAAATTACTGTGCTTAGATGCTAAGTGAAAATCCATGGAAAATACTTGCCTTTTATGTTGCTCTGAACTTTAAAACTTAGCTGCTTACACACATGGATGCATTTACAGCTGTTAGTCCAAAAAAAATTCTCCTCCCCCTAAGTTGGTTAAATTGGGGAAGAGTTGAAAGGCTTGGCCTCTGCAGGCATTGCTCTTTACGCGTCAATTAGTGCCGCAGAGACTCTCTGAAGAGAGAGAGTCTTGCGTGGTCCGTGCCGCCTCGCGTCAGGGCACCCACCTACAGAAGTGACGTGGGGCACCGCGTGTCCGCACAGCTCTGACCGTCGAGTGGCAGGATGGTTTGAATGCATGAGCGCTGCGGGCAAGAAGCCGGTGTTAAAATGAAGGCGGAATATGTTAACTTTGCTCTGTGGGATGTATTTTTTTTTTTTTACCCTGTCTGTTCAAATGCTGCTTCTGAGACAGGGAACAAGCACAGTATTTAAGAGGTTTCATTTCTGTACCTCTGTATGTACACGTATCTGGATGGCGCGAAACATGCCTGCCACCCAGTGGATGTTGCTGATCTCTATATTACTCTATATTCTATACATTTACTACTTCTCCTCCCTGCCCAGCTCTACCCCATCGGTAAGTTTGCAAAGCAAAATGCTCAGGAGTTGTAAAAATGCCGGGCTTATCTGGCCATGCTGGACCTGTGCGTGATGATGGCGTCCATCGTGACGTGACCTGCCATCGTCCTTCCCGGCCAGCTCGGGTGAATCCGCCAAGGTGTAGCAGCTCCCCGGCTGGGCAGCAGTGAGAAGTGATGTGACCAAGGCAGATGATTATACGCAGAGGGAGAGGCAGTTTCACGCCTGAGATGGCTGGAGAATTGGATTTTGCAGTCCCTGCCTGTCCCATAGGGTTTCCATGTAAACGTAAAGGTTTTTGCACGTGGGCTGTTGGTTTTTCTGTGTGCCTGGCCTGAGTCCCTGGGATCTGCTGTGCAGTTACGCTGAACGTGTCCATATGGGACAGAAGTCAACGGCTGTTCGCTCTTGACGTACAGAAGATGTTTTGTAGGTCTAAGCCTGTTGGAAATACAAGTCTTGAGCGTCAAAATTGGTCCTCAGGGTCCACATCTTTTTGCTTTAATCTTTTCGTATCTTAGTTTCCCATCTTTAAAAAAACATGGGTGACAGTTTGCTTTATCTTATGGATTACTGCAGTGATGGGAACCATAGAAGAACCTGGGAGAAAAGAAATAACTCCCTCTCTGGTTTGAAAGTATATAGTGATGCTCTAGAGAACAAGGGCAAAAAGAGGAATTTGTGTGTTAATTATAGCAAAGCTTCTATGGGGAAAAAAATGTGCCCAGGTCATTCGCAATTAGAGATGGACCTCTGTGCATATAAGCACTAGGAGACAGTTTTAATTACCATAGGCCACTTAGTTCTAATAATTCCTGAATTCTGCCATGTTAAACACATTTTTAATACTGCTTTTTGTGTGTAATTTCCTAGGGTTTTTTTCCCTTAGGAAAAGAGCTGAAAAGCAGATAGGCAGCCTAGGGTAGCGTGCTCGTGTCACCATCCTTCATCGGCTGGATTCCTAATGTAACACCTGGGACTCTGCTGTTGGAGCTCTCTGTTGAGGATAACTGGTGGTGGTGGGTCATGGCTGTGGCCCGTGTTGCTGCGAAGACCCACAGGATGGGGCAGGGAAAGGGCAAGGAGAAGCAGGACTCCCGCTCGTGTCCCAAGTATCTCGTGCCATCATGGCCTCCACCAGCCCCTACATGGAAAGCCTGGAGCCTGCTGCTGTTCCCTGGCTTGGAGCGCGGTTATTTGAGCTGCAGCCCTGTCCTGCACGGCTGCAGGGGAAGAAGTTGTTTATTGCTGTGGGGATGGCCTATGTCATCTGATCGGCATGAGGAGTTGAGAATAATGTGGACGTGGCCTAGCAAATACCTACTGACAATGCACAAAGTGCAATTCGTCTTAGGACGCTTGACCAAATGCAGGTGGATTTTTCATGGGGGCAGCACAAAGGACACCTCCAATATAGCGGCTCCAGCCCTCATGTCGGATTTCAGATCTGTCACCAAGAGCTGGAAGGGTGCTATAACCTTCCAAGTTTGCCAGAGATTTCTATTAACCTTGAAAGATAGCATTTTCTCCGGTCTTATTCTGAAAACAGCTGAAGTATTTTGGCTGAGTTTTTCTCATTGCAGTCTACCTCTTTCTGCACCCCTCCCTCAGAGGCAACCTCTACAACACATGGAACAAAATTTAGCCTGAGGCAGACATTCAACTTGGAAAATTTCAACCCAAACAGTCTGGCCAAGTTACAAGCAGCTGGAAGTAGCATCTTGCATTGGAAGTGTTCAGCAACCGCCTAACAGGCGGTGCTACAAGCTTCATCAATACTGTGTATATGTTTGTGTACATGGAAATATGCTGCTGTACTATAATATTAATTAATAGGTTACCCAGTTGACTAATTGGCACCCAGTTGTTTCTGAATTTTTTTTTTAATAGAGAATAGAACCTAAAACTCTTTGGCTAATTGTATGAATGCTTTTCCTTACTCACACTATTCATTGTTGTTTTCCTGGCTGAAAAATTGAAAACTCCAAAATGGAGCCTCTGAAATAAATGACGAGCCAAGGCTTACTCGTTCTGAATCTTTCAGAATGACTTAACAATTGTTAAAGACCAATTTACAGTAGAACTAGAGCAAATTGCTTCCCAGCGTTTTGAATTGTAAAAAACCACATCTCCCAAATTCCTAAGCTATTCATCAACTGTTCTATTGTAGCAGACTCACCCTATATTGTGTCCCTGATATATCTATTAAGTCTGCAGTGAAGTGTGAGTTTAAAACAATTGTGCCATGGAGTCACTGTGGAATAAATACCACAAACATTGGCAAAGTTGCTTCATAAATCTTTCTTAGTTTAGAGAGGAACTTAGGCGTGCCTTTCTTCTATGGGAGTGCAGCTGTTTCTTGTGGGGTCCCCCGGGGGCTGGATATTGGTGTAAGGCTGTTTAATATCATTATATTCGCAGTTTTTGTGACAACATCTCATCATTACCAACAGATTACATGCAGTTTTGCGCACGTGTGGAACAAGTTACTAGTACAGCGTACTCCAAATCGCTTTTTTAAATGGGTAGCATCCAGCAGAAGGCATTTTTCATGCACCCAGATACAAAGGAACCAGGAATGCAGTTACACCAGCAGGATAGGAGACTGTCTTCGGAACTGGTAACTTGAAAGAAGGCTTAAGAATTTGTGCGGAGAATCATCTCAACAGGAGTTTTCATTGTAATGCTGCAACTGAAGTGTGGTCTTTGGCAGTACAGCAATATAAATATTGCACAGAAATAGGAAAGTACGTGGCATTAGTAAGATCACGGGAATTCTGTATCTGGTTTTGCCGCTCACATGTGAGGAATGATGTGACATATTAGTAAGAGCGCAGTGACAAAAGTGATCCAGAGTTTGGAAACCAAGCTTCACAATGCAGGGTGTACAGAGTTTATTCAGCTCAGAAGAAACTGAAAGGGGAAATTATGCCTGTATATATTGTTCGTATGCGTAAGGAAAATGCATGATACTTACTTGACCCTACTGAGGCATCCAGTGTCCGTGAGCTGAAGTTAGATATGTTGTTCCTTGAAATAATAAGTAGCAATGAGGGCCACAAAGCATTGTAATGGATTTGCTGTTGCTGGGAGTGTTTAAAGTGAGATGGGATTTCCTTCTCAAAGATGGGCGGGCTTTGGCTTGGTTCGGTGGAGGACGTTTCCAGTGTGTGTAGAAGGGGGAAGGACTGTGCTCTATCCACCTACATTCTTCACTGGATTGATAAAACAAGATTATTTGTAGTGCTTTCTGTGTATTGTGGCACATGTTGCTATCTTGGACAAGATTATAATAAAATGTCATGCTTCAGAACTTGGCTGGTTTTCTCTTGGGTCAGGAAGACCATTTTTTCTTGGTGCTCAATTTGACTTCTGGGATTATGATTAATTATTGCATACTATTCACTTTCCTCCAGAGCATCAACATCTGGTGGCAGCTGAGACAGGATATTGGGTATTCACCTTTCTCACTTACGTCTCTCTGACAGTAGTACAGAGCCCCCTCATATTTCCAGGTTGGTGTACCATCTTCCTTTGCTCAGCATACAGACAGCTATATCAAGGGATGAAGAAATTTCCACACCATTAGACAGGCAAGGATGTCACTCACCGTTCAGAAGTCAGCTGCTGAGGGCTCAGGGTGCCTGAAAGCCCACTCTCCCCTTAACCACCTCTCTGTCCTTTGGGCATGCCTCTCCTGCCGCCAGATCTCCTGCCGCAAGCAGGCACCAGAGACAGGGACGGAGGTACGCGTGCATATGGCTTGGCAGCGTAGCACCCCCACAGTCACTAAAACGACCGAAGTTGTGGCAGTGAAATAATTTTGTAACCTGAAACACATGACTGACTGCTCGAATCAAGTTCAAGCATTACCTGCAGAGTTCCTTTTCAGGCAGCTTCACAATAAAGCTGAAGGTTTAATTTGGCCTGGGAATTGCACTTGAGCCTAGATAGTTATGAGATGATGTTTTGTAGTTCCATAGTTCATTCTTTTTAATATAACAAGCAGACACATTTTTTCCTCTGGCATCTGAACTAGAATAAATATACTTTAATGTTAAAGTATTTATTTCTGTAGGAAATCTATTTTATTTTACCTACTCTAGGGTACATGGTATGAAAAAGCATGCCAGGATCTGAGGTGCAATATTTCACACAGTGGTCTCGATTTGGACTTTTTCATTCACACTTTAAAATATCCTATGAATCTTTCAAGGTAACAAGTTGCATTTTCTGTACAGGATGACATTACTGGAAGTTTCCCTGTTGAGAAGAACTGAAACTTGAGGAGCCTAAGTTCTTGTAAATCAGTATCTAGACTTCTCGAAATCATGCATATAAGTATTTCCACTTACTTGGAAATACTTAAGTGCTAAAGTACTCCTCTCAAACACGATTTCTAAAAACACTTTCCTCAGCTGCCTTATTGAGATGTGCATGTTTGAGAAAATAATGACAGTACAGCCTTCTAGGGTTTGGCCCATAAGCCTATCGCTACGTTCGTTGGAGTTAATAATGCTCTATTGATTTGCAGGAGATACACGATCCAACTCACTAATAAAGTACAAATCGGGTTGGAAGTTTTCAGTTTTTAAGAGCTCTAGTTAGGTTACTTAATAAACAACTTCTTGGAAAATGGCAAAATCAAAGGATCAACAGTAAATTTTGAATCCTATTTTAAAGTTCCACTAGTTGGATAAAACGGGTTAATATGGAGATGGTAATGAGTATCGCCACATGGCATCTGTTTTGACAGTGCAGTCATGGGTTGTAGTTTCCCACCTGATGACACCTTATTGTGTTTGTAATATTTAATGAGCTTTACTCCCTTGCTGGCTGTGAAGTGAAGCAGTGTTTTAGGCTGAGATAAAAATTTACAGACTTGTTAAGTGACCTATGTCCATCTCGGGGGCATATCAAATTTGAACATAGTACTATTAAATAGCCGAGCTATATAACTGACTGTGTGCCTAGCAGCACAAATTGTGTGCACGTAGGATAATTATGCACCCAGACAACCTAATTAACAAAGGCTAGAAATAGTAGTAGGACCAAGTTCTCTGCCAGGTTTGATTTTATCCCCTCACTGGTGCCAAATGTAACTATAATCAAGATAGTCACGTTAGGTGTTCTTATTCAGTGTATTATTCTGTACCTGCCGTGTGTGTGCAAACTTCCCATGCAGTCCCTAGTCCAGCACATCTGTGGCCAGTGAAGATGTAAGTTTGCCTGCTCCCCAGTATTAGTTTAATTTCCTTCTTTTATGTATGTCTGTATACAGAAATATCTTTTTTCTTTTTAAAACCTACTATTTCAGATTCCCCTGTGTGCTCTAGGCAGCGTGATATTCCTGTCTCTTTCCTCCTTTAATACAACAGTGATATTAAACAGTTACAGTGTCTGAAGTACCTGGTTATACAGGCATTGACAAAATTTAATGAGGTGTTTCAGCTTGCTTGACCTTGTTCTGCAACTCATTTATGCGTCATGTATTCAGGTAGGAAGCCCAGCATGCTCCAAGGTCGCTCACACGGTATCTGCTGCTGCAGCTTGTGTTTCAACATCTGCCGCTGCTTGGAGAGACGCTGCTCCTGTGTCATTTCCAGCAGCTCACACGTTAAGCATGTATCGGATGCTTTTGGGGTGTGCTTGGGCTCTACAGGGTGGGACACGAGTTGGTGGTTGAGAAGTGGAACTGCTGGTAGGAAAGTTGTAGGACCCGCAACTTGCTGCAGACCTTCAGAGACCTTTTTTGGGCAAGAGGGGGTTGAACAGCATCCTGGCATCTGTTCTCTGCTCTTGGAATTTTGTTAAGAGGGGAAGTTCAATGAGAAATTGCAAGGTCTTTCAGTGTTGGTCAAAAGAATGACAACAGATACGTTTGTTTTGAAAGAGCCATCCAAAACAAACCTTTAGGGGTTTTTTTTAGGTTTTCCTAGTTGAACAAATTTTATGGGTTAACAGATTTAGTCTTTAGGGTTTGTAAACATTTTACTAAGGCTTTTTCAAATTCAGTTTTCAAATGTTAATGTTACGGCATAGTAAAAACTTTCAACCATTACAGGTGTATTTTAATGAATGAATGAACTGGCTTCTGACCATAAATAAATTGCAGCCAAGATGGGGAGAGCCAGAAATATACTTTTATATTCTTGGCAAATTACCATTTGTGAAAATTTTCCAGGACACATCTATTGATGTTAAATATTTTTCATTTCCTTGTGATCAAATTTACTTTTATCATTTTTGTACTCTTTGAGGAGGGGAGAGGGTGATTGCATCATTATGTACCTCATTCAAGGTGAAGTATGGCAAATATATTACCTTAAGTCTGATCTAGCTACTTGCTTTGCCTCTGGACCTAGTTTCTGGGGCAGTCTAAAACAGAGGTTGGGCAGCTGAACAGTCACAGCATGTTTTCAGGATGTTGTTTGCTTAAGAGGTCTCGATATTTTTTTCTGTGAGAAAACCCGTACATTAACTTTTGTACGTGTTGTGTTTTGTCCCTCTGAAATAAAAGCTGCATCAGAAATGGGGGTTTGTAGTCTCTGAATAGTCCTGCTGATAAAATGGAGATAATTTAAACTGCTATAGAATAACTGGGAGCTAGATCAGTGCGTACAGAAGAACGTTGAGTTGCATTCATTACCCAGAGTAAGAAATTTAAATTCCTCTCGCCCAACTTAGTGTGTGGACAGTTGTTTATCAAAGGATTTTTTTGGGTTCTTTTTAAGAACAAAATGTTAGCTTTTACTAAACGTGAGGAAATTGGACTCAAATCTGAACGCTGCTACCAAGTAACATTGAAGAACAATCATCTGTAGTTACAGCTTAGATTTCTTTCCCTTCCTTTCCCAAATATTGTGTTAGCATGATGTAGTTTTGAGGAGATTAAGAGCATGAAGTGTGGACAGGCAGTTTTTTCACCTAATTAATGATCAGATTTTCTACGTGAGCAGTAGCCATCAGTGAAGCACAAGAGCTTTCCCAGTGGGTATGACCAAGAGTTCAAGCTCAAGATCTCCCAATTCCTTTTAGATAGTCTGGGCTTACTTTGCCGTGCTTTACAAACAGGGAGGAAGGTGCCTAACCTTCTAACCACCTAACACAAGTCTTCTCATGCAGAAATACTGGCATCCAAATCCCATTAGGAGAACTGACTTTGCAGCATTTTTTGACTATTTTGGTCATAGGAGTAAGGGGAATGACCTCATGTTAGTAAATGTCATTCCCTTTTCTTAAGGCTTGTGTGGTTATGCCAGTAATGATGTTCTGCAAGGTGGAAGGCTGATGGGCAAAGGGGTGAGAGCCTGACTGTAATTTTCTTTAGTTAGGTAGTACTAGGAGGGAGAAGGCCATATATTTACACCTTATATTACACCCCCACCCCACCATTTTGAAGAATACAGAAGTGTGGAAGAAAACAATCCTTGAGCCAGCACAACTAGTCAATGATTATATGCTGTTTTCCCCATTCTTCTGTTTTGTTTTGTCTATGTAGGATTAAAAGGTCTTTGCTGTATTAACTTTGGCCTGCAGATCTTCAGCCTGCTACTTTCTGCCTTTAAACATGGATTGTTCCCTGGGCATTAAAAGTAAACACGCAGGTTTCCTGTGGATTTGTATCCAAAGCGTGGTGCTCCCTCCTCCCCGTTTCCCTTCCTATATGGTATCTAGCTGCCATTTCACCTCAAAAATGCAAATGTGCATCTCCTGATGATACAGGTGGTATCTTTCCTGTTTGCTGCCTGCTGTTGCTAGCTGGCGCTTAATGGTACAAGTGAATTTTCCAATGTATTGTATAATTTTGTTGCATAATTACTGCACCTCCAGATCTGACTTTTGCTGGAATGGTGCACATACGATACAGGCATGTAGCTTTGAAAATGCTCACTGGATAATGTCATTTAATCAAACAGGATGGAGGGAAATTAGTGTATTTTCAGAAAGTAGGTAGAAATAATGTGCCTAACCCTATTAGAATCACCTGGAACCAAAACCTTCGGATAGGTTATTTGGGATCTTCTGGTGAAGCAGCAGCCTGCTGCATGCTATTAAGGATTAGCAATAAAGGAATGAAAGGATGCTTGTTTAAGGTAGCAGAGTTAGTTTTCTCACAGAATAGAGAGTAGCAGGGACAAAGCTGTGCCTAGCTCATGCAAAGGAGCAAGGGCGCGTATCATAAAACCAACAGGCCTGAGGATGTGGGCAATTAATAAAAATAAAAAAGTCATTTTCTTTACTCTTTCACCTTCCTGAGTGAGATCTGTCTTCAGAAAAGCAGTTTTAATTATTCTGAATTTTAAAATTAAATTAGTTTGATATTATTCTTCAGTAGTGGTTGAAATAAAGGAAGATTTCCGTGACCACAGTCACAAATAGCATATTTTTGTCTGATATGCAAAGCTGGAAAACATTTCTAATGTGTCTCACTAAAAAGGGAGAGCATTAAAAGTAAAAGTTGAAGAAATAAAATTTGTTACAGTGGATGAAACACTCTGAATTTAGGCTACCATCCTAGAACGTGAGCACTCTGCCCTCAAATTTAGGTCTCTGTCCCTTGAAGGTAGAGGGAGTTGAAAGCATTCCACTCTGGCTAGTGGGATGTTTTCCAGAGCACAGACATCTTTAAAGCTGATGGACCCTCAGTAAATGCAGGACAAAATGGGTTATAAGGTTAAAAATATATACGGAAAAGCTAAATTGACAATATTAGATTAAAATAATAAACAGAAATGTATACATAGGACTTTGGATGGAGCATTGAGAATACTAAGTCTTTATGACAGGTTACTCGTGGAGAATATTGAGTTCCCTCCATTAAATAAATGACCTCTGTTAGTGGGAAGCAAGAGAAAAATTACATCTGTAAAACCATGCCTACCATAATATCCTCTCATTCTCTTAGCTTCTAGTTCCCAATTTTGTTTTCAGGGCTCCCTAAACCACAGAGTCAAGAAGGATGATTCCTGGGAGGCTTTTGGAAAACACATCGTAATAGCAGCAATTCTCTATGGAACCAAGCCTCTACGTGTGTGTGCAATGGTATCTTCTAGGATATGCCCGACTGCTGTTCCTCGTTTTTATGGGCAAGTGACAATAGTAGACGTGATGGTTTGGTTTCTTGGAGTGATCCACAGGATTGTAATCTTACAGGATTTGCTGGTAGGACTGCTCACCCGGCTGAAGATCAGTGTGGAGATGCAAGGCTGCTGTTTGTGCAACTTGAAATATAGTTGAGAGATCAAAATGTCGTCGTCGTCTCAGGAAGGTTTAGAGATGAGACAAAGACAATTCTGTTCCTTTTTCCGGGTACAATGGAGGTATATTCAGTGTCTCTATCCTCTTCTCCATGATTTATTTATTCACCAATTGGTTAATACAGCATGTATTTACATAGGTAAGCCTGCTACTAAAAGTATTGATTGTTTCCTGAACAAGCAAGTAATCGGGTCGTGTTTCTAGCTAACTGTTCTTCAATAGCCAGTTCTCTATCTGAATGAGTTGCGATGGAAAATGGATTCATTCACATGAGTTTACTTTTTTGCACAACTTTTTTTTTTTCCTCCTGTCTCTCCAAGTTAGCACTTTTATCTTTTTCTTTTAATTAGAGCAGCTGGAAGAGCAGTAATAAACACTCTTTCCTTTCCTTTGTCTTCACATCCTGAACAGTGCAGAAATACCCTGTTGCATTCTCATGAGCATCTAAAATATTTGTGGAACTCTAGCTCAACATTTTTCTAAAACTGATGTTTATCTGGATTTCATTAATTCCATAAATTTGGCCTGTATCCATACAGGGAGTCGGCACAAGTGTGCGAGGTAGCCAATATGGCTTGCCTGGGACGGCGGGATTGAAAGGGCAACAAAAATTGGAAGAGAAGCAAACAGTGTTTCATCTGACTGGAGCAGTGGAAAACCTTGCAGCAACCACCCCGACCTGCGCATATGCTAAGTGCTCTTTGTTACTGTCTAAAACACAAGCGCGGATAAATAATTCCCTGGTACTTTTTCAAGATATCAACAATAATTTCCTATAGCGCAGCTGACTTTCTGGGGTTGCGCAGTCTCTGCAACCTAACTCCCTAGCCTTTAAAAAAAAATTAATTAAAAAAAAGGCAGCTGCAGAAGTACAGCTTTGGGTCCAGAATTGTCTAGCTAAGGGCGGTGCCTGGCTGTTCTCCCTTAGGAGAGAGTTTGATGGGGAACATTATGATCCCTCCCCCTATCCTCTCGCTCTGTATAAAGGCCGAACGATAATAGTAATACTAACGTTGCTGTGCTGTAACTTCTGTGCATATCTGTACGCTTGTCTCTGGCTATACCAAATACTTTGTCTGTGATTAATAGCATTCCTTGCATAGAAACTTTTACAAATCTCAGCTTCCTTCTTGATTTGATTTTTATACTGATAAATATTGACATTAAAAAATCCAATGTGAACACTGGGTTTTTTTTTTTTCTTTTTCCCACTATGTGTTTATTATTCTTTAATGTGTTGCAACATCCAAAAATGTAATGAGTGACTCACAGAATGAGAAGAGGAAAAATACAGTTATAGCTTTTTAATGAGGATTCCTCAGTGGACTACAGAGTGTCCCAGTTAAGAAACCACTGTTTGACCATATAACACCCACCCAATCCTTGCTTTTCTGTTCCTTCTGTGTGTATTTGCAACATAGTTTCACTTGGTATATATTTCTATTCATTCATTTGCCTAATATTTTTTTTTTCTGTCATATCAGGGATGACAAAATTCCAACATTAAAAACAAAACAAAACCCACAGAACAACATGTTTACAAATAGTTCTGGATTTTTAAAATTTTGTGTGTGTGTGTAAGGAAGGAAAAGAGCAAAGACTTAAGTTTACCACTGCTGGCATAGTAGCATCTCTAATAGTTTTAGACTGAGTTTGTATTCTTAAAAAATATCTTTGCACAGATTCCTGAGCTTCAGTCTGAAGATTACTTCAGTCTGGAGAAGAGGAGGCTGAGGGGGGAGACCTTATCGCTCTCTACAACTACCTGAAAGGGGGTTGTTGGTCTCTTCTCCCAAGTGACTAGCGACAGGACAAGAGGAAATGGCCTCAAGTTGCACCAGGGGATGTTTAGGCTGAATATTAGGAAAAATTTCTTTACTGAGAGAGTGGTGAAGCATTGGAACAGGCTGCTCAAGGGAGGTGGTGGAGTCACCATCACTGGAGGCGTTCGAGTAACGTGTGGACGTGGCACTGAGGGACGTGGTTTAGTGGGCATGGTGGTGTTGGGTTGATGGTTGGGCTTGATGATCTTACAGGTCTTTTCCAACCTTAGTGATTCTGTGAAACATAACCATCCCATTAAAGCAACAGAGCTCTGAAGGAGTAGAATAGTGGGGGATCTGAAGCTCACCTTGTGGGATGATGTCCATCACTGATCTACTTCAAGAATCAACGTTGACTTTCTTTCTGGAAAGATTGTTCCTTATTCTTGGAAAAATCTAACCTTTTCTTTCATACATATGTTTTTGAATTTTAACAGTATTTCTTAATTTCACTTCATGCCTAGTATCCCCTCACCTTTGTGTCTTTCTTGTACAGTAGCAGGAAACCTGTATTTGCTTAAAAGCTTTGTTTTGAGTGCAAATCCATAGAAATAGATAGGCAACCTGATACTTGTCTTTCAAACCAGCTGTACACCCAGGTGACCATTTCCTTTGGAAAACTGTGGATCTAGCGTAATCATACTGCAGTCAGGATTGTATAGTTTTGTATGATATTAAAGTATATTTTTAAAGAATTTTCAGGGCTGATACACATATTGTGTGAGAATTTGGGGTAAAAACATTGTATTGCGATGCCCTTGCTGGTTCTCTTGAGATATCCAGTAATTATTACCATACAAAAATGAGGTCATTTTGGCTTTCTTTGTTGCAAATATGTTGTAGTGAGGTGTTCTGTACATAAAATAGCATTACCGTTACAATGCATAGCTATATTAGGGCATTAAGTAGATGTACGCTGTCTTCTGCCTTGTTTCAGAAACTGTTTTTGTCTTTTCAAGCAGTAAGCTTGTCTAGATGGGGAAAAAAAAATCTAGAAAGAGTTACCCATTTGTTGGTATAAAATACATTTCTCTGTCCATTTACTTCCCAGTCTTTCCGTTAGTTTCCTTACTTGTTGTAGGGCCCATGCTGGAACAGTATCTAGAGATAGTATGTAAAGATGTGAGGAATGTTGGCCTTTTTGGATCAGTTTAGTGATCCCGAATGAAGGACTGAGAAGCAGCAGTTTATAAGTGAGTTGAGTTTCAGGATGCAGGAGCCTTAACTGTCTCTCTGAATGTGGCTAGTGGTAACATTAGGTGAGGCACCTCCTCACCTAATAACAGTACTTTCTCCTGTCTGTCACCTGAGAAAACCAGGTAACGTTGCATGGGATTTACAAACATTTGCAGATCGTGGTTTGATTCCTTCTGTTTTGTGATTTTGAGGGGGTCTAAAGCCTGCTGAGGGAATTAGTATTGCTATAAATTTGTCCTGTCCTTATTTTGATTTCTTTGCCTGACTGCCTCCGAGCCGTGGGTTTAGAAGTGTGACTTCTGTCGCATCTGCTGGTAGGTGTGTTTATAGGATGTTAAATGACTTCCAGTGCACTTTCCAAAACAAACGGGCAAGTAGCATGTGGAGGGAGGGTGGAACAGAGCTAGCTCAGGTCTGAAAGCCGTGGCTTAAGCCGCATCTTTGTTCCTTCTCTCTGCCTGAAGCATCCCCCAGGTAACATGCTTTGAGCTTTTATTTTTCAGCTATTGTGCAATCATGTGAGTCTTAGAGTGAAAATTTACCTTGGTGCTGGCCCAGTCTAGTAGTTCATTGCCACACGCAGAAGGAGGTCCTGTGTCCTTTCCTGGCAGTGCTCATCACAGCCTTTCTGAGCTGATTCAAGGGCTGCCAACACTCCCCACCCATGCCAGTCAGCTTTCTGCCACATTAGTGTGTTTAACGGGATCAGTGAAAGGTTTAATATGTACTGCATGGACCAGAATGGGTGCAAAAAGAGGATAAGGAGAGAAAAGCGCGGTCGGGGTTGCTAGGAAAGAGTCAGAGAGAAGGTGGAGCCTGCAGCTTCTGCCCGAGAGTGGATCAGAGATTATCCTGTGTCGGAGCTGTATTTACTACCTGGATTTTTGCAATTCTTTCCCTCCGAAACTTGATTGTCAGTAGAACGGAGTATATAACCACATTTTAAACCATTCTCAGAAATACTGAGAAGCATACTTCTCAGCAGAGGCAAACCCATAACAAAAGGCGGAAGGAAGGAACTTAAAAGAGCGAGGAGAAGTGGCTATATACGTAGATTTTCCTAGAGGCTTGTCATCTCTGGGATTTGACCTAGGAATACCTTAGAGGTGATCCAAGAAGAGTTTGTGTCAGGCTGTTCAAGGTCAGGGGTTTGTAGCTGTGTGGGATGTTGCTGTGCTGCTGGCAAAGGCAGCCACCTTGCCAAATCTGCCTTCACTAGGAAACACTGGAGGCAAACTTGGAAGCATAAAATGGATGAGGTTAAAGCTGCCTGGTGCTCAGTTGTGAATCCATTTAATTTCAAACACCTCTCTCGCCCCTTCTGCTACCAAGGCATAATTTCTGGAGGCTTGGGAGTTTCCTGACCGCAGACTTGCGAAAGACTCTCTTGTGTATTTTGAAAGAGGACGACATTTACTCTCTGAAGGATTCCATTTAAACACAGGACGGCCGGGATACCTTCCCTCCCAGCTTTTGAAAAGAATAGTGGCCTGTTCATACACACTTTGTTTACTACCACCTTTCCTTTCCTACAATTCAACTAAAGTTCAGAAGACCAGCACTTTGAAAAAGTAGACTGTTTTCTCTCAAATTCATTGCGCTCTACTTTCAGTCTGTGCTGAGCGTGCACTAAAACATCACTGAACCATACCTTTAAATTACAAATTAAGAACTGATCCCTGAGTGGGCTGCACTCCAGCTATCTGAAACCCTGGGTTCCGGATTTCTCCTTTGAGATGGTTTTTTACCAAAATCTCTGAAAATGCAAGAGGTTGGTAGATGGCAAACAATCGTCTTAAAAATACCAGAAGTATATGGTCTGAATTTGTGATTAAAGTTGTTAAGTAACACAGTGATGAGAACTTTTCTATACCTAATGTCCTGTAGCAGAGACTTTCTTTGGGGATAGGGGTAAGTTACCTTACAATCTCCTGATGCGATGTCTCCATGCGTAAATATTTAGGTCATTATGTATCTGGCAGCGTTAGAAACCCACAATAGTTTCAGTCTTTTTTTTTTATGTGGCACCTACCACAGCGGGAGGTGCCAGTCCACAAATCCGAAGTACTGGGACAGTAACACCATGATAGACAAATATTATATTGAACTGTTGTAGCAGTGCTACTACTGTTAATTGGTGGTGTATACAAGGAGAAGGGAAGGTGCAGGAGTCTGGGTGCGAAGTCAAGACATGGGTGAAGGCTGGTTCAAGTGTTGTCCTTCTGTACACATACGGTGTGATCTTGGGCATGTCCATTGCTCAGGTGTTTTCCCCGCCATGCTTGTGTATGGGATTATTAGGATTTCCTTCCTACAGGGATGCCTGAGATTAACTGTGTTGCAAAGCTTGAGATACTGGCATCCTACAAAAACAAATATGAAATGACAGTTCCTTAAATCAGATTTTTATCCAGTCTTGAGCCAGAATTTGATGAGGCCCCGAGCCTGTGTGAGTTCATGGTATGTGCCTGAACCGAGAGCAGGGTGGTGGGATCTCCTCTTACAATAGTGGAGAGGAGTTACAGTATCTCGAGCTGCTTTAGGAATGGCACCATGGGGTCCCATATAATTGGAGGCTTGCTAGACTTCTCATGTGGTGACCTTGTGTATAATATAGCAGGAAAATAAAAAAGCTTTTAAATCTAAAGTTTCTGCTTCCTTTCCTTCTCAAAATAGTATTTTCTTCTCCCCAACCCCCATCCAAAAATGAAAGGTGAACGCGGTCACAAACCTCCTTTTTGGCCCGTTTTTATGAGACTAAAATGTATCTGTCTTTCAGGTGGGGCAGCATACTTCCAGAGTGCATCTCTCTGGTCCATCTTCGTGTGGCTTCAGAGCCTCATGCCATCTCTTGTGCAGGCAGGCTGCCGTGGTCCCCTCCTGTGCCTCCTGGAGAAGCATCCCATCCCATCCCATCCCATCCCATCCCATCCCATCCCATCCCATCCCATCCCATCCCACTCTTGTAGACCTGTAGCTTTCAAAGCCAGTTGAGAAGAAGGGACGGCGATTACCAAACCAGGGTGTGAAAAGAGATGCGGCTTCCTCATGGTAACGCATGAGGCCAGCAGAAGTGGGAGCCGCATCCAGGCTTCTGCCACCCCAGCCGGTGCGCGGCCCGCTCGGCTGCACTGCTCCCCTCGCGGTGTAATTTGGCATGCGTTTCTTTTGGGAGCTGGGGCCAATGGCAACGTGAAAATTGTATTATCCATTATTTATTTATTTGTCCAGCCTTAACTTTTCTGCTGGTGGGTTCCACCCTCTGCGGCTGCACAAATATTTGCACTGGGAAACAGTGGGGGGAGTAGCTCGGTGCGAGGAATATGCAGTTGGGACGGAGAGGAGGGGTAAAGCTGTTTAAGTTGGCTTAAGCTGTGCTGTTGGTCAGTGTCTAGCTATGTCCTGTGGGCAAATGATGATCTGAGTTTCATAGAGATACTCATCCCAGCAGTGGGCAAGGTCACTTCTTCTTTAAGCCGAATTTATAATTAGCAAGAAACCTGATACAGTTCCAGGGATGAACATCCACCTGCATTCTCTCTCGCTAAATATGTTTACATTTTACATATGCTTTTAGAAAAATACTGCTTCCAGATTTAGATTAGAAACAGTGAAATGTTTGCATAGTTTGTGCTCATACATCACTACGAAATGATTTTTCGATTTAGCTGATTGCCTGGATAAGACTGTGTTGGATTTCTCCCCTGTAAAACAGAACTATCAGACTTTCCGTAATAATTAAAATGGCACTCTCCCTGTGCCAATGTTACAGTTTCCTTGTAACCACTGTGCACCTGGGTCAGATTTCTCCCCTCAATGCCCCATGATTTCTAAAAAGTTTTGCAGCGCAAGAAACAAATACTTTTAGATGTTAAGATTGGGTTAGAATTAAGTTGTTGGAGAGAGGGAAAATACATCTGTTGTGAGAGGTGGAAAATATATAGTGACTAAAATAACATTGCAGTGTTTCCTGCACGTGGTCTTTTTTCAAGTGAGAAATACAAATGAAGACATTTTGATAAAGAGCTGTAGCGAAGCTACTTTAGTAGTGACTTAATTGATACCTTCACTCAGTAAGTCATAAAAAATGTGCTGCTGCTTCTTTTCTTCAGATCTTCCGCTAAAGCAGGCTGCAAAATAACATGATAAAGCACATCAATGAAATTGTACCTGGATAACTCCTCTTTCAACAATAAACTGGGAGCCAATTTTGCCTTTGAGTGCCATGCAGGTATCATAGGGACTGAATTACTTGGAAGTAAACCCAAAATTTTCTTCTCGGTTATTGAACGTAACAAGTAGTTGGAGATATTAATGTCCATAAAACAATGAGTTTTGCTCAGCGAGCCACTTGTGGGGCTACTGTTTAATTATTATGGGGCGGGAGGTTAATGACAGCTGTACTGAATCATTTTTGGAATTATTTCAATGGGTTTGCTAGAAGTAGCTTCAGGTTTTTACTCACATCTTCCCTGCTCATTGAGGTCGCCTCTGCTGCTTTCTTTCCTCTCCCCTGCCTCCCAACTCCTTGCCCTGCAGTTACACCGTCTGGTTCCCTGCACGAGCTTGGGTCTTTGTGCCGTACCTTCCCGTACGGCCAGCGTGCTGCTTCGGACTCCGTCCTTCTGGAAATCAGTGGAAAACAAATGCACGTGCCAGCCTGCAAACGGAGCGCATGCTTACCCTTCCCCTAGACCAAAGTGGAAATAATTCTTCCTCGCCCTCCGCGCCGTGTTTTTGAGACTGAATTTCTGTCGGGCCTTTCGGCGCGCCTGATGAGTTCGCAGAGGAGCCCATCCGAAGCGCTTACGTTGCCTTCGTCTGTGCGCTGGGTGGCTTTCGACGTGTTGTGTGTTAGGCACAGCGGTTCGTTTAAAGAACGTAGGAGCATATCGGAAATTTACTGGGGGTGCTTGAGAGCCCTGGCTCTGGAGTTAGACGCGTGTCAGGGCTTCATTGAAGACTGCACATGGACTGCATTTCCCTGAGGGATTTGGGCCCGCTGAAGTTTCGCTTTTTTCTGGGGTTAACCAGTTTAGCGTGAGCAAGACGGCGTTGGTAGAAAATACCAGATGTTCCGCAGAAACGTGTTTATTTATTTATTAGTCCTGAGGAGGAGCGGGTGGGATGTTACGTAAGGGCTCCTAGGTGCAGGCGCTCAGACGTGAGCCGCCGCAGCGGCCGGGGCGAAGGCGAGGGGAGCCGGGCGGGAGCTGCCACCATGAGCCCACCGCTGGCGTAAGCCAGGAGAGCAAGCCACGCTTGGTCACGCTCCGCACACGAGGGGAGGCGAAGTGGGCTGCGAAGCCGGCCAGCCCCGCTCTGGCCGCCGAGCCGCCCCGCTCCCCGGCGCACCCTGTCAGCACAGCCCGGGGAGCGCAGCGGGGCCGCCGCCACCTGCGGGCCGGGCCCGGCGGAGCGCTGGCCGCCGCCCGGGGCGTGTCGTGTCGAGCCGAGCCGCGCCGCCCGGCCCCGCGGTGACTCACCGGCCGGGGCCCGGGCACCACTTCCCCCCTCGACAGGAGCCATTTTAGCTGCACGAAGCTGCGGGGCGGCCGGGGCGGCGCCGCAGGCCCCGCGGCGAGGCGGTACGTGCTCCCCGGGGAGGGAAGGGCAGGGCGGGCGGCCGGGCCGGGGAGGGGGGGACGTGGCTTTCCCGGGCTGCTGGCCTCCGGCTGCCTCGACGTGCTGCCCGTGCCTGGAGCAGCACTCCTCAGCCGTCTGGGGAGGATTGGGGGGAAAAAGGGAACTTCTGGTAAAGTGCAGCAGCAGGGCACGCTTGGGAAAAACAAAAAATAAACGGAGCTGCGAGTGAAAGCGACGTTTCTGGGCAGCAGCACCGTGAGCTGCCTGTGGCTGAGCGTGTCGCGCCGGGCGAAGGGCACTGCGGCCACCGCTGTGCCGCTCTGAACAGCACACTTCCGAAGTGTTACAGCTGATTTATACTTTTGCTGCGTTTTATAATTTTGTCGTCTTCGAAACGTGTGGAGGTGCCAGGCAGGCCGCTGATCTGACCCCTTCAGCCACCACTCAGCTGACTGTACGATAAACGAATTTTGTTTATTCCGAAGCTGCATTTACCCGCACCCGGTCAGCATGTAGCAGAGCATGGTCCAAAGCAATTCAGGCAAAGTGCTAGTAATCAGCGCTGCGGCTTTGAGCACCTTTGCTCCACCACCGCCATTCGCCCGGTGTGGTCCTGAGCAACTTTAAAATGGCAGGTTTGTCGTTTCAAAGAGGGATCGCTCTCTACACCCACGACCTTAAATCGCGGTCTCGGTGACGGCCGCCGTGGTGTCGTTTTAAAATAGAGGGAGTTAAATTGTTCTGTGCAGAAAAAATGGGTCGGTACTCATCTTTCCCTGAAAATGATTAAGAAATGATAGTAATGAGGGTGGTGTACATGGCAGGGTGACAGACCAATTATAAATTGGGCTTAGTGGTAGTTGTAATGGGAGAAGAAAATCCTGGAGGTAGTTGCGGTGTGTCAAGTTGCTTTTTAAACTTTCACTGGATGAAGACCACCTTGATTCTCCTAATTACGTACTGCTAAACTCTAGCACAATATTTTGAAAAAAGATTAGTGTTTCCACCTTGTTTATAGTTGAACAGAAATGCAGGCTAATATCTTTAGAAGTTTGCCTGAGTATATAACTTTGGACCCTATAGTTCAGTGTTTCAGTTGAGAAATAAAGTTGAATATCTTCTGTTTGAAAATGAAATGACAGGGAGCTCAAACTGTTGCGCAAAGGGGAATACTTTCCAGTTTCTTTTACTGTATGGAGCCTATATCTGAGAAGTATAATGGAGTCTTGCTTAATACTGCGATCGGTTGCAGGGGAGGGAGAGAGGGAGGCAACCATTAAGTAAATGGTCATGGTTTGGGTGAGGCTGTCTCTTGTCTTCAGCCTTTCCAGTGTCCACCCGTATCTTCCTTCTGCATCTTACGGTACAGTGTGTTTTCACCATCTTTTGATTTTATGTTTTGCCTTTTTTCTTTCTAAAAGAAGAAAAGAAAGTTTTTGCAAGGGTTTGGGGGATTTGTTTGGTGCGTTGTTTCGTGTTGAAAAATCCACAGAGGAAATGATAAAACTACAGAGGAACCACTTGGAAAAAAATTGTTTTGAGTTAGCGATAGAAGTTTTTTAGTGAAAAATTCTTTCAGGTATTTGCATCTTGCTTTTTTTCGTCGTGGGTTTTATTTTCAGGTCTTAGGGCTGAGGCAACAACTGTCTGCCGTGCTTGCAACCGGCAGAGCACGAGCCTCCCTTTCCTTACCTCTTCCCTTCCCTTCTTTCTGCTGTACCGGACCCTGTCAAGACATCCAGCCTTAAAAACCTGAGTTATCCTAAGTCAGCTCCCAAGCTGCAGCTGCTTATCTTGGGCAGAACGCTTTTTGTGTGCTAAAGGGTAAGTAGCTGCTGCTGCTGCTTTCTCTCGAGCAGGGCTTCATGGAGGAGCAGTTCCTCTTTGAAGGCAAAGCTGCCATGTTCAGGCTCTCTTGCTGCTGTGCAGGGACTACACCAGGGCTACAGAGGTGTCTGGGGTGCAGTGATGGAGGTAGGAAAAAGTGATTTGAAAGTCCTCCAAGCCTTACAGATGACAGCTTGGACAGATCTTCTAGAAGGCAGAGAAGTGGATTAGAAGGGACAGAGAAATGGCATTAGTTTTTCTTGATTTTTATAGCTGAAGCCTGTGGTTGTCTCAAAAAAAAAAAAATATTTTTTTTCTTCTTTTTTCCCCCCTACCCTAAGGCAGGGATCTTTCGGTTTGGACTGAGTTTGTGGTTGTTGAGAGATGAGCCATGGGAGTGGTATCATTAGATGCCAGTTAGCTTGGACATTATTTCCAGACCCATGCTTTTACAGAAGGGCCTGTTTTCTAACGTGCTCTTTTTTTTTCATCCGTTGAATATTAGAATCGCCAAAACCGTAATCTTGGCACTCAAATGAGAAAAAAAAAAAAAAAAAGAAGTAAACGTCCAGATTTGAAGAATGTTGTTGGCCTGGTATAACCTGATGTTTCAGTATTGCTGCAAACTCATACTTCAGTAGCGTGCGTTACTCTTTGGACACTTCTGTGTATATAAAAAAAAATACACGAGGGGTATAAGTGTACCCTTTTTTCTCTTTTCAGCACAGCTGTATTCAAGGGAGGGGACTCCAGAAGGATTGCGTTAGGTGAGCTGATAGAAAAGATTGGGTAAGACAAATGCAGGATTTCCCTCTGTATCAGAGGAGCAGCTTTGATCTCCAAAACCAGCTTTCACTTCTTGCAAGCGTTAGCAAAAGCTTCTCGGCTTTCGCTGGCAGATTTTGTTGTTTTCACTGACAGTTTTGGTAACTCGCTGGAGTTTTGTTGGGTGTGCAAGGAGCAGCAAGGACTTTCCCCCGCCGGGGTGATTCAGCACAGGAGTGGCAGGAGGTGGAGTTCACGTTTGCAGCCTTGGTTACGATCTGCTCCCTAAGCATTGAAGCTTTGCTACCATACCCAGTGATTTACTGGCTTATCCTTTTAATGACACTGATGTGCTTTAGAGATGATTTGCGTTCTTAAATCTTACTTAAATGTTGCTTTCTTAAATCTTACTTAAATGTTCCTTCACAGATAAAGTAGTTGTCAGAGACTAGATATACTGAAATTCGAAGTCCTTCGCTTATCAAAAGTCTGCAGCAGCCATGTGAAAGGCTCTAGACATTCTCACTCTCCTGACCTGAGGGGGCTAATCTGTGTAGAGGCAAAACCGATTTATTCTTCAATATGGGCCTGTCCTGCAGCAAAGCTTCCCACTGTGTCAGCCTTTGTGCTAAAAGGATCCCATTAGATAGGGACTGAAGTTTATGCATTCTTACCTTGATGTGCTTTAGGCCTTAACTACCTACCAGCTATCTTTCCTGATGAATCGGATGGCTAGAGCTCAGGTCATTTATTTGTCCTTAAAGAGATCAGTCATCTTGGGTTACGTGTGACTTTGTACTAGGTTCAGGTTTGAATGTGAAAATGATGGCTGTTTTGTTAGCCTGGAAAGAACCTCCAATTCTTAAACTTGCCTGTAAAAATTATTTCTTTCTGTACTGGGGGAAAAAAATACTATGGTTAAGATAATTTTCTAGGAATAGGAATACTAAATACATGGGTTGGAAACTGTGGGAAAGGGTTGGTTTTAGATGGATTGAATGTCACTGTCTGCTTCTATAATTAGACATTTTAGTCTATTTCTAGAGCACCCTATATTTAACTCATCGTCAACATTTCTGTGTGAATATACCAGATATATTTTTTATTTTGAGGGGACTGTTTTGTGCTTCTTGAATGGTTACCGTTAGTGTACTAACGGTCTCATCGCTTCATTAGTGACCTCCTTCCGCATTTGCCTCGCTTACCTTCTTGTGTGGTAGTGGTTTGACGCCTTAGGTGGGCACAGTATAAATGTCATCCCACATGAGACTGGGTTTCACAATTGGAAGAAGGAGGGGAGCTTGGTTGATTCAAATTGTTGTCTGCTGTTGAGAGAAAAAAACATGTAAATATATATTGTGGCTGCATATACTGTTTTGTCATGCTGTATGTTCCTCTAGAATTACTTATGTTTTTCATGGGATCTTTTGAGAGAGTTAATAAAGCTGACAGGTTAGGAGAAAGCTACCTCGCTTTTATGAGCTATCAAGTCTCTTCTGCTGATCGCCAGTTCCCGGCTATCTCAGTGTTTATTCAGTTTTATATTGCAGCTAAGGAAAGAAGCAGCAAAATGTGATTGTGAAACTACGGTTACAACTTGTGATACCCAGGGCTGACCGCTGTCAGAAAATTAATGTTTAACTTGCTCTTCCAACCAGACTCAATTTCAAGTTAAAAGCAAGTTGACAAGTTTTCCCCTCTTTGTGCATGCTACATGTGCTGCACTAGATAATTTTGGAGGTAACAAGAATAGTTTCCCAAGGATGTGATGGCATCGTTTGTTTATAGTGGAGGCTGTCTTTTCGACTAGAAGATGTCCCTCTTAGGAAAAGCTTTCATGAAAACTGTATCTTGAAGGCACCAGGGCTTGCACGTTGTGTGCTGAAAGCAGAATTTGGCCTGACATTTTCCTCGGAGGTGATGGTTATGATGGTTACGTTATCCGCTCCCCTCCTCTTGGTATGTTTGCTGTTTTGTGCTGTTATTTCCCCCCCTTCTCCAGAGCCTCTGTTAACTATTTACTCTCTGTAGCTATTGAAACTTTGTCACGGTGCCTGTAAATCAAGCATGCGAATGAGGGTATTAGCTATCAAGAAAATAATTACGAAGCTTACATGCCGTGGAGTGCAAAGGGTGGCAAACCTGCACAAATCACAAGAATTCAGTTCCCTGTCTCCCGGTGCCTCCAAAGCAGCTTGTCAAGAGCTCTGTGAGCACAACAAGGGGCTCCAGGCACCCTTGGTGGTGTGGGCTGAGAGGCTGCTGTCCTGTTGTTTTCAAAAAAAACAACCAACTTTTGTTTATTTCAAAAAGAGAAAAGAAGGAACTGTAGAGAGGAAGTGTCTGTTTGGGGGCTTTTTTTCTTGACAAAGGTGGTTTAGACATATGAATGAAAATGAAACTTTCTGTGTTGAGAAACAGTCTCAAGTTTGACTGCTAGGGGTGGCTTGTGGCATTTTTAAAAATACTGGCCCTTTTCTATTCAAAAAGGTATATTTCTTTTAGTATCAGCTAAAAGCAACAACATAATAAGTTGCTTTTGAAGCAACGAAGTGAAATATAATTTTAAGTTGTCTGATGGGGCTGTAAATAGAAAGCCATTAATTTAAACCATTTAAAAATGGGCTGTGGAGGGATTTCCTGAGAAGAAAACCAAGAAGAAAGTTACTGTTGGTACAATATTTTCCTAAATGTGCAGTTCTGAAAGATGTATGTGTAATTATGAATGTTTGATGTTATACAACATTCTACCATTTGTTTTTATAAAAAGCTAATTGTCTTTTAATACGGTCCTTGAAATGAGCTGTATTAAATGTTGTTTCAGTGGTAATGGACTAGAAATAATTCTCAACAGTAAGAAATGGCGGAAGATTTTTGCTGAACTACAAGATAAGGGCTTGGTCTTGCATATGTTTTATTTAAAAATAATAGGGATATTTGCAGAAAAGGCTTAATACTTTTGAAGCCACATAATTAGAAAGGGTACATTTTTTGCCTAGATTCTGGTGTTTGTAATGTTTAAAGCTTCTCTTACGGGTGCCCTGCGTTCAGGTGGACTTAGGAACGTGCTGTTAATTTGTACTGCCAGGTTTTGTAAACAAAAGAGCTGAGACGACATTTTATTGATATACTGTGATTCAAAATGTGTGCATCTGAGGGGGGAGAAGGTAGCAGCTACTAGTTGCAAATAGGTAGCTGGGTAAAATAACTGCTGTCCTGAGAGAAGAGACCTAGAACCACTGATCCGCATATGCCGCACAGATGCAGTATGCCTAGAAAAAAAAGTAATAAATCAATGGGAAGTTCTGTGGGTTCATTTTTGCTGCCTTACGTGAGGAGCTCTAGATGGGGTGAAATCAGGAAAAAAGAAGACTGTGGAGAAAGCAGCTTGCTTTCTGACAGAGGGTGCCTTGGAAGAACCTGTTGTTATGCCCTCTTCCGTGAACAAGCCTGGTATTTACTAACTAGATGGGAGAATGATGCTCGTGCCTTGATGCTGCCTCCGGTATCTCCACGCACCATGTGCTTACCCAGCTTACGTGCACACTGAAGGGTGCTTCAGCCTCACCCCAGCTGCTCAATTTCCACTCGTAAGTGAAGGTTGCGTGCGTAACCACCCCGATCGCTTGGCGGCACATCCTGTTAAACCCACGCAGCGATAGTTTACGTGGATATGCCCTGAAGCACAGAAGGGAGGTTTGGACCGAGCAAGTTTTACTTGGGTAATGAACTGTCCTGGAGGTGATGGTTTGTAAACCCTTAAATGGGTCATTTAGCATCTGCCCAGGCCCTTAGCTTGCCCTCAGGTTCTTGACTCAACAGTAAGCTGCACAAGTTGAGCTAAGGTTGCAATTTAAATTCCAGACGTACGTTTTTGTGAGCATACGAACTTGCACCAATATAATTTAATTTAAAATGTACCCTTAGTGAAACAGTTAGAGATGGGCATGATTGTTCTAAATGTTTCCATGGCAGGAGTACTCATCCAGCTGCCTCAGTGCTGCTTGAGGGGTACCACCCTCATTTTCTCTAACTGACAGCATAGTTTTTTTCCTAGTGTTTTATTGCCCTCCCCTCCCATCCGCAGTCCGAACTCTTTGTGTGAGCAACCCCTTACCTGGTTCTGCTAAGATGAGCCAAGTTGGTAAGTCAGGCGTGCACGCCATGGGAAGTTGCTGGGCTGGTTGACTGAACCAGGTTGGGGATTGATTTCAGAGTGGTGGAGCTGGGGAGTCTGTAAGAGCTGGGGTTGAGAAATAAGGGAGAGGATGAAGTACCACAGTTGTCCTAGGAAGAGGACCACTGTCCCTGGGCAAAGCTTCAATGAAGTGATAATTAGGACAGTTAACTCCGTTCTACGTGTCACATCTAAACCCTCTTAAAAACATGTTTTCCAAATGAGTTGTGTGCACACCACACTTCCTTCTGATTGAGAGGAAGAGTGTGTTAACTAACAAATTAGATTTTGCCCAAAATTATGTAGAGGCGTAAGTCTCAATAATATAAGATGGAGGAAAAGGTGGTTTTTTGTTGGTTGGGGAACACGTGCAAATAAAAGCTTTTGGTGGAGGGAGAAGCTTGGGCTTTTTTGTTCTTTTTCCTTCTGGGAGAAGAGAGGGAAGGAAATGCAGGGATGAGAACTGCACCACTGCCTCTTTTTGAAAGAATGTTAATTTCTTGCTTTGTTTAAAAATATTCTAGTTATTCCTGTCTGCTAAATCAGGTTATTGAAATGAAATAATGACCTTTTCTCTGAGCCTGAAACAATACAGGAGGAAAGCAGGTGTTCGGGAAGATTAAACCTCTTACCTCAGCTAGAAAATGTTCAGATGAAGCTGAAGCTCTAAGGATGCCATATTGTTGCTGAGACTAAAAATGTAAGAACGAGGAAGAATTTCAAAAGTTGATTATGGTCACTTGCCAAGAGCAATGCCGTGATAAATTATTAACTCATTGCACTGTACTGCCTCGTAGTGCAAACAGAATAGCTGGTTATTGTGCTCTGCTTGGTAAGTCAACACTGTAAAAAATTCCTTGGTTATCTGGAAAATGTCTTCTTTGGGGTGTTTATTAAAGGGACACTGTAGGATTAAAAATCACGTTCCCCTCTGTTGAAGCTGGTTAAAACACATAGAAATCCGTGAAGGCAGTTTCTTTCTTGCTGCCCCGGGAGCCTGGTCAGTGGGTGTCGATCAGCTCAGTTTCACTTTTGCTCCTCTCTCTATATGGCACTTCGCTGAGGTGTGATCCTTCCTACCTCCCCAAAAACTGCACCGGTAGCAAGGTAGTTAGGCTGCTAGTTGCAGAGAAGACATGAGACAAGTTGACTCATAGCTGTTCTGCAGGAAAAGCAGTTCTGTGGAGACCACTCCTCCCCTCTTAGCTGTAACCGAGTCGGAGGAAGACATGCTGGGGGCAGGCTGTTCAGAGCGCGCGGGTGCCTTGCTGGTGCCACGCAGCAGCAGCTTCGAGGAATGAATTTTCAGTTTTGTAAGAACTGGGACATCCTGATTTTTGTTTTGCTTTTATAAATATAAATACCACAACATTTACCTTTCCATTTTTGCTTAAAATATACAGAGCCTGAAAACTTAGACCATCTTAAGGTGCCTCAAAATCATTTATAAAAGAAAACCTTCGCCCTTATTCTAGCCCTATGCTTGTGTTACATTAAATTTCTGGCTAATTTAATAGTGTATAATCAATATAATAGAGATGATTATGCTTGTAAATATAACTTTTTTGGTGATATGCTTAGAGCTAGTGCAATAGTAATACACCATGAAAATACATACAAAAATTTTGGAATGTTTGCTGTAATAAAATCTGTAGTTCATTAGCAGGTCACAGATGAACTTTCAGGGTTAAAAAGAATATCCAGCTTGAGAGTAAACCGTTTCTGGATCAGTGTCAGCATCTGCCACCCCAGTTTTCTTAGGAAAACATTGAATCCTGCCAGTACATGTTGCAAGATATGACCAACGTGACTTACAAACTAAGAAGCAAATCTACAAAATGCTGTTGGCTACATAGCATTGTTGGAATCTGAGATGGAAAATACTTTTTTTTCCATTCTTTTCTAAGTCCTTTTGCCAATCCAGCAAAATTTAGTAAGGTTCAGATCATGCTGCAAGGCTTTTTTGTTCAGAAAGGCTTTTGAGCAACCATTACTTTTTATCTTTTTTTAATTTGTTGGCTGCTTGGGGTTACTTGAGTATTTATCAAGGGTGGGACTTGTGTCTTAAGTGGACATCAGAAATGCTGCAGAAGTGAGCTTCTGCTACAAGTTCTTCCACTGGCTTTCTGTTAGTGTCTGATGGGTCCTGGTTTAGGGCTTCTGTTTCGACTTTCCAGGCATGAAGGGGACAAGTGCCCAGTGACGTGGAGGGATGTAATCTTGTCTTTTGGAGCACTGGACAGCTGCGGTTCTCTGGGATAACCCAGCTGGTCACAGAGCTTGGATGGGAGTATGTGAAAGCTGGGGACTGTCGGAGGAACCTAGTTACAGAATAGGTTTCTAGTTAGGAATGAGGAGAATTTGGAGCCTGGACGTCTTCAGGAAGTTGCAGACCAGTGACTTTGAGATGGCTGTGCTACTAACAGTGCCCGTCACCATGTGAAGGCATTTTTATTCCAAACTGTTCTGGGATGGAGATGGAGAGCACCTCAGGATGGAGAGCATGTTAGGACGAAGAGCCTCGGTTCATGAGCCCGTTTGAGGAAGGCCAAATTCTAAAACGTCCAGAGCTGGCTTGCATGTTATCCTGGGCCATGCCGGACGAGAACATGCCACCAGCATTTTATACCCTGCTTTGGTGGCTTTCTGGGGCCACGCTTCAATATGCTTGACCTGATTATTTTTTATGCATCCAGCTGGCTGGCTTTCCGTGCATGGGCTTAACTTACTTAATTTTTTTTCTTTTTTTTTTTTTTTTAGAAGGTGTCACGGAGTTTCTCCCCCTTGGGAGGCCGTGGCCCATGCAGGAGGACAGGCATGCTCAGTGACAAGCGCGCGGGGGGAGACGTGGCTGTGCAGGCAGGAAACACTCGTCGATGGGTCCTGGTATCTGCGGCTGCGCTTCCTGTCAGTTAAACCACGAGCCGGGGAGCAGATGCACCCAGAGATGACGACTCTGCTGTCTGCCCCGGGCCGCCATTGTGCAACAGTCTTCTCAAGAGTGTACTCATGCCCGTATGCTTTTGACTTTGTTATCCATCCGAGACCCTTATTTAGATACCTGAGAGTAAAGATCAGAATTTAATTAGTTCAACAGAAAGCGGTACTTGAACTCTTGAAGCACAAACAGTGAAAGAGTAACCATGGGAGTTATCCTAATGCGGTGAGAGCTGAGGTCCAGTGTTTCTTTTTCCACTGCTACCAGTGTAGGAGTTTTTAAATGCGTGTGAGAAACTGGCAGATTGGATGTGAAGTCATGACATTTCATTAATATCTTTCCAGGCAGATAATTGCCACGTTACTTGACCCGATGACTTTTTGTTGTAAGATCCTGTGATCTTTGGAGTGATTTTCTTAATTGGTTTTTTGGGGTTTTTTTTTTTTTTCATTTTAATCCACTTGTGGATCTGTGTGTTTCTGAGGCAACTCTGGCTTTCAGTTAAACGACTTGTTACAAGTGCACAGAAAAAGCGCATAAAACCTTCTACTCTAAAAGCTGTAACGGTTTTGAAGTAGGTCTCATGATTTCTGAAGATACGCGTGTTGTTACAACTTAGTTGATATATTGAAGCTAGAAGTCTAATAATATCTTCCCCAGCATCAGATTTTAGAGAACCAAGTACTCTGCATATGAAAATTATGTTAGAACTGAAACTGTGTGGATTCATTTCAGCCTTTTTGCCTGATTTGATGCTCTTTTCTTCCTCATGTGACAGCATAACTCTCAGAATATTGGGGTTTTTACCTCCGTTTATTTGTTGACTAGCCAGCATTGAGTAGAGATGTCTTTGTTGCTTGATAAAATGTTTCTGTACTACATGCTCTTTTAAATAGAGGCTGTCAGCCTGAGGGGCACATCCTCTGGGTGGGGAAGAGTGGAGAGGTTGTAGGGGCAGTGAGGTTGGATGGGTAAGGGGTTTTGTGGTTGGGGTTTTTTTGTTTGTTGTTTTTTTTTTCTCCTGACTTCTCTTGGGTTATGAAGCATCATGCATCGCACCCTGTGTGAGAGGTGGCGAGGAGATGGTTCTGTGCTCAGCAGAAGAGCTGGTCTTGCAGAGGCAGGCACCGCTCATGGCTCTTGGTGTGGTGCCTTGACCCCGAGGGAGCAGCTCCTGGTGCCCCTGGGTTTCTGCAGGGCCAGGAGCCGGCACCACCAGGGAAAAAAATCTGCATTTTGCCTCTGTGAAAGGCATCAGCTCTCTCATTTCTAACATAGCTGCGCTGAAAGCCTTTCACAGCAACAGGATGCTTCTGTTGACCTTTTTTCCTTTCAGTTTTGAGCACCGTTTTTCTTAGTACTGTCTTGTTTGAGAGAGGGAAGGTACAAATGGGGCACAACCCTCTGGGGAGAACACATAGTAAAGCCTCCACGAAACTCTGCTTGAAGTCTATGGCATCTTGAAAAAAGGCATAGTATTGTGATTGTTTTCCCCACCCACCCACAATTCTGATATTAATTTATTGTATCTGTGATCACAGCAAACCACTGAGACTTCACAGAAGTAGATGAAATGTTAGAAGAAAAAGAAAGGAGGCTGGAGAATAAATGAAGGGATGGATTAGAAACTATGTAAAGCAACCTCTCCCTGCATTACCGTGTTTATGGCACTAGTTACTCTTCCACTTTAACCTCAGCCTTCCCTTGTTTTTTGGTTTTGGTTTTTTTTCTTTTTTTTTCCTGACTGTGTACAGGTTGAATGTTGTGCTGGGAGAGGAAAGGGTAGGGTAGAGGTGGTAGATAGAATGTTTTTTAATCTCTGATTTCTATGATAATTTGCAAGTTTTCATAACGGAGCTGATGTCTGCTGAGGAGCTTCTTGAGTGATGAGGCTGTTGTGCTGCAAGAAAGACCGGAGTGCTTGCTTCAGCCACACTGTACGCTTGCTTTCCTGGAGACCTAAATGAAAATGGTCAGGGGCTGGAACACCCGTTTCTCCTGTGAAGAAAGGCAATTTTGTGTTTTCCCCAGGCAATTTGGTTCCCCCCAGCCCTGCTGCCTTGCTTCCCCCTGCAACTGGGGAGTCAGGCTGGCTTGCGGAGCCCTGGGGTAGGGGCTATGGCTGGATGGCACAGGGACGCGCACAGCAGCCACCTCTGGTGCCTGATTTAGTTCTGCAAAAGACACAGGAACTTGAATGATGAAATGAGGAAGAGGTGAGGCTTGAATTTCTCTACACCTGCTTTGTGGGGGCTCTGAAAGTTTCCAGAATACCCTGATTTTGTAGGTCTTTTCATGTAACAGTCATAAATTCTGTGTCTAGTTCATTAGCAGTGAATTCCTGAGTCTCCCAGGAGCAGGTGTGTGCTCATATGAGAATGACTTACACTTCAGTGCGAACATTTCCCCAGACATTACGAAATGAGAAATATTGGCCTGTCCAGACGCTGCCTTCCCTGGAGGGACCTTTGCAGACCCCACTCCTTTTCCACATCACTCTTAAGAGAAATCTTTTTGCTTTTTTATATTAATCTTTTTGGTCTTTAACGTGTGTTTCATCACTGTTTGAAACCCCATGGTGGGAATTTTTAGTCTAGGAACAAGTCAGGAGATAATTTATATTCTCTTAATAGCCAAGTTCACTAGTTTGAAATTCCCCAGACAAATAGTCTCCCTTCTTAATCCCACCCCATGCAAATACTTTAGAACGTAAAATTTAAGGTACACTGATCTGTAAGAAGAAAAATGTACAAATGGCAAGGGAATATTAGTTTCTGTCTTATCCTACATAGCTGCAAGTTAATGTATTTATTATTGTAGTTACGCTAAGCATCATGAAGCACGCACATTTTCAGAATAATCTCAGTGAATGCATTGCATTTTAGAGCGCATTAAAATTGGCAGCTTAGAAAGTATTACCTTACTTTTAATTATGGCTTGTGTGAATGTTCTTCTCCACTATAACATGTAAGCGGTGTCTTGCTTGAAGGGGTTTTAAAGGTATGGTTTTAGATGCAGTATTTTCTGTTTGGTTCTTTACCTAAGATTTTTTTTCTGCAGACATCTAAGTGAATGAGATCTGTCACGTGTTACATCCTGGATAGATGTTCAGTACAGCAGAAATGCCTGTACTCTTCATACTGTTAATGCTCCTTCTCCAATTTAGGCAGCCTTCAGCACCTCATTGATTGAACCCAGCAGCAGCTTTTGGGGAAGGGTAATACTGAACAAGTAGGTGAAGAGCATCGTTTAAAAAAGGCGGCTTGTCAGCACAGGAGATGACCACGCTTGCTATGCAGGCTTAAAAGGCAAAGGCACTACCATATTCCACATCCTTAGACTTGGGGGTGCTGGTGGATGAAAAGCTGAACATGAGCTGACAGTGTGCACTCGCAGCCCAGAAAGCCAACCGTATCCTGGGCTGCCTCAAAAGCATTGTGGCCAGCAGGTCGAGGGAGGGGATTCTGCCCCTCTCCTCACTCTCGTGAGACCCCACCTGGAGTACTGCATTCAGCTCTGGGGCCCCCAACTTAAGAAGGACACGGACCTGTTGGAGCGAGTCCAGAGGAGGGCCACAAAAATGATCAGAGGGCTGGAGCGCCTCTCCTGTGAAGACAGGCTGAGAGAGTTGGGGTTGTTCAGCCTGGAGAAGAGAAGGCTCCAGGGAGACTTTATTGCAGCCTTTCAGTGCTTAAAGGGGGCCTATAAGAAAGATGGGGACAAACTTTTTAGCAGAGCCTGTAGTGATAGGACAAGGGGTAATGGTTTTAAACTAAAAGAGGGTGGATTCAGACTAGATATAAGGAAGACATTTTTTATGATGAGGGTAGTGAAACACTGGCAGAGGTTGCCCAGAGAGGTGGTAGATGCCCCATCCCTGGAAACATTCAAGGTCAGGTTGGATGGGGCTCTGAGCAATCTGATCTAGTTGAAGATGTCCCTGCTCGTTCCAGGGGTGTTGGACTAGATGACCTTTAAAGGTCCCTTCCAACCCAAACTGTTCTATGATTCTATGGATGTCTTAGAAAACTCACAAAGACTTTTTACCAAGGCCTGTAGTGACAGGACAAGGGGCAATGGTTTTAAACTGAAAGAGGGTAGATTTAGATCAGACATCAGGAAGAAATTTTTTACAATGCAGGTGGTGAGACACTTGACACAGGTTGCCCTGAGAAGTTGTGGATGCCCCATCTCTGGAAGTGTTCAAGGTCAGGTTGGAGGGGGCTGTGAGCAACCTGATCTAGTGAGATGTTGCTGCCCATGGCAATGGGCGTTGGACTAGATGATCTTTAAAGGTCCCTTCTGACCCCAACCGTTCTGTGATTCTGTGAAAACAGCACAACCGTTCAGTGAATGTCTGACTTGGCAAACACCTGGAACCTGGACGTACGTGATTGCCTTTTGAAAAGCTGGCTGAAATGAGACAAACGTATCCAAGAGGGAAATAAGAAAGATAGAAGCGTTTGCCTCTCAAAGCAGTATTCTTAAAGTATATCAAGTGAGTTAATACTGAAGATGCTAATAGGGGAAAAAAGGAAAGATGATGACAAAGCTTTGGGATGAAAAAACCCAAACTTGCGGTCTCTCTGCAGGGATGAAGTCGTCGTCTCAGGAAGGTTTAGAGATGAGACAATTCTGTTCCTTTTTCCGGGTACAATGGAGGTATATTCAGTGTGTCTACATTAGATGAGATTATTGGGATAACCTGCACATAGAGCTCTTTGTGCTGTGCACTCCACACCCATAAGTAGTTGGCTGTCTAGTAACAAGGTGGTTTGTGTACCAAACAAGTTACAGCGAGAGCCTAGGGTTCGGTGGTTTTTTTTCTACTTTGTTTTGTTTTTTGAGGTCCCTCTGGCTATGTAATACTCACCTTTTCTAACCAAGGCCATGTCCCTCCCTCCTTGTCTCTGCGTGTGTGCGTTGGTGCTTTCTTAAAGTTGTTTCCAATCTCAAGTTCAGTTTTAAACTGATGTTTTGAGACTATTCTTCGAGTTCAGAGCAAACTGGTTGGCAGGTGACTTTGCTCCCTTTCCTGCATCCTACAGGAGAGCTTACTAATCGTGTTTACTTGAGCATATCTGGCGAATTTTGTTGCTTCTTGCCTTTCTCTGTGGTGAGCTGTGACCAGGAACGCTGGCACGAATTACCCATGCAGAAAGCACATACGAGCTCGGAGCTGTGACTTGTTGTGCTGAGGGAAAGCGTACAGTTACAGCCTTCTACCCTAAATGAGCCTTAGCCCTTCCGCCTGTGAGTTTCGAAGCTTAGCTCCCTCATTCTATAATTTTCAATAATTTTTTTTTTTTTTTTTTTGGTTAGGCATGTCGATGACACATGAGTTGCAGCTACAGTGATCGGTGAAATGCGATACACTAGAAATCAGGAGGAAGAGTTCACCTCAGAAAGGAGTAACAAACCCCATGCCTTGATTTGGGAGACTATCTTCAAGGTGTGGAGTTTTAGTGTACCATTTAAGAGAAAAATTCTATCATGGCCTACATGAATTCTTCTTACATGAACACTGTCAGAGCTACAGTAAAGAACCTGATTAAGCCAAAAATAAAGTTGAATACACTCAGGCTAAAAAACCCAGACAGTTACATTAGAAAAGACAAACAGTGAAAAAAACCCCAGACTCATCAGTCCTGGAGGTTAGTGGGAGGGTGTTCATCAGGTTTGGCTGACGTCTCTCACTTCCCTGTTCGCAACTGTTCCTTATCAATCTGCCCAACTGTAGGTATGGTTTGGTACTTTGCACCTCTTCTTACATTACCTTTCTTTCCTGTTTCTACAGGCTTTTTTGAATCAAGTATTTCTGCTTGTGAAATGTTAGGAGGTGGTGTCACTCACTCTTGGGTTGGGCTTTTTTGTTGCTTTTTGGGGGGTTTTTTTTGCAATCTGCGTGAAAGCTTAGTGCAAACATCAGCTTTGTGATTTTGACAAAGTAGGAGATTTGTCTTAATTTTTCTGAGAGATTTGCTGACGGAGATATGTCTCTCCTGTCCCAACCTCGTAAATAACTCCCTGGCTGTGTGGGTGATAGTGTTGGGCTCTCCAGGCCCTTAAAAACAAAAAATCCACAGTACTACTTGTCTTAGTTCACTCATCAAACTGTTTCAGAAAGAACTTATAAAAAGAAGTAATCTTGATGGTTGTGGCTGAACGGGTGTCAGAATGGACCCTTGGGGATGTATCAGGAAGGTGTGTGTTGGGGCACCGTATGGGTGCTGTGCTGTGTCTGATCGCAGACTGGAGAAAGCAGGTCACCTCTTGCCTGGTGTGAAAAACCTCACTGATGAATTCCTGTGGTATAACCCTTGGAAATGCGGGACTGAGTACTTTATTTCTTATTATTTGTGGGTAAAGCTGAATGAGGATCTTTGTGACAAATAGATTAAAAAGCTTCAGGCACAGTTTACAAAAATGTGTTTTAACTGATTAGCTTTATAAATAAGAAAGACTGAAAATCTGATGTTTCTATCTGTATTTTACCCGCACGTCATTGTTAACCACAATGCTAACTTAAATGTAAGTGCTCTTCTAAATCCAGAGCTAGAGTCTCTCAAAGACTGAAATGCTTGTTTAACGCTGTGTTAAGAAAGCAGCTTAAGGGTAAGTGTTGGTTGCAGTGCGTTGTGATACGGGCTGTATTGTTTCTCAACACAAGCCCTCTTAGCCATTTATTTTTTGCTTTGCTTTGATTGGGTCTGTGACTCTTGTCTGAAGGGTTAAAAAGTTACTTAAGATTTAGGTTAAAGCAGCATGCAAATAAAACCCTTCTTGTGTGTTTCATCCATGCTCTCCAAGTTAGCTCGCTTATATGAGTGTAATGTTGTATTACTGTATATTCTCAGCTTTAACAAAATGGATCACTTGTCCCAAGAAGGAAGGTGCCTGAACAACCCAGGGAGAGTTGTAAGAATAGTTGTAAGAATTTATTTGTTAAAATTCTGCTTAATTCCAAGGTGTATGATGTGTGTGTAGGAAAGCTAAGGTACATGTCAACAAGAACACATAAAATACCTTGTGTAGTCCTCTGAAGTGTCCCCATTGCAGCTGATGTTCACAAGGATGGCCACGCATCTTGCATAAAGAGAGAAATAGCTGCTACTTTTTTTTTAGCATTGTACAGTTTAACGTGCTGCTGCCTAGGCTGCAGACCCTAGACTGTGGAAGTAGGATTAGCAGCACACCCTCCGGAAAGTGAAGGTGGAAGAGCCAAGCCCAAGGCAGCACCGCATCCTGGCCGGGGAGGGGGAAGCTGGCGGCGCTGGGAGAGCCGCAGGCTGGAAACACCATCTGCTCGTGCCGTGCCGATCACATGCTGAAAACTTGCCTGCCTGCCTCCTGCTCTAGCAGTAGGTCTGAAGGGAGGGGAGGAGTTAGTGTAATTAAATGATCTTGAACCCTTGGGATTTCTGAGACCTGCTAAAATAAGCAGCAAGTGCTTCCAGGCCATGGGTCTTGTTGGAGGTAGAAGAGGTCTCTCTGCTGCTGGGTCTCCGGGTTTGTTCTTGCGGGCAGCTCGGAGCCGCTGTTCTTGGCGTAGCCTGCCTGTGTCCTCCAGTTTGTAAAACTAAATCTCACACCATCCTGTAGCTGTCCAGGAAGAAGGAAAAACGACTCCTCTGCTGCAAACTTCTTTTAGGTGATACATTCTAGAATAAATTTTTTTCCTGTTGGTAGCAAGGGTTAAACACTCAGGGCAACAGGTACAGGCAGACTTAGGTATGTGATATGTTTGACTGTTTTGCAAGGTGCTATAAATGTTGGCTCTGTGTAATCTGATACCAGGGTAGGACAGGCTAACTTAATGAAGGAAAATAGACAGCAATGTAAAAGAACTGGAAATTCAAGTCTAGCTGACTAATACCAGCCTGCTTCAGAGGCTTTTGACTGTTCCTATTGCTGACAGCTGACAGCAAATGAGAGGCAAACAACAGAAACATTGCCTAATCTGCTCTATATTAATACAGATTCTTTAAAGACACTGCAAAGGTAAGACCCTTTATGTTTCTCATCCTGGCAGAGTTGCTAAACGCAGCCTTGAGCGTATACATCGTCAACAGGAGTAAGTACCAAACTGAGGCCTGAAGTCTGTTGTGTGTTTGGGAAAGGGGAGGCTTCAGCAAGTCCTATGTGGATTTGTGCCCCTTTCTAGTTGGTGCACATCAATTAAATAAAATTCAGATTTCTGAAACTGCTCAAATACTCAAACATAGAAATGTAAATCACACAGTATTTCTATGGCTACAACACAGAGTAATTTTGAACCTATTTAAATGTTTTGTTCATTTTGCTTGACAGTCCAGTTGGAAAAGTTTAAATGAATTGCAAAAGGAAAGCCACAGAATGCTAAAAATCTGTATTGCAGAAGTTGTAATGGGAATTTTTACTGAGGTCGGTCCTGTAGCATCTTCTGCAGAATGCTGAAAAAGTCCTGTGGGAGTTTAACTCCCTGATCTAGAATTAACCGACGCTTGGCTGGAAAAGGTCACCTGGAATAAGAAACTTTTGACTTGAACCTGATCTCCACTGGCCTTTTTTTTCAGTTTCCTCCTTTATGTATATATTTTGTGTGCATTTATACTCCAGTTTAAAAAAAAAAAGTCTACGTCTTTGGCCGGCAGATTTTTCTTTGGTAAACTTAACTTTTACCTGCAGGTGATTTAAAAATAATGACTGCGTTACTGATTTGTGGGCAAAGTAATTTTTAGAGAACGGTTGACAGTTTTATATCAGTGTTGGGTACAGACTGGCAACTGGTAATTTGTGAAGTTTGGCACTTAGCCAAAGCAATTACATTTAGTTTCCCCTGATCTTTCTTCCTCTCAGTGCCACCTCTTCATTCTCTTGTGTGCGTGCGTTAATCAAAAGAGCAAAACCTCTTGGGGTCAAGCAGTTCTTCTCCGCTCCACCCTCTTTTCCAAGTTTCCTCATACCCTGTTTTAGCTGTCTTGGAGCTCAGCCCTTCAGCTGTCTCTGTACTGAGACCCTTTCCCTTTGAAATCTGTGACATTTGACTTACCTGCAGCTCTCTTGTTATAGTTGCTTATAGGATCGTGGTCTTAATGTTCCTTAAAAGGTGCTATTAAATGCCAGAAGCTGCTTGAGGGTGCCTTTTAAAATATTTGTTCTGTGTCACTGGAATAATTCATTTGGTTTACAGAAATTTCTGAACCGGATTTGGGATTTTATCAATGTACAGTTTTCTCGGTATCTTTTTTAACCAGCTTTTTAGCATTTTGTGCAATATAAAAATACTAAGATATCTTTGACACTAATGTTATTTATCAGTGCTGGTAATTTGGTTATCTTATGACAGCACATAAAACCAATCCTGCCTCTGCAAGTTTACTATTGGATAAAATAACGTATACTGAGTGTTGTAGGAGAGGAAGTAATGAGAGATCTTTTGTTTTCGTTTCTCTCCATAATTAGTATCACTTACCTCTTGATGAGCTAGACTATGTGGACACTTGCAGTGTCATATCAAGCTTGTAGTCCATCTGTTCTGGTTTTGGAATGTTTAATATATTATTATTTTTCTGGTGGAGAATATGTGAGTCCAGAAGTGAGCAGTTACAAAGACAAAAATTACAGCAAAATCCTGCCTGTAGAGATCTGTGGTTGCAATCTGCATTACTGGAGGTTTGTCTTGTGTTATGACAGCCCTTTTTCATTCTGTTTAAAAAGAAATCCTTATGTAATGAGGCTGATTTGATCTAATTACATTGAGCTGTTTTTAAAACATTTAAAATTTTTCCCAAGCTTTTGACTTCTGTCATGTCTGTAACAAGGCGTTTGAGCAAGTACATCTAGGCTGATGCATTTTTAATTGCTTTCCTTTCATCCTTTCAAAACTAGTTGCTTCTCGACTTAATTGAATGTTTCCTTGTTCTCATTTTATCAGCTGGGAAGTATGAGCACCTGATTTTTCCCTTCTCTTCAGCCAACTACAACGGCGGAATCAAGGGACAGTCCCAGTTAGTGATTCCCAAGAGTTTTGGACCAGCAAACCACACTCCCCAGCCCTCTGCGTTTACTGGAGATTAGCATGCACGTGTACCATTATGCAGTAGCAAGAAGAGAAGCAGGTCTTTGCTATGGATGTTACTGTTCTAAGCTGGTCCTCGGATCCATACTGTATTGCTAAACAAGGCCGCACTTTCGGCATTGTTCTTCGTAACAAAACCTGGTGGCTGTTAGGGTAAGAGACCTTTGGATAGCCCATCACAAAAAAGTTCTTAGAAAGACTGGCAGTCACGCTGTCGGGCACCAGGAAGCTCGGTGTGACGGTGTGCTTGTGGCCAGTGTTTTTCAAGTGGTGACGGCCTGACTTGCACATAGGCTTCTCCCCTTTTTGACAGTAACTGTGCATAGATGTTACCTTTGCAAGACCGAGATGTCAGTGCTGCTCTAAAGCCTAGGCTGGTAGACTGACTGCTGAGTTCTCACGGGCTTGGCAGGCTGTGCGAGCTCCCTATGTCTGGGGAACGCTGTCCTTTTTAGAGGGGGCCCCGTTAATCTCGTTAGTTTGGCCTTCAGTGGGTGAGGGGAGGATCAAACTAAATATTCTTCCAGCAGAACTGAGGTGGTGATGGGCAGCAGCGGGTGGAGACGACTGATCTGGGAGCAGAGAAGGAGCACTTCTGCATAACCTCTTGTTGTATAGGGATGTGGGAGGTTGTGGGGTTTTTGCTTCTTCAGTAGCTGAAACAGCTACACCAAAAGTAAAAAGCCAAGTCTATAGAAGGGCACACATTTCATACATTTATTTTGTTGTATACATATGTGTGTGTATGTACACGTACACACACAAAAACGGGGATAAAGTGTGTTTATGTAACTGCAGCTGATGTGTGTACGCGTGCATCCGTGCAGGCATGTAGAGTAGATGCTATGCAGCGAAGCAACATTATGTGGCTTTTTTTTAACTGTAGTTGAAGTAACGCAGCTTATCTGTGAGCTGAGGCTTTAGTAACCCAAATGAGTCTGAAAAGTTTCAAAGCCCTACGGATAGCCAAGGCTGCTAGGTCACGTAACCACTTCTGAAAATGTACCCTCAACTTCTCTTTTGTGTCTAATGTGCTAAAAAGTGCAATTTGGGCAGCTGCAAAATGGTGTTTGCATCCACTAAGCAGTTTTGATTGGGGGGGGGGGGGGTGGAGCAGCAGGCGGGGAGGGAAGCAGGTTGGGAGGAAGGGAGAGCTGGTATCGTGATGTCCCACCTCCCTAATCTCTTCTTCTTATACTGTACACCCAACCTGTGGAAATGCATGATCCAGTTATTTTCTTCTCAGGGGAATGGGGAAGCAGGGAAGAGACCCTTGCTTACCCCTGGAGTGCCCGTGCTTTAGGGCAAGTTACAGCTAACTTGTGTTGAGTTGGCTCTACTTTGGAAGAGCAAACACTGCAGAGAGGTGACTAAAACCCAGTGTGGCCTTTCTCTTGCCTGATCAGATTAGGGGGGCTTGCTCTTTATCTTAGCAGATGTTCAAATACTTTATTCAGAGGTAAAGAGCTTCAGTAGTAGAGTTGGGTAGAGCCTTCCTTGCCTCAGTATCGCTTAGCTTGCTGTTTAGGACTGGCCTTCTGGTGTTAGTCTGATCTTTTGTTGCTGCAGCATAAACCAGCTATTTACAGTGCTCTACGTCTACGCACCTGCACTGATTTGTGGCTACCTTTACACATCGAGCATGCTGGCAGGAGAGGATACAGAGAGAAAAAAGCCTCAACCACACTGTAATTTTCTTCATATTTCCCAGCAGCGCTCTGCCGGGTTGCTGGGTTTGTGTACAACAGCTGTGTTATATAAAAGTGCTAAATAAAAGGGACTTAAAAAGTCTCAGGGAACATGGGAGATGGGAAGAGGACAGTTTTCAGAGGTGGGGGAGTCTGTAAACAGTGCTGGAGCTGTTATTGTTAATAGTCTGGAAAGGAATCTTGCTTCATATTAAATATTCAGGTTAAAAGAGGTAGTTACCAAAAAAAAAGGTGAAAATGTGATTTTTTTGGTGACGGCAAAGACGAGCTTGTTGCTTGCATTTGTGCTTTCTGCTCTCTTTGGAGTAAACGTGCTTTTATGTGAGATTTAGGCAAGGGGGAGGTTGCATTTAACTTCTTTTGTATTGACTGAATTGTGTGCCAATTCTTTTTTTTTGTGCTTGTTTATAGTTAACAGATGAACCCTCTTACTCTCTGTCCTCCTTGCTGTATATGTACTGAGAACCTATGGTGACACAGGCTGGTTTCCAGCCTGGCTGCAAAACAGGGATTTATTGATACTGATGATTTCTTTGTCCTTAACGAAAGCTCGGCAAAGGTCACTCTGTTGACTTTTATTATGTCAGCTGCTTTTTGCACAGTTTCCCCTAGGCAGCATGGATGCTTTCAGAAGATTTCAGGCTGTTCCTTACGTTGTTTCTTTCCTTCCTTGCTGATACCCCCTTGCCATGTTGTTTTCCTATCTATCTCCTTTAATTTGTGTGAGCAGTTGAAAAACTGAGCCTTCTGAAACTTCTTGTGCCAAGTAACATATATTAATTTCTTCTTCTTGCTTGTCATTTTGCGGACTACAGATGCCGCAGGTCTAAGGATGTGGTTCAAAGTCCCTGTTCTGTGCAATTTCTTAATATTACTGAATAGGAATAATCAATCCATGAAGAATGCCACAGTAGACTATATTGTTAGCATTTATGCTTAGTGTGGACCGTACATAAAGATCATCATGGATTTGGGATTTCTGCATTATGAGAACTGCAGTATCATTCAGCTTTTCCCCCCTTTCTAAAAAACCAGACTCTACGATGTATTACTCATACAGTATCTTAAAAATACGCGACTCTGTAGAGGGTGGACTGGCTCTGGCTTGATCTATCCTTAACCTCCATTGGTAGAAAGGAGTTAGAAACTTGAGTGAAATGGTGCGGTTACCATTCATGTGTTTGTCTGACCCCACCCAGGATGGTTTCAGTACTTCAGTCCAAAATTTCCAGGTGATGTCTTTATTCTTCCCTTTCCTCTTATTCACTCCGCTCTTCCTCCCGCATCCAAGATGTTGTTGAGAAGGGGGTTCAGCTTTGCATTTCTGTAAAGTCACAACTTCAACACTTCTAGGCTAGAGCTAATGCTGCAGACTGTCTTCGAAAATCAATGGGCAATTTCAATCGCAAGTCATTTGTCCCCGTGCTAAATGAGTTGAGCTGTTTCAGCAGTAACTCGGGATTCAGATCTGCATTTGAATCTTAAAGCAGCTAAGCTGGTTCTTAATTTTAACTGTACGAATGATCTTACTACTTTCACAAAAAAGGCAGTGCAGAATGATTACAGTCATCTTTAGCAACCCTAAATGGGACTGGATCCAGTAGCTTGCTGGACGCATCTTTCAGCTCAGCTGGGGTGCTCCAAGTACCAAAACTTGAGCCTTCCAAGTTTATAGCTGAGCTGCTTCAGCAAATTTTTGGGTTTGCATCCGGCACTTTGATGCCTGCTACACCTGCACTGGTGTGGTGCCGCTGTGTTATTTCAGTGTTCTGCATTACAGTGCTTGAATGCTAAGGCAGTATGTGCTGTAACGGCTCATATTGTCGGGAGTTGAAGAAGAAAATTGTGGATTTGTTACTTCCAAGTTGGAGCCTAGTTGCAGTACTGCAACTTCACCGTTGGTACCAAAAACATTGGTTCTGGAGGTACTTAAGAGCTTTGTTGAACTGACTAAATAGGGCTAGGATTAAGTGCAGAGTATATATGGTGAAGAGTGGTGGAGAAAAAAGTTGTAATACCTATCTGGGAAGAGTCCTACCGTGTATCTTCTGGGATACCAGAGTAGCAGTGTGCTAAGGGTTAAGTTGGCTGAATGTGCTTTTTGACAGACTGATTGAGGAGGTTGTTTCTAGATGTTGAAATCAATAGAGGAGGGGAATTTCCGGAGGGATTGAAATAATTTTTTTGTATGTTCAGCTTCAAGGATTAAGCAAAATTAAGAAGTGTATTTATATTGCTGTGTGTTAATATTGCTTTATATAGTATGTTTCTACAACAATTAGTAAAAATGAAAGCAAAACCTTACTTATTCTGTAGTTCTGAAAATCTGATGTAAATTGTATGGTAGTATATACTGGGTTCCCTTTCTCCTAGGACTATTTGAATATAGTCAAACTTACTGTGCATGTGTATACAATTTACGCATTTTATGCTGTTTGCAAATAACTTATTTTCTACTCACAGATGTATGTAAAATCAGGCAGGGAGATAAGTGGCATTATATAGCAAAAACAATAGTCATGTTTGTGTTAGCCTATAGACAGCAGGATCCTGTGATACTTGGAATAATGAAAGCACAGTTTATAAAAATAGATGTGGAGGAAAATATAGCTGATTTAGAATTGTGCAGACTTCTATGAAAAGCTGCTCTTGTTTTCTGTAAGCCAGAGAAAGTGATATGGGTTAAAGGAGAGTTTTGCATTATTTTGCCATGCTGTTATTGCCCAATGGATCATTTGCTATTACTGTGTACTGCTAAAGAAGTAATGAAAAATTTCCTATAAATAATAATAGTTGAGTGCCTAACCTTTATAAGGTTAGATATAAAAGCTCAGTAAAGCCCGTTCATTCACTTGTCTTTGACTTTGGTCATAATGTTGTGGTTAGATGTTTCTTTTCTTGTAAGAAGAAGGTATCATTTGATTTATTTATAGTTTCCTTGGTGGTTTTGAGAAGGGGATGTAGGGGGAAGGAACAGTCTGCTATATAGTCTTACATCACTGCATCACTGTGGTGCAAAATTCATAAAACAGCTTTTGAATATCTGTTCCTGCAACGGTATCATATGAGTAGGAACTTCAAAAAAGTAAACAGTGTGACTATTCTAAATAGTGTTTGTGTGGATCCCTTTGGGATCAAATGTGTTACACTGCTGCAATCTATTAAATTATATTAAATCATGATGATTAGTTTTGCATTGAGGGTTTTGTTGGGTTTTTTAAAAATAAAAAGTAAGAAAAGAACTCTTTATGGCTTTTAGTAAGTTTGCTGCCACAGCTTTTGGATCTTACGCATTTAGTGTGCATCTTGGTATTGTAGTATCTACTGTAAAATATTCATATTTTAAAGAATAATGATCTGGCACTAATGGAAGAATATGCCAGTTCCCAGTGCACGCAGGGAACTTTAAAAATCTGTCTTACAGTGGCCGTACCTCCAGTTTTCCTTATACCTCACAAGCTTACTAGGTAGCCCGCATCTCTGACACTTCATTTATCCTGATTGTACATTGACACTGTTAATTGTTACTGACCTTAGAAAGTTACTGGACCTTAAGAACTTGTAGCCTTTGTTCATACATGTGGCTTCAATTAGTGTAACGGAGATGATGATGAGCCCTTGCTGTGTTCTGGCTCTCATTCTCCCTGGACAATTAGCTTAACCCCTGATTTAAAATAAGTCTCCATTTGGAAGCTGAGGAGTTTCTCGTACTTGCCTGGTGATCCTTTGGAGTTACTCTTCACTGATTAGAGGGAGTGACTTCAAATGTTATTATTTCATCTTATTGGAGAGTTATAATTTATTTCTAGGCAGTAACCAAAATAGAAGTTGTACTTAGATTTCCATACCTGTCCTCTCTTCTGAAAGACCTGGTATGTCCCTATTGACATATACTGACCCATTTCAGTCACTGTCTGTAGGATTAAACTACATATTATATGGCCATATAGTTTATTTTCAAGCTGGTAAGAGTCTGGGATGGGACAAGTTGGTTTTAGTCCCACTGTGCTGGTATGTGTGTAACTTTTTAATAGCATTCTTATCTTCTCAAAGGCGAGGCCAAGTGACTAAATTTAGGGAAGTTACCCAGGATTATATGGTTTTCACTGCCATAGCCCTGCTGAAGTACGCAGAAAGCCTTGTGACTATTCAAGTCATCCTGCAAAATGGCAAGGGCTGAGGTTGAACAGTCATGGTTCCCAAAGCACATCCTTCTCTGTTCATGCATGTAGCTCTCATTAATGCAAATAATCTCTAGTTAGGGTTTTGGCTACTCTTGTGAACCCTTTAACAGCTAATTAAAGCATGCTTTGGAAGTTGGGAGGTTCTCCTGTTTGCATAATCTTGGGTTTCCTGATTTCTTAGAAGGGTAGGATCTAGTGACTTTAATGCTTGAATGCTCTGCCATCACTACTTAAGAATTTGGGAATACCACAGTCTATATGGGAAAAACAGCTGTTACATTTCGTAGAGTGAGGGAGTACGAGCCTGTGACATGATCCTCCGTAATTAAATTGCTTGGCATCGGGAAGAGGAAGATGCCCTTCATTTTTTTGAGTTTCAGCCTACTGCAAAAACAAGGCAAAGTTAAACCTCCTGTACGAAGGCAGATGTTCATCTTTGCCAATGCACTGAAGTTGCCCAGAGGCTTTCCTGAGTGTCTGGATCGGTACGTGTTAAACCTCTGCCCCTTATTGTTCTGTCACAGCAGCCCTTAATCAAAGGCAGTTTAAATAATTTTGATCAAAATGGTAAGCACCACACATTTTGGTTCCTTAAAAACATACGGATTTAAATTCCTAGGCACCAACGTACTCCCTCAGGTATACCTGATTTTAGACACCTGTTTCTGTTACTCTTTTGAAACGGTAGATTTTTTTGTTAATGTATTGGTCACCTTAGTTGTATAAAAACATTACATTTTGTGCTTGCCTTTTTCCCCAGAAATGATACAGCACATCTCTTTGTAACCTCACGTTAACCATGTTTACCTTTGGCACTGATGAGTAAATGAAAATGTGGGAGCTGTAGGCATGCATCCCTCCAAGTGAAGCTGTTTACATTCCATAGTTTGGGATTTTTTTTTTCCTTTGCTATTGTACTGTGCAGTTTTTTTGCCTGTTCTAATTTGCCATGACGTGGTCAGTGCTGTTTCCTTCCGGCTGCTTGCGAGCCTGTGGTAGAGATAAGGATACGTTTACAGTGCACTTTTAACAAGAAGCTGAAGATCTGCTTCGTGTAGGAACTCGGGGACTCTCTGGATTGTACAAAGAATTTATTTACTGGTTTCATCTGTTTGGCACTGTGGGAATCAAGACCTAGAGCATTTTACTTGCAAAATAACAACTTTGCTAAATTTGAACTGTGTGTGAAGAAGAAAGGTGATATACTTGAGAGATCCTGCAGCTGAGTAGGTCAGTCTGGGGTTTGTATTTTTACTTTGAATGTATCTTAAAGATGAGAGTTACAAATGAATGAGAAAACTGAGTATATAAATCAAATGAAAAGATGGATTTTCTTTCTGTTAACTTCTGTAGCTTTTTCTTAGTCTCATGCTGTTAATATGAAACACTTCGAAACTGATGTCTTACTTCCTGAAAGAGTTTTATGTTTAAGGGAATGAAAATTCGCATGTATTAATCAGTAAAAGTAATACCTCTGAAGATACAAAGGTGTCCGACTTCCTTGGGGGTTAGATAAACAATTACAGTTCGGAGCAAGCTTTGTTCTGACTGCTACTATTTCACATAGCTAAAGCAATAATTTCTTAGTTATAACTTTTTTATTTTTTCCCTCCACAGTGATAAAGGCTATCGAGGTGGGAAGAACAACTCAGGAAAGGATTTCCCTTGGTTTGTTTCCCTTTGAAAAGAGAAGAACACGAGAACACTGATGATCTAAGAAATACGAACACTGATACTTGATTTATTTCGTGATCCTGCCTTTCTGCCCAGCTGGACCTCGGTGACGCTCTCTGTTCTTTCACGTTCGAGAACATTTTTCTTTGTATGTGGAGCTGAGACCTGGGAATGCGTTATTATGGCAGCAGTTGTACAGCAGAATGAGCTTGTGTTTGAATTTGCCAGCAACGTCATGGAGGATGAGCAGCAGGTATGGGACGGTGTAAGAAACCATATTTGTACAAGTTGGTGCTAGGAATGTTATGAAAACATGGGGAAAAAATTGTGGTGTAAAACACAAAAACGCAAACATTGAGGTCATTATTGTTGCAGCAAATCTTTGTGGTGTTTCAAAAGCTTCCTGTTGCTTCCTGTAACTTGCATGGGCAGAACAGAAATTGGTTGAAATGTTATAACTTCTGCAGTATTGCAGAGACCTCCTCCTCCAAAAATGTTTTTCCTGTGTCGCTGATTTTTGCCAGTAGAATCCATCCATTTCTGATGCAGAATTCCCCAAATTCTGGTATTTGACAGTAGTTTTAACTTTCCCAGTGTGCTAGGATAAAATTCTGAATAAAAGTAACAGTCACACTACAGATGAGTAGAAGGACCATTAGGTACCTGCTCACTGCTTTTTACAGATTGGTTTCAAAATTGTGTTACTGTATGTTGGCTATTCAGAAATAAGCTTCAAAGTAATTTGAATTGGTTTGTTTCACACTGCAGGGAAAATATGTCTGTTTCTGTCTGAGTAGGCTCTCAGTTAGGTGTTGATTACTTAAACCACATTCTGTGAGTCCTGAGGCTTCAGTGAAGGATTCTTATTGTAAAATTCAGGCAGTTTCTCTATAGGTGGTGGTTAATAGTAGGGTTTTGCATTTATTAACAAGAAATTAGGTGTCTGGGTACTGTGGAGAGACTGAGAAGTGCCATGACAAACTATTCCTCTTTTTGTGAATGTGAAAAGCATTTATCCTTCTCTCTTTCAAAAATACTTTCGGCTTTATAATCTTGTCTCTGGGTTTTCTGTACGGCCTAATATCTGGCTGGGTCAGTGGCCCGTTTCTGCTGTCAAGAGTCATGCGATCATTTCAATGAACCGAGTGTTTTCTGTCTAAAGTGCTAACTCAGTTTTGGGTGGAACTAGTAATGTAACTTCCTTCCCTGTATTTTTCCAGAGCTTGTGGTAGCCTGGGGATTTAGATATGGGAATTGCACAAACATAGTCAAAAACGAGCCTTATTTATTACCTCTGTTTGATATTTGTTGCTGGCTTTACTTTACAAGCCAATGGGAGAGGGGAGCATTGAGATGGGGAGGGCTATTTCAGTGTGGTTCCTGGAACGGGCAGTGGAAGCAAACGTGGTTTTGTTCAGTTTAGTTACACATTCTGCCTCTTGCAATTTCTTCAGATGCTCACCTGAAAAACTTTAAAAATACTAAAGAGCACTCAACAGGGCAGTAAAACCTCCCTAAACAGAACTTTCTCCAGCTCCAGAACAAACTCAGCCTTGGCATTTATCTCATAACCCCAATAAATGGTACTCCAGATGAAGCCTAAGGAAAGAAGGTGTCCTGTAGCATACCCTAAAGGTGATGAAATCAAAGATGCGAAAGGCCAAAGAGAGTGAGTGCGTAGCAGAAGGTCCATTGCAGCAAACCGTTGGATGCGAGGTCCTCTTAGTTGCCTTAGTTCAGATATCAAAGATGCAGGTAGCCAGCTAGCTGGCTGCATGAAGTTAGATCTTAAATACTCAGTTGTAGAAATGGAGTCCTGCATAAGGGAAGATCTGGGAAGCTGGAGCAAGATTTAGCTCGGACAAGGATTTAACATTAAGCCAAAAAGATTGCTTATTGCTTATACCTGGTTGATCTCCTTCTTACAACATAGGAGCTATTGCTATTGCTACTCCTGATGTTTTTAAATTGTGGACAGATGGATAACATGATTTGTGTACTTTGCAAAAATTTTAGCTCTGGAAGTGCTCTGTGTTGTCAAAAGCATTTTTTGAGCATCATCAGTATATAAAAGGTGACATACTTATCCATAGGTGTTGTTTAACTGATCTTTGGATAATTATTTTTGCAATGCCCCCAAAAGCTGGCATTGCAACAACTTTGGTACTTTTCTTCTTGTCAAAGCTTTGTCTGGAGCCCTGTTGTGCTAAGAGCTGTCAGGACATGGAACAGCTGCGGCAAGAGGTTCAGGGTCTAGATGGCAGCTATGCTCAGTATTTCAGGGAAGTCGTAATTCATGGCTATTTTTTTAACTTTTTTTTTTAAGCCTTGGTTAAACAACCGTAAATTATGAACAGTCCATTTGCAAATATAAGCATTCAGGCAGTGGCAGATGCCAATGGGAGGGACTCGATCACGTGGCCCTGTGTGAATGGGAAAGGCTCTCTCTTACCAGCTTTATCCTTTTCAGTTTAGAAAATAGGAATATTTTTTTTTTTTTTCTTGGAGGGTTCATTTATCACATTGTACATGTATGGTGAGGAAGAAATGCAATGAAAATATCCTCGTAATTTTGAGAAGGGAACAAGTGGCTTGCACTAATGCTACAGATAACCTGACTGGCTGCTGCTGTGTCTCAGAGGTCCTGGTTAAATAGACGGTTTGCTTTTTTTTTCCCCCCTCTTTTTTTTTTTTCCCCTTCTTTTTTTTTTCCTCTTTTATTCTTTTTTTTTTTGAGAGAGAGACTGCACACGTAAAACTGGGCAGGAGCTCCTACAGGCTTTGGCTGAGTCAGTGCCACTGCCTAAAACTGCTTTTTTTCATTTCTGCAGCTTCTCCTCTCGGTGTCTGTTCATTTAGTCCTTCGTTAACTTACAGATAATGTGATTTTTGATTGGGACATTCTTGATTTAAAAAGCTGGATAAAAGCAGCCACAGAAGCCGGATCCATACTAGGAAGTTTTACATGGTGCCAGGGACACACGGAATTATTGCAACCGTTAAATTACTAGCATGGTCCCCAGCATGACTGCTCTGAGACGACAAGCGCTCTCTCAAGTGGCTCTGAAGCGTGTAGTAACCTGTGCCTGAAGGCCTCTTCTGTATCTCTGAGGGATGCTTCTCTCTTCCCTTTTTCGGTAACTACAGGGTCCAAGCCCTTAGGTTGGGCCGTGACTCCTGCACCATCTTGTCGTGCCTTGGTCTGCTCTTCCATGTTCCCTGGTGTTGCCACAGGCTTTCTGAAACATTAAGTGACCTGGTCAAGGCCAAGGTCTACATTTTGTGGCTATTTCCAGCTCCTGCAGAAAGTCCCCCCCTTATCCACTTGCAGTTTTATGAAGACTTGAAGGAAATGATTCTGAGATCCGTAATGAGGTTGTCTCCCCAGGAAAGCAAGCAGCATTTATCTGCTTCCAGCATCCCTCTGTGAAGCTTGGTAATTTCTCAGATGCTGGCCATGGGAACCCCTTTAAAGTCAAGAGGCTGCCTCTGCTTTTGGCACAGGAACTTTCAGCAAGAGAAAACCGAAGCCCATTTTCTAGTCACCAAGGTCACTTTGCCTAGTGCTGTTTATGTTTTGTTTTTTTTTTTTTAAATAAATGGCCAACTGTATTGCAAGTCTAAATTCTGTTGCTCTGTTAAAAAGCCAGGTTTTTTTCACTGAGGTTTCTTTCCCTTTTCTTTTTTCCCATGTAGCTTTTCCCCGCTCCTATCACATGCCTTTCTTCCCACCCATCACTCACTTGCATAAAATGTATTCCACACCAGTTAGAAGCTAGTCACCATATTCCTGTGACAAGTTTTCTTCCTTAGAGGACTTGCAGTATGAGAAGACAGTACTTCCAGAGCAGACGAAATCCCCATCCTTACTTTCTGTTTCCGCAACTAGGATGGTGTTTTGATCTTCTGTCAGTTGGTGACAGCTGATGTGAAAATTCTCATAGGAAAAAAAAGAAACACCTTGTCAGTATGTCAAACACCCAAGAAGTATTTGAGAGTAGAAAAGAAGATTGCTGCCTTTGGCCCCCGGAGCGGGGCAGTGTTCAGTTTTCAGGAGGTCATGGAGCATGACTGATGCTTCCAGGGACCTGCTCATGGGACCTTCCATGGACTTCAGCATCTGTCTGAAGCTTTGCGCTCCTCCAGATTGTTAAAGGTCAGTCTACAGAACTGGTTTGTAGATAAACTACAGTGAGGAATTTGGTGTCTAAGACTTGGGAGGATTTCAGCAGTAGCTCAAGTCCTTTATGTGTCCAGCAGACATGGGAGATGCGTTAAAGCCAAGCCAAAGCTTTGGCGGAGCCCGGATGTCATATTTTAACTATATTTTGCATGAGAAAGATGAAGCAGCAGAAGTAGGCAAAAGGGAACAATACACAAATTGGTTTTCTATGGATTTATATATTGATTTCTTGAAAATCATTGCTGACACTTTAATTTGGGACTGTTTTTTTAATTTTGGGATACTTTGCACTCTTCCTTTTTGTTAGTGCATGTAGAACCACCTTGTGTTAGGAATAAATTATTTTGTGATCTTGCTATTAGACAGGTAATTCAATTTGTCTTAATTGAATCATGCCCTTCTAGTCCTTAATTTAATGTTTTCCCTGTGTGTAATTCTCATTACACACTAGCATCAAAGGGAGCCATAGTGAACACGGGCTCTTCTGCAGTTCTAAATGTGTACAAGGTTATTCATGTGTCTTACAAGAACAGAGCTACAGGAAGCCTTAGCTTGGCTCTCAGTTGGGGTTCAGGCGCTTTCAATGAAATCAAGAACATAATAGAAGTACTGAGGTGAGATTTTTACCTCTCAACAGTCTCATATACATCAGCATACATTAGTAGTAGCTTTTAAAACTGAATTAAATGCTTGTTAATGAAATCATAACCAATTTAAAATACTGTACAAAAAACGGTGGTGGGAGGTGGGAGAGGAATAGGCGTTTTTAGAGCATGATTCATCTTTTTGTAGCACAGGAGCCTAAAACAGGGTAGGGAAATTGTGCCCTAGAAATAGGCATTTCTCTCTGTTGCCTCTGAAGGAAACCTGGGCTTCCTAGCTTAAGTCCAAGTGCCTACACCACAGCTGTCTGAAGTTAGGCGAGATGAACTTCACCCATAGTGTCTATGAACTAGAGCAGGATAAGAAGACTGAAGTCTTCTTACTTGCATCTTCCCTACCTAAAATCCATAATTTTTACCTACTCAGTAGAATACTGAACAGGTACTTGCAAAGCATGTACTCTGCTTGCTTGCAGGTGACAGGGGCCTGAGTGGAGTGTTGTATGTAATGCCTTTTTTTTTTTTTAATGTAGTTACATATATGGGTGTACAATATATGTAACTTGCATCCCAAAAGCTGTATACTGTGTCATATTACTAAAATTGAGGTATTTAAACTATTTTTAGAGCATGAATTCTATCTCAGTGATGAGGCTGTAATGGACCGTCTTCCTTCTAGTTTATGGAACGTATTGTTGAAAATAAAACCTTTTTAATGCATACAGTATTTTATTTTTCTTCTCTCTTTACAGTGCTTTATCTTTTTTTCTTGATTTGGCTTTTATTTAATCAAATCTATTTGTTTATTCTTGCCTGCGAGCAAATAGGATCAAGGATGTTGGGGTCACTAAACAAATAGGATGCACAATGTGAACATGATTCTTTCCAAGGAACAGCAGGGACCTCTTGGCCACCAATGGTTCCTGGTTTCTCAGCCCCAGCAAGATGCAACCTTGGGTAGAGGTGGCCACAAAGGTGTGGGGTAAAAGCTGTCCCATGGCTTGACTAGATATATGCTCATCATCTGGCAACGTGATTGCACAAGAGGGCTTTAACTGGTCTGGCCTTTGTTCATTTTTATTGATTTCCTACCATGTTACTGTATTTTGAAGCTTTTATTTGGCAGAGTAGGTAGGTTATTTGTTGGATTTTTGATTTTGGTTTTGTTGGGGTTTTTTGTTTAGCAGACTGTCCATGATAGAAGCCCATAGAATTACTAGTTTTGTTTCTTAATTCTTCCTTTTTTCCTGATTGCCCTTTACCACAGTTGTTGCTGAGACATATTTTATAAAACACAGAGCAATTTAAAGTGGTAATTACTGCTTTTTAAAACTTCTAATTGCACTTTCTATTTTCAGTACTTATGTTCCAGACTCTTCCTTAGGAGAGGCTTGCTCCCGTAGCTGTTGTCTGTGTTGAGCCAATAGCTCTGATACCATTTTCTGTTTGTGGCGGTGTGCGTAGTGGCAGGACTGTGAGACATGAGCAATCCCTAAGCAAGCTCATAATCATATGGTGGTTGTTTTTTCTTGTGTGGTTAAATAAAAAAACCTGCTTGATCCGTGCATATCTGTGTTCTTCTGTGGAGGGTAAGACCAAATGTACATATACTGGTTTTCTCAGAAACATGTTTTAGCAACTTCTTGGTTTGTTTTCTTGCCTTTAAGCTTGCCACATCCATAATGTGATTTATTTTTATTGTGAGAGAACCTTAAGAGTTACGCTAGATTTTCTTTGAGCCTGCTCTGCTATCATCAGATATGACTTTCTTCCTGCAAATGACTTTTTAAAAGAATCACTTTGGAAAATACTGTATCTGTAGTGAATGGCATTTTCTGAAAACCTCTTCCCATTGAGTGGTTGCCTTTTCATGAAGCGTGTATCTTATTATTACTGGTCAGCTTGATCTCTGTTTTCCCAGCTGCCTCTTTTCTTCTCTGTCTGATGCAAAATAACTATTGAGACAGAAGGATGATGTCTGAAAGCCGACTTAGGAAGGAAAGTGGGGGGTGGGGGGGTGGGGGGAGGAATTAATGTCAAGTGACTAAAGCCGTAAGAATTGGAGAGGGAAAATATTACGTCATGTATATCAAATACTCCCTGTTACATCTCTTGCTCTTGTAGCAAGTGTCCCCTAAAATAGTGATCCTCCACTAGTGCCTCATGGGAAACTTGGTGCCTGCAAGAGCCTTGTCCAGACCTGACAGCCACAGGACTCCTCCACCCCCAGCTTGACGGGAAGAGCAAAAGATTAAGGTGCTTGCAGCAAGTTGCTTGCCCAGTATTATTGCCAGTGAAGTTTAGCATTTACTGTGCTGTGCCATTGTCAGCTTTTATGCTGCAAAGTAGTGTCATGGGAGTCTGGTATTACCTACTGGAGTAAAGTCAATATATTAAATACTACAGTGATATTCAGCCTCTGGCCCATAGTGGGACACTGCTGCTACTTGGTTTTATGTGCTCAAAATCATCCCGTTCTTTGGTAGTCCCTCCTGACAGTCTAATATTCAAGTGATGTAGTATATGTCTGTTGAAGTATTAATCAGTAAGTCGTTAGATTGGATGTAGTCTAACTACTGTTATTTTAATTTTCTTTTTTCCACCCCCCAGCTTGGTGATCCATCTATTTTCCCTGCTGTCATCGTGGAACATGTTCCTAGCGCAGACCTCCTACATAACTACTCTGGCTTAACCTGCGTGGATGAACCTAGTGACATGATTACTGAGAGCTCTCTGGATGTCGCAGAAGAGCAAATCATAGAAGATGATGATATCACCCTCACAGGTTGGCAATAAAAACATTTCTGTGCCATGTTTTTGCACAAAGATGGCTATGGCTAATGGTGGAAAAAAGCTTAATAACAAAAAACAACAGGAAACAAAATTATAGTAGTATTGAATGCTGTTAATTCTGTACAAGACAGAGAAAATGGCATTAATACTGTTAGCAGGTGGCTTGCAATCCCAGCTGCACAGCTGATAATGGTGAAGAGTTTCATCCATCAACAGAGATTAAGACAGAGTCCTGCTCAGAGTACCAAGATTTTTCTTTGCTCTTCATAGGATTTGTTTGCTCTTATTTAATGGTTGGTACGTACCTAAGTAAATGTACATACCAAAAAGCAGGAATACACAGCTTGAGTAGATGTACTGCTTTCAGCTTCCTGAGGGTATACAATTAGCCATAAAATGTGCACGCTGAGCATACTTACTGGTGTTAAGTATGCTCAGCGTAGTGTTAATTTTGGATCTCTAATAATGATTAACACTTGAAATACAGATGTTCAGTGTAAATTCTGTAAGAAAAGGTACCCCAAAAGAGAAAAAAGTTCTCAGGAGGAAAGCTCAAAAATACATCACATTTTTTAAAAAACAACCGCTCACTGAATGCTGTATTTGAAGGATTTTTGCAGGACAAGTCTGACAAGTGGGTTAGATACTTCACAGAGTGATGATCTGTTTCTGTGTCTTCTTTCAGCCATTAGGCTCCACACCTGGACTGTCTCCAGGGCTGGAGACGGCTTGCTGGTTTCAATCATGCTTTTGACATTATTTCCAAAGGCATATGCCGATACAATCTTTTACCACCAAAAGCAAAACAAAAACTCAACAAAACTTGACATGAGGAACAGTTCACAGAGTAAATTGACATGAGCTGTTCTCAGTAAATGGTTTTATCTGATAAAAATGGTTCCTTTTTTTTTTCTTAGTAGTGAATTATCTGTGAACAGACTGTGACCGTACAAATAAGTTAGCTGATTATTCAAGAAGGTTTTACATACTTAAACATTATTTCAAGTTGAGACCTCTTGCCAACTATTCTCTTGCTATTCATATTAATTATTCACACTGCAACTGGCATTTCCTCAGTGTATTATTTACACAGCCGCATTAAGTGGTGCTTGAATTTTTCATAGCAGATCGTTTTTGTGAATCCATATTCACTGTAACACATTGTGTGTGAATTTTTACTTGCATGAGTAATTGTGAAACTCCACTTTTGTGAATGCTCTTGTTAACATTTTTGTGTTGTTGGTCACATGAGAAGGGTTTGCAGATTGCTGCCAGAGACTGAAAATATGTAATCCTTGTAACCGATGGTGTCCAAGGGTTTCTGGGATACTTTGGAGGCAGACAAGGACGGTATTGTTCCCATCATCCATTGTAGTTCAAGCAATCTGGTTTTCTTTAAAGGCAAAGTCCTTAGAAAAACGGAGCTGCCATTTTGCAGAGATTATTGTTGTGAACAAGACATTAACTAATTATCTGTTTCACACTCTCCATCCCGCTAGCTACTGTGCAGGCTGTGCTTTTCCTTGGAAAGGAAAGTGGATGAGCCCAGGCCGGGCAGGGACCAGCACCGCTGCTGAAAGCTCCTGCTCAGGATGCAAGGCGGGCAGCGCTGGCAGCTCAGCCCCCCAGTTTCTGGCAGGGAGCCGTTCTGCCAGACTCAAGTGGGGCAGAATCCGGGGGCCTGGGGGTGCAAAGGCAGCCCACAGGAGGCAAGGAGAGGACACTGGGGAAGGAGCCCCCCATGCCCTCCCTGCCTGCTGCGGGCAAGCATCGGCTGTGGCCACAGCTGCCTGCTTGAACTGCAGGGCTGCCATGGAAGAGACCAGGTTCAAGCACGGCTTGCTGTAGGCTGCCTCTGAAATGAGGCTAATCGTAACTGAAATTTCCCAGCTACTCTATTTTTCAGCTGCTTTTTTTTCCCCTCCCTTCTTTGAAGTTCCCTTCTTGATTTTATTTTTTTTTTTTTCCATGGGGTGTGTTTGGTCGCAACAGTGAAATGCGTTGTTTTGCTCTTTGAAGTTTGTAGCAGTCTTTTCAGTCACTTCCACGTTACGCCTTTGAAAAAGGATCAGACGTTACAAAGACTGTACTAATTCCACGTTAAAATATTCATAAGACTGAAGTTCACAGCAAACCAAAACTGAAACCACCATCATTTGTGACTAAACATTACAGAGAAATGTCTGCTTAATATGCAGAATTTGAGGTTTTTTAAAGTTACCAGTTTTTCAGGACTGTTTTATGACTGTCATGTTAAGCGTCTCTTTTCTCCTAAACTAACAGCAATTAGCAGTAGGACTCCTGAAACTGAAGCAATTAGTTTTTAGGGATCTATCTGCAGAATGATGGACACTGGTAGGTTTTTTTCCATCTATAGGATGTAGCTTCAGCACTTCAAAACCACAGCTATCGCACATGGGTGATTACTTACCTGTAGTATAAATTGTAACCTGCAGAAAACTGTAAGAACAGCATTTGTTTCAGGTGAAACCCTCTGAAAGATGGCTAACAACTAGCTTTTTAGTTACATTAATGATCACATTGTAATTTTTTTTATAATGAATAGACAGACTTGTCTTATCACTGTCCTTTTTAAAAGCACTTTTCCCTGGAAAAACTGCAATGGCAATTTATGTGGTTGGTTTGTTGCCAGTATTATGGGACTTTAAATGATTGACCGTCATGTAGTTAAGGGTGATTAAGAAAATAAATTGGAGCATTTGGCTTTGAATGAAGTTTTATCTCTAAAGGGAATATTGAATTGGTTTGTTCGGTTTTTTTCTCTGAAAAATACAGGGGATGATGTTTTGTGCAGAATGAATTCTAGGCCAACTTGTCAGATGGTACAATTTGCTACACTTTATTTACCTTCTTAATGTAACTAATTACAGTTATAAGATGTGTAGGAAGGAGAAACTAATTGGATTATGTAACTTCCTGAAAACATTTTTTTATTATTATTAATTTTTTTTTAACTTTGTCATGTCTGGCCAGTTTAATTTGGAAAAATAACAGTTAATTAAACTCTGCCATTTTGCGGTTCACCTGTTCTGGCGTTGTTGTGATGGGATCAGGGAAGCGGCTGCACTGAGACAGTTTATGGGGATGAGGGAGGAGGCACAGAAAATTTGTGCTTAGGTGCCCTGTGCTCTAGTCTGAATCAGGAGCATGGTAGTGTGCATCTTCATAGATCAATAATGGTGCTTAATAACCAGTTCAGAAGTTATTTTGCAGCATTTCAAAGTTTGATAGCATTTGGCTTGTGCTTTTGGTGAAGCTCTAGCATTCATGCCAGAAGCCAAGCTGGTCAGGTAGGAGAATGAAGACAAAGAGATGTTAGGTGCTGCAGTCCTGCACAAAGCCGGTGTCTTCAGTGATAGTTTATGATGCTACAAAGAAATCCAAAGGAGTAGTTAGGTGGAAACAGAACCTCATAGTGTTAATCTGTGAGGATTTTTAGTTGACAAGATGCCAATTGTAAAAAAAAAAGTAGGTACAGTTTCAGTTACTTTGTAAAGAAATTATTCACTGCTACATGTAGCATCTAGTTAAAACCAGTGAGGGTTTTCCATATAGCTCCCCAATGAGATAATTTTCCTTACAAATTTTAAAGCCTTATTTAAAGAGGAAAATGAAGGGTGATGTGTAGCTGCCTGTAACAGGCAGCTATTCTGCAAAAGGGGGCTTCGTCCATGTTTAATGGAGATCTCTCTACTTTTAACAACTTTAGATTTCTTCTGGTGATACTTCGAAGCTCTGCGGTCCCTGGTTTTGTCTATAGTAAAACCAGCAGTGAATTTAAACACAGCTGTGATTAGCATATCCCGTATCTTGGCCTGGACGAGGACTCGTGTTGTCCACTCTACGGAGCTGCTGGCCACCGGGGAAGTGACAGGAGTGAGATGGGACTGCCGAAAGCAGTGTAAAGCTTTCAGAAAAGATGCTAGGCGGGAGTAGGGAAAGCAGGACTTTGGACTGAGGCGGGGAGCTTCCAGCGTGAGGCATAGTTTCTTTCTCCACCAGCTGAGAAGAGCAGAAAGCTGTGTTTGGGCAGGCCTCACGCTAATGGCGAGCGCTGATTCATAGCGAACCTGGATTCGCAGTAACTGGGCTGTAACTGTCATGCAGATACAGAGGCTTACATTTGTGGCTTGCTCAGATAAACAAGAACTTGTAGAGTACCCTGGGAAAAAATGAAGTTACTTTTGGGTGTGGTTTTGCTCCCCCCACCCTCTTCCACCCCCCCCTTTTTTCCTTTTTCCTTCTCCCCTCTTTTTTCCTTTTTTTTCTTTTCCCGCTCTTTCTTTTCTCCTTTTTCCTTCTCTCTTTTTTCCTTTTCCCCCCTCTTTTTTCCTCTTTTTTTTTTAAGTTTCTACCTATTTAAGTTAACATTTGAAATCTGACGCTTCTCAGAAATAACCTCTACCACCACCATTCTTCCAGCTGTGACTTTGCCAAAGCGTAACAAATAAGCTATTTCATCCCAATTTTTCTTAAATTTGTGACTGTATCATGACTGCTAGTGATTGGAATACCTTTCTGCAACATTTAAGAGAAAAACTAAAATAGCAGACACCAACTTGCCTTTGGTAGTTGAGTTGGTTATCTCTGAGCACTGTCTCAAGGTGAGTTAGCACCTTGCTGCTAGTAGGACGGGGAGGTGGTGCTCCATCTCCTCTACACAGTGCCCCACACCTTGTTTGTGCTAGCTCTTTGAGTTCTTGTAATTCAGCTTGCTAACCCAGCAAAACCCCAGAAACTTCTTCTGAGACATTTTATAAAACTAAATTGTCTTGCTGTGTGATCAGAAAAGTGTGAAGCCTGGCTTGTGTTAAGGGACAGGAGTTTGGATCATGAACCAGGGGCAGAGATGGGAAGAATAACCAAAGGCCTTGTTTTTTGAGCAACAGGGAAATATTAATTGGGCTCAAACCACCTTGTGAAGTCATCATCTAAGAGCAGGCTTGAAGGGTGTTAGCAAGAGCATTAATGTGGTTAAGAAACTTACTTTTGCCATTTTGTGTCTGTGGACAGACAGATAGTTGGCGCTCCTTATGTTTTTTGTGAGCATCAAATTATATTAATTTCTGTGTTTATGTTATTTATATGACTATTTTAAGTTCCTTTCATTAGTCTTGGATATGGATGGTCGACTTATAGCTACATGGTATAACAGTGATGTAAAGCTGGTGACCTCTGCCTCACCTGCCATTATTCAGAGTGAAGAATTGACTCTGTTCCGTCACCTCAGCACCTGAAAGCAAGTGGGAGCGTTTGCTCCTCGTGCAGCTCTCGCCAGGAAAGGCGCAAACAACTGCTGCTCTCTCTTCCCCACCCACAGCACTAGGAACCAGGGGGTACCACTGCTGGCTTTTAAATTGTGTGTGGCAGCACAAACCAGCTGCGCTCAATGGCTTTGGCTGAGCTGGATTGTGGCAGGTTACCTTCCTGTCCATTCAGACAATGTCAAAACTGCTGACAGCTGCTTTGGCAGTGTTGTGTGCCTATATTTAGGATGACATCCTTACTGTGATCTTCGTCATGCTGGTAGACGATATGGCAAGTTCCCATCCAGATAAAACTTAGAACCAGAGTGATCAAGTCAGCACTGCTGGGCCAAGCACAAGCACGCCTGCAGACTGCATGGGCTGTGCATGGTGAAGTCTCCTCCTCAGCTGGCTGGGCATTCCCTAGGGATGCTCTTCAGCTCTTGGGGCTGAGATACTCTGTGGCTGAGCTCCTGAGCCTGCAAGCTGCATGACTAAAGTGTCAGTGGTTTGGTCCCCCGTCTCGCTGTATGGCTTCCCAAGCCAGGACCTTAGTCCATACTCACTACCTCCCCTTTTCTTTTCATACTGTCCTCCTCCCCAACTCTGCGTTTCTCATTTCTTAAGCCTGTTTAGAGATGTCAGCCAGAATGTGCAGATCCTTAACTGTCTGCATGTCTGTGCAAGACAGGGTGGAGGGTGTCCTGTAGACAACAGGGTGAGTTGCTGTGTGGGTCAGGGGTTCCCAACGCCCATCTACTTTATTCTGTCTTAGACTGAGCCTCTGACGCTTGGTGTACGGTAGGACTAAGGTCAAGAAAAAATCCAGAAAGTAAGGATGCTTCTCTGGAGCTCCATGTGCTGCCTGTAAATCACAGCTGGGTAGAGGAGGTAGGGCTGATGTGTGAATGTCTGCATTCATCTTTGCCCTCTCCTAATGATACAATTGCTGAAGCTGTAAACATTTGGGGTGAAACTGTTTGGGGTTTTTTTTGTTTGGTTGTTTTTTTAATTGTGTGATTGAGTGCTAGTGAGCTGGGTGCTTTGTTGTTACTGTGATATGTTGATTTTTATTTTTTTTTAAAGTATAGAAATTCTGGCATAAACCTTTTGCTTTTAGGCGAAGAAGAAATATCACAAGGTCATTGCATTGTGTTTTATGGTGCATTTTTGCTTGCTCTGCCAGTCAAGTCTGTCCCCTTTCTTTTTTTTTTTTTTTTTTTTTGTGAGTGCCCGACCCAAAATTCCTCAAAGCTAAACGGGGAGAGAGGGCGTGAAGGTGACTCATTACCAGACTGAGAAAGTAACTGAGGTTCATTGGTGTCCTAGGGAGGGGAATACTAATACAGCCCTTTGTACCGCTTTGATAGATGGAAGTGAATTCCCCAATGTAGCTTCAAATTCTTGTCAAAGGATAAGGAAGCCTGGCCCATGCATTTCCATCCAACAAAGAGTAATTTCTAAAAGAATGTGTTAAACAGTTCTAAAGGTTTACAGTACCAGGTACTAGAACTGATATTTAACTTATTTGTCATGCTACAATTATTTTGAAAAAAATCCTCTGGTAAGGTACTCCTCCAATCAAACCAATATTATCTTCTTGGACAGCTGTTACTTTGCAAAATGTTATTTTATTGGATTTTTTTGGTGTGTAGATTCAGGTGACCTTAATTATAAATTAATGCTCAAGAGCTTTGGATTTGTCTAATGAAAACCCTCATGAGATTGATGAGGGATTGTCTAGTAGTCAAAATTTTTGAAAAGTTTGCCAGCCCTCTGTATTGCTTTTCTTGTCTTATGTTTGCTTTCCAATGTGTTCCTGGAGCCTGTGCTGTTAGCCCTACGTATAATCCCCATGGATCTGAATGGTTTAGGATTCAGCTACACCTTTAGATCTTCTAATAGAAGTTGTGGAATATTTTCTTGTCTGTCCTCCAGGCTAAATGACAGGATATTTTTCAGAATCACAGAATCACAGAATCACTAAGGTTGGAAAAGACCTGTAAGATCATCAAGTCCAACCTAAAAAAAAAAAAAAAAAAAAAAAACAACCACCACACAACAACGACAAGCCACAACACACCAAAAACCAACCCACCCAACACCACACAGCACCATGTCCATCAAGCCACATCCCACAATGCCACATCCACACGCTCCTTGAATACCTCCAGGGAGGGTGACTCTACCACCTCCCTGGGCAGCCTGTTCCAATGTTTCACTACTCTCTCAGTAAAGAACTTTTTCCTAATATCCAATCTAAACCTCCCCTGGCTCAACTTGAGGCCATTTCCTCTTGTCCTGTCGCTAGTCACTTGGGAGAAGAGACCAACACCCACCTCTCTGCAACCTCCTTTCAGGTAATTGTAGAGAGCAATGAGGTCTCCCCTCAGCCTCCTCTTCTCCAGGCTGAACAACCCCAGTTCCCTCAGCCGCTCCTCATAAGACTTGTGCTCCAGACCCCTCACCAGCTTCGTCGCCCTTCTCTGGACGCGCTCCAGCACCTCAATGTCCTTCTTGTAGTGAGGGGCCCAAAACTGAACACAGGATTCGAGGTGCGGCCTCACCAGTGCCAAGTACAGGGGCACGATCACCTCCCTGCTCCTGCTGGCCACACTATTTCTGATACAGGCCAGGATGCCGTTGGCCTTCTTGGCCACCTGGGCACACTGCTGGCTCATATTCAGCCGGCTGTCGATCAACACCCCCAGGTCCTTTTCTGCAGGGGAGCTTTCCAGCCACTCGTCCCCAAGCCTGTAGCGTTGCCTGGGGTTGTTGTGGCCAAAGTGTAGAACCCGGCACTTGGCCTTATTGAACTTCATCCGGTTGGCCTCAGCCCATCGATCCAGCGATCCAGGTGAACATCTCTTAATTGTGGAACTCACTTCCTTTGGACCACCATAAGAAGAAATTAGCAATATTGGGTTTTTTTAAAGGATACTGTCTGGAATATTGTTTGTGGTAATGATATTTCTTAGGATTCATGGGTGTTGTGTTTCACTGCATGTACTTGATCAGCAAAGAGAGAGGTTAGAAAGATGAGGCAGAAACAAAGGGTTTGTGTGGGTTTTGTTTTTTTTAAATACATACAATCTGAAAAATGTAGCGTATTAAATAAATGAAATGGTTGCCGTGTGCATTTTCTCCCCAGCTAACCTGTTACTACTCATCTAGTAGAAGACTGTGTTTACCACTTATTTTTTTTCCTAGAAATAAAATAGGAATAAATACCATGTTAAGCTTTAAGTCCCATTTGTAGCTTGTTAAGAATCAATTTTTCTTTCTTGCTTTTAGTTGAGGCATCTTGTCATAATGGAGATGAAACAATGGAAACAATCGAGGCCGCTGAAGCACTTCTCAATATGGACTCCCCTGGTCCTATGTTGGATGAAAAAAGAATAAGTAAGTTTTTTATGAAAGCAAATCCAATCTGTATTTGCCTTGTTTATTTGTGAAAGAGGGAGGGATTCAGTGCAGCATGGTTGCATGGAATTGGTAAGATTATTTTGCTTCCAAGCCTTTACTTACATAGTCTGGGTATCAGTAATCCAGTGTTGCATGCAATGAAGGATTTCATTGCCATGCCAGAGTTGAACAGGTAAGGAAAGAATGAAAAATTAACAGAGGTAAGGTGTGAATGAAGTAGGGTGGTTTAGATTGCAGTATTTTGTTTGGCTGATAGAGGATTAGTCTGTTTATGTTGCCAAGATAAAAGACTTACACCTGCAGATTGCCTTAAATATGAATAAAAATGTGTGATCACCAAATAATTGTGCTTTTTAAGGGAGTGGGTTATATCATTAAATTGTTCTATTTTAATACTGCTTCTGCTTGTGTAAAATGTTGTGGACGGATATATTCCACTATGAACTAGTCTTCTCTCCCATGAAGGGCTTAAGTGTCATAGTTTTATTTTATTCTATGTTTAAATTTTTGCTCTAAAAAAAAAAAAAGCTTTTAAAAGTCCTTGTGGCTGTGTGAAAATATTCCTATTGTCCCTTTTCCTTAAGCAACTATGTTTGGCGCAACTGAAGATGATGATATGGTGGCTCCTATTACACATGTGTCAGTCACGCTTGATGGGATCCCTGAGGTGGTAGAAGTTCACCAAGCCCCAGACCCTTACGCTGAATCACCAGAGACTCCAGAATTTGAACAACCAAAGAAGAAAAAAGGTAAGATGCTACTGGAGAACAGCAGCATGGAGCAGGAGAGCAGTGGGTGGCATGCTCACCTCCCCTGTGGGTATCTTGAACCATTCTGGGTGTCAGGTCAAAAGACCTGAGTGGGCTCAGCTAGAAATACAGAGAAGGCGTTTTCTTACTGGGTAATGAGAGCACAGCTACCGGTGCTTAGATACTAATGATGTTGGAGAGGTAGCAATGATGGCTTATCCCACAGGAAACATGAATCTCTGCTTGTTCCTATTTATATTTTCTTCTTCAGAGCAGAATTGCAACACAAGCTATAGACCTTTTGTTACTGTGAATCCTGAAGTACTTTAATCAGCTCTTAGTTTCAACTAAGGTTACTTGATCTGTTACGAATACAGGATGAGAATGAGGAGGGTTTTTTACCTTTTCTTAAATATGAACCACTTCATTTTATTTTTTTAAATAGCTGCATGCTATAGTTAGTCCCATTTGCGGTAGATAACATTTACACAGTGTCCACTGAGTGATGTTCCATTGGAGTCGGCGCTGTGCCAAAGAGTAATGAAGTGGTGTTAGTCAGACCTTCTGCTCCTGTTTTTCCACCCTGCTTCAGCATGGACCCCATCAGAGGTCCTGAAGTTGATGTCTGCAGTGGAAGAGAGTCATGCAGTGCAGGCAGATGTAAGGTGCTGTTGCAACAAATTTAAAAAAAAAAAAGAAAAATAAACCAAGGGAGTCATGTTTCTAGAACTAATCCTAGGGCTGAATCAGAGCATTAGGACTTTGACAGGTTCCCTGTGAAATAAAAGCCTTCCAGAACTGGGCTTCTGCTACCCAGCCATACTCCTGCTGAATGAGAGTGCATTTTTGGTGCTACTTTTGCTGCTACTTCCAAATGTTGGGAGTCATTATCTGTGAGAGAGAGCATATTGGCCTGTTGAGATCTTGGGGAAGCCTCCTGAGCCCCATGTGTGTCACAAGGTCTGGTTGGGACAGGGGTGGGTTGGGAAGTCTCCGATTCCCGTAAGAAAGCTGAACTGAAACCGCTGTGGAGGAGAGCTTTACCAGCAGCTGCCCCGAGAGTGCTGCTGGGGAAACTACCGTGCTCTGCACACTACTGTGAGATAACCAACCGTAAAAGGATTTTAAACTGTTTTTTTGATTTTGTTCTTTTCTCTTCTGCTTGTTTTTAATGTTGGCTGCTATGTGGGTCAAAACAAGGAGCTGCTGTCTGCCAGACATTTAACCTCTTTGGCTTGATGCTTTCATACCCTCTTTCGTGTTGTGCTTCTGCTTACTCCCACTCCTTCCTCCTCACTTGCTGTAGTTAGAAAACCAGTTGCTTCACAGAAAATGTGTGTGTTTGGTTTTGACAGTTACATTGGATAGAAAAAAATACTAGAAAAGATGCTTCAGCTTAGTGTTTCATTAACTACTAGTTTTCAATGAAGTTGAGAATTCATGAGGTAGATGGTATGGTCTGAGTGATGTTGAAGTGTGACTTCAAAATGTCCAGGGATTTGTAAAGCATTGGGGTGCAACAACTGGTGCAAAATGTTATTAATTTTGTAGTGCACTTTAGAATTTAGGATGACGTGCAGTGTGTGGGTGGGGTTCTTTTGGGGTTGTGGTGGGTTTTTTTGGTTTTTGGGTTTTTTTTTAAAGTGCAGTCTGTTTCCCTTCCTTTGGTCAGTTTTGTGGCATGGCAGAGGACCGTGGTCATTTTGCCCTATCCATACCACTCATGATTTTATGGACTTCTAGCATATATAGCCCATCAGCTAAACTTACAGGGTTGCATTGTGCAGAGCATTGCCAGCTAACAGAGCCAGAATGGCCCTGCCAAGTAGAGATCCTCCAAGAAAATGTTTTCCAGAAGTGATGGGGTGATTTCTCTTCCTTTTCTTGTGCGCCTTATTGCTGTAGCAGGAGAGCTGTATCCACCCATCTGCTCAACTCCAAACCCATGTTCAGCATGATGTTCGTACTCACGAATGTCTGAGCACTGAGCTGCTGAACTATGGCTCAGAAAGACAGGAAAAACAAAGGGATGTCAGAGAAAGAAACTTGGAAAATTGCTATACTAATACCTTCATTCCTGTTTTTGCTACGGGAGGTATCTGGCAGTATGTGATCACATAAGTTATATACACATTATATTTTAGATCTATACTTTTTTTTATGTTTTTACATACATTATATTTTTTAAAAAAAACCCACTGAAAACAGTGCAAGAAAATGTATTAAACTTTTTCTGGTGTGATATAAAATACTTAATCAGGATGAGCATCTCGCTGTCTAAATATCACATTAATTTGTAGCATGAATTTGTAACCTGAAGTGGGTTTGCAACCATGGAAATAGGAAAGTGGAAATAGGAAAATTATAAATTCAATTAGCTATACAACATTACGGTAGCCCCACATAAGGCTTAGCTCTTGCACATTTTTCGTCCTTCCTCTTTGTAAAATTCTCTCCTAAAAAGGAGTTTAGTAATGTACTCTGAAAGGTAACAAATTCATGCTCTGTTGAACCAAAGGAGGAAGCATGCTAATGCTTAATGTGCTTTCAGAAAATATCTTCTTTTAAACAAAGGAAACATATCTTCTGTGTCTCTGTTAACTGTGTTTTTGATGATACCAGTTGGCACCTGGAGATTATAGCTCACAGTGTAGTCTAAAACCATCATCTTAAGTATCTCTAGCCCAGATACTGAGCAGTAACATCAATACTTTTCTGTAAATGAGTTTCACATTCTTCACTGATTTCTAGATTTGGATGGGGTTCTGGCAGAGGATTGTCCAAATAGGATGTCCTGAAGTAGTCTAGGCTGAAGTAAGAGAGCCTAGAATTGCTGTAGCAGTAGTATTCCTATTTAGTAGCCTAAGTTATCAGAAGTGCATAAATTATATGTGATCGGTACTTACGTTTCCTGAAGTTGACCAGCAGTAGTTCAGTCATGACCTAATTGAGCCCTCATCCACTTAATTTTCTTTTAAGACCTCATCTCATTTGGACACGAGGTAATTAATGACATCAAAGTAACACTTCCCACTCCTTAATGGTGTACATTTACACCTGTACAAGAGGAGAAACAAGATGAGCACCCAACAGAGTCTTCCCATGACACAACTTTAAGGGGAGAAGAGCACTTAGTCAAAGTTACCCTGAGGGACTTCTTGTACAGTAGAAGCTGATCTATAAAAGAGTGACTTCATCTAGACATTTTAGGGAAAACAGACATTTCTGCAACCAATAAGGGTGAGTGAACAAAGCTGCTGAAAATGTACTCCAGTAGTTCTTTATTCTTTCATATGATGATATATGAAACAAACAATATTGTAGGATTTCCTCCCTCCCATCTTTATTCAAATCAAGGAAGACATTACTGGCCAAGACGATGGCTGAACTTTGTGTCTCATCCTCAGTCATGAATCCTGTCTGAATGGAAGCAAGAAAGTTAGAGGACTCCAGGCATTACTAGAGTTTCCTCACTGTAGCTCTCTCAACTAGCTATCCCTCCTCCCCCATGCCCTGTCAAAAAAAGAGAGAGAAAGAAAAAGGTGCAAAGGTGGCCTTAGCAAGACTGCTAATGTCAAAAGGTGAGTGCTCAAGCCAGTGTTTCTTATGACTTCTTTATAGATACCTGGAAACCTAGAACAAAGCAGACAGCGCAGGCTGGCACTGAGCATTTTTTTTCAGAGCTGGTGAAAAACCCTCACTCTTAGTCTGCAGCAGAGGTATTTCCTTACTAAAACAGACCCTAAAAACAAAACCAAAAGTGGAATGTCATAATGTATGGCATTGCACAGGCCTATTGGTCTTGCCTCCTTAGAACATAAACTCTTTGGAAATGCAATAAATAGAGAAAAAGAAAAATATTTTTCTTTATATCTTTAATTATGACAGTATGCTATTTGGACTAGAAATATGTTTCTCTGTGTCCTGTATCTGCTTGGTCTGTTCTGCCTCTCAAAAAAGCAAAGGTAGTACGTGAATAATTTAAGTATTGTCAATGTACTAAGGGGTCACTGCAAAACCTGATAAGAGAAATTTTTATTTGATAAGAAAGTTCTGAAGGTTTCTGATTAATTACATTACCTGTAAAAGCTGCCATTGCAGGGAATGAGAACTAATAAAGGAATAGGTTCAAGGTTTGACATTGAAAAATACTTCAGCATTACTTATATTTTTTTATTCCACTTAGGTAGATGATTTCTCAACATTTTCAAATGAATGCTATTCATTCTTGTCATCAGTTGTAATTAACTTCTTCCTTTAAGTCTTCCTCATCCTCATCATATAGAGCCACCATGCTTATGACTTTAAAAACAGGTGTTTTTTCAGAGCCTGTTACTGGTTCTGCTGGTCTTAACAAATAAGTGACTTCCCTTTACTTGTAGGCACTCTTGAGAAAGATGTAAAAGACAATAGGACTGAAAAATGTTTTCTTCACATGACAGCGTAGTTTGCTGCTGTCAGTGGAGACTTCCAATCTATTAACCAAGCAGCCAATCTTGTTTTATCCCTAAATTCCATTTTGGTGATGAGTGAACAAGGTAGCGCTCCTGTTTAAACTCTTCCCACTGTTAATAGCGTATTTTTCTCATCTCATCTGTTTTAAGTGCTCTTAAGAATACCTAAAAAGCCACAGAAATTTCCAAGGTACATAGACTTCAGGAGGGTGAGCATAATCTTTATTAGAAGTACACTAAGAGCATAGGGGGTCCAATCCTGCTGTAGAAATTGAAAAAGTTCAGCATAGAACTGAGCTCCTAACTTAGTAAAAATTGAATCCTCTCTGAATTGGGGAAACCAATCTTTTCCCTTTTTAGGGCCTTGTTCTTTTTTATTTCCTTTTTTTTAAGCTGCTTTTTTTTAAGACTTACTGGTGGTTTATTTCAGGGAAGAAACCGAAACCGTCTCGTCCTGAGTCTCCTACTACAACTCCAAACATATCTGTGAAAAAGAAAAACAAAGATGGAAAGGGTAAGTCAAAGAGTTGTCACTGAAGTTTTTAAAAGAACATTGTTTCTGAGCGACCTGTAAAAAGAAAAAGTTCACTAGTTCTCTTGTGATGTAAACATGAGTCTTATGCTCAGGGGTGGTTAAAATCTCATCCTAAGCCAAGCAAAAAATCAGTGCATGAGATTTCTTGGTGAAATACCCAGTTCCTAGGGAGAATAACATATTTGTCACTTTGGTTGCAAGGGTTCTTGGAAACTCTTCAACCCCCCCACAGAGGCTGCTGCATTTTGAGTGAAGTCTTGGGGAGCGCTTTGCATTGTATTAGTGTTTCTTGGGCTGTGGTTATTTTGAGAGATGATCTTTGAAAACGTTTTCCATCTGTGTGTGTCTAATTCTGCATGAGGAGCTAATCAGTTGGCAACAGGAAGTACCAAACCCTAAATTTTGAGGGAAGTTATAACGCAGCTTGAAGACTTGGGCAGAAAATTTGTGTTTTTGATACTTCTTTCATTCCTCCTGTGTTTAAAAGGAAGAAAGAAAATAAATACCACAGAAGTGATACAATAAATCATTTCCTCCAGGCTGAACTGTTCAGTAGTGCCTGTCAGTTTTGTCAACAGCTTGGTTGCTTTGCTTTGTGTCCAGCACCCATACCCGGGCTGGTGTTTGAATGGCAGCCTGATGTCCCGTCCCCCACCGCGTTCTGCTGCCCTCAGCAGGAGGTGGAAATGAGCCTCCCCTGTGTCATCACAAGTGCCTGCACACATGCCTAGGGACTGATGTGCTTGCATGCTGTGCAGTACTTGCCAGGACAGAAGCCCAGCCAAACCTGGAAGGTGGTGGAATAAGAATGTCAGACTCTCTTGAAATCAGAAAAATCGTTACGCTGACAAATGAGTATGGGGTTTTTTTTTTCATTTGAAGAGGGGTTTTCTGCAATAACAGGAAATAAAGACTTGTTTGCAAGCAATAAGTATTTAAGAGGTTAATGCCAGCAATTTTAAGTATGCATTGTTGCTGCTTTTTTTTAATTAAAACCTGATTTTTGAGTAAAAATGAAAGAAAAGTACAGAAGAACCTCCAAGTAGTGCTCAAATAAAATAATAGAAAATAGTAAAGCAGCTAGCCACAAGATTAAAAGGCGAAAGAGTCCAATGTTTCTGTCTATCATAGCAAGGATACACCATGTTTCACTTTTGTCCATTGTTAAAAAATTTCTAATTCAGAAGGAATTATAAAGGAGCGTGTTGCCTGAAACCACTGGCTGTTACGAAAAAAGCTACAACAAAGGCATTTGTTTTGCATTTTGAGGAACATAGAATTGAAGTAAGAGGGATATTAATATAACCGGCCATGGCAGGGAAGCAGCTAGAAAATCATGAGAGTTGCTTGTCTCTCACTATCCACAATGATCCCCTAAGTGGAACGTGTATGCTAAAATACCAAACCCTCTATATAATTATTTGATGCGAAGCATGGAAAAAAGTGAGTTTTCTACATATTTCTTCTTCTGCTGTGACTCAGAGGAGGTTAAAAATTCTGCCTGTGAGTAAAGCAGACGTGTTTTCACAGACAGTTGTCTTCACAGTGGTTTTCAGTGGCTAAGCAGTGACAAATTTTCAGATTGCCTTGATGCAGCTGAGCATTTTTAGTCTAGATGACAACAAAAGCACCCTGGATTAGATCTAAGTGGCTGGGAATGCTCTCACTCCTGGCTGAGGCTGTGTCTTAGCTAAGCAGTCTTGGCCTTTGCCTTTGAGGTATTCAAAGGCAAACAGGCTGACTGTTTTATTTAAGCTGGGAGACATTTGTTGCAAAGGCAGTGTTTTTTCTCTAGGGATGCTCCCTGTTCAAGTTTCCACCTACTGAAGGAGCTGCTAACATTTTGTCCTGCCAGGGCTGATGACTTTGCTGAATATTTGCAAAATATAGATTATAATACAGTAGTATGGGAGTTTTAATTTGTAAGACACCTCCTCTTGTTGAATAAAGTTCAGACTGGTGGTTATTAAAGTTGAAAAAACTGCTGGGTTAAATTGAAGCTAACAAAAGAGATCCTGTCACCTTCTGATGCACTGGGTGTAATTTTTTGTGAAACTTAAGAAATCTGCACACGATGTCCTTGCTGTGTTTTTGCACAGCTACTTGTGGGAGGTTATACTTTTCATGCAATAAGTTTTTTCTTCCTTTCTCAGACTAACAACATATCACTAAGAAGGTTAGGTGCAGCTTCAAGTGTCCAAAACAACATCAGACATCAAAAACCTTAAAAAAGCAGGAAGAAGGGTCTCATTAGTTATATGAGTTTAGACTCCTTAAATGTGCTTTCAAAAAAAAAAGAATATGCAAATTTTGTAGTAGTTTTAAGTATTCACAATGTGTGATTTTAATACTGTTTCTTTATATGTGGTAAACACCGAACAGATGTGATGGATTTCCATATGTAAGTGTTTGTGCCTGCTTGTTTGTAAAATTAAATTTGAAAGTTGTCTACCAGCAAGTGCAAGCGCTCACTGGATTAAAAAAAAAATAATCTTTTTCTGAACTTTATTCTTTAAGGTTTGCCTACCTCAGCATATTCCACTGATAACCCCATATAAATCTAATTGTTAAAACTAAGGATTTTGTTTAGCCTGTTAAAAGATTATAACACTCACCTCAATTCAGCAAAGTATTTAAGCAAGGGCTTAATTTCCAGCATTTTCAGAGGATGGACCTGAACATGTTGGACGGTTGGACTTGATGATCTTAAAGGTCTTTTCCAACAGAAACGATTCTATGTTCCTATTCGAGGTAAAGCAATAGGGACTGCTTCTGTAACTGGATTAGGCAGGAGGGCAGTGTACACATAGGTGACTAATGCTGTCAAACGTCGGTGTTTGGAACGGGGTGACGGTAGGTTGACAGGTACCTGACTCTGTAGGTTACAGACAGTGGCTAGGGTGTTTGGGCACCCAGATGGTAAAACCTAACAAGAATCCCTTCCCATGCCTTTCTATCTTGATGATCTATTACAGTGTATTTGTAAAGATACCAGCTTCTTAATTTTTAGATTATTTACGTCATTAATAAAATATGGTCAACTAACATTTTTTTTAATTTTTTTTTCTGTGTCCTGAAATACTTTTATTTTAGGAAATACAATTTATCTCTGGGAGTTCTTACTAGCACTGCTCCAGGACAAAGCTACATGTCCTAAATATATCAAATGGACTCAAAGAGAGAAGGGCATTTTCAAACTGGTAGATTCCAAGGCTGTGTCCAGGTTGTGGGGAAAACACAAAAACAAACCTGACATGAATTATGAAACAATGGGTAGAGCTCTCAGGTATGTGCATTTTTAATAATAGGCTGATTTTGTTGCCTTAGTGTTTGCATGTATTAAATGCGTCATCTAATTTGTGTAACAACAGAAAAGAGTTAGTATTCTATCAGTTTTGGAAATGAGGAAGTTATTTCAGCAAAATAAATAAGCTAACTAAAAGTAACCCTTACTAACCTCAACCCCAAATCAGTCACCTTCAGTCTCAGCTCAGTCATTTTCAGTGCTGGTGCAAAAACTGCATCTTCACAGTCAGCCACAAAGTAAGAGACTGAAGATTCCAAGTGGGGCAAGCCTTTTACATAAATTTCAGTCTCCTTTCTCCAAAAAATCTAAATTCAGGTGTATTAATGAAATGATTTCTACTTGTTGCAAATCATCCCCTTTCCAATGGAAAATACAGTTTTAGAATTCAGGTCTGGTTGCGTTTCTCTGAACTTGCCTGTACAGATGGTTTTAAAACATCTTATCATGTGCCTCTGCCTATCAGGCTGGGATTTTTCTTGTACATAAAAGACTGTGCAAAATAAGCAAACATCCATGAAGCTTCGATCTTACCCGCTGATTGATAATTGTCCAACTGAGCAGCTATGCATTTCTTTTCATGTCCCTTCACCCTCACCTCAGTGTGCATGACATCAAATTGTCATACTAATTTGTAAATAGAAGTAGTGCTCTCCTGTCCTATTCCCTTTGCTTTGTTGTAGCTAAAATGTCTACCTGTGCTCACTGGTGAATAAGCATGAATTCAGGTAACTGAAAGAACTGTTTGAGTCAAGATGAGAATTACAAGTTTCATGCAATTTGTAAAGAGTATGAGTTGATAGCAGAGCTGCCAAGTCACAGAGTTCTTCTCTTTCTCCTCAGAGTTATCTGAGGTTGAAATTAAAAGGTGACAAGAAACACTAGTAGAAGAAAGTTGTTTGAAAAAAAAAATACGCTATTAAATTGGCCACTCCTTTATAATGAAGAAACTATAAAATATTGTTTATTTGTTACTGCTGGTCTTATTTTCTGGGGGGTTTGTTGCCCTTTTTTTTGTTTGGTTGGTTGGTTTTTGGCAAAAAACACTGTGTAACTTCATGTGTGTATGCTTTAAACAGATACTATTACCAAAGAGGAATACTGGCTAAAGTAGAAGGTCAGCGCCTAGTGTATCAATTTAAAGAAATGCCAAAAGATCTCGTCTATATAGATGATGAAGATGCGAGCCCTAGCACTGAATCATCAGATTCAACTCTGCTCTCAACTCCTGTGGCCAATAGAAACCAGTCGAGCAGATCTAGAGCATCTGCAAACGTGGGAACAAAGGGAGGATCAACCACAGTGCTAAAAACAGGAAACTCGAAGCCTGCTAAGCTGAAGGAGCACGTAGAAGTTGTACAGCAGCAGACACCTGGCTTGAATTCAGAAGTTTTGAGGACAATGCAATCTCCGCAGCCAGTACATCCCACTCAGCTTTTTCGGACAGTTCACGTAATGCAGCCATTGCAGTCCCTTACAGAAGGACATGCAGCTGTAACCAGTAATGTTCCGGATGAAACGTTAAATCCCTCGGTTCAGAATATAAGGTAAGAAAATGTACAGAAAATAAATGTATGAATAATAATAAATTCAGTGGATGATGGCTAGATAGTTTAGATTCTCTGTTGTGCTTCAAAAAAATGCTTGTCTTGTAGTTGGGTTGAAGCGAAATGGTGTCTTTGTGGCTGGTCATAGGAATTGGGAGTTACTACAGCATACTGTGACATACACTCATAAATGCTCTGCCTTTGGTGGAGGAATATGCATCTTTCCTGTGGTATTAGGCCTGATGCAAATCCTTTATAGAGAAAAATACAAAACTTCTCTTCAAAATTGGTTTCATCAGTTCTGTCCCCCAACAGAGGCAGTATTTTCATGGCTCTTCTTTTTCGCTGACTGTTTGGTGTCTTTGCTTTTGAATTATACATGGTGTGTCTGCATGATCCCTTCAGAAAGATTTTCTTTCTTGCTTCTTAATTTTTCTTCTTAACAATTTTTTGTCATCTCTTTCATCTTTCGTATTGTCCCCAGTTTCAACAAGGGAAAGCTCCGTGTTATCTACTATAGCATTTTGCTGCTGTTACAAGAGCATGTTCTTTTGATTTAAGAAAACAATGAACACAATAATCTCATGGGAGCTGTGTATCTGCAGACTATTTTGGGAGACAGTCATGCTTCCACGCTTAATTTGTAAGTCAGCTGGCTAACACTACACAGTGTTTAAGCATCATGACACTTACCCATTAGTGGCAGCATCCTAATTGAAGAGGCTTTAAAAACAATCACTTAAGCTTGGTTTTATCCTAGCCTGAGGCGTCCCCTGATGGAGCTTGTTCATCTCCACTGACTACGAAAGACCTAAAACAAATAAATGTTCTTGTAATCTAGGCCCCTCACAGGAATGTCAGAGTTGTATGTGGTGATTCTGGACCTTAAAGCTGTTTCAGGAAAGCTTCAGGATATAATTCAGGAGCTGCACATTCTTAATGAATTATGAACATCACTTTTTTTTTTGATATTTGCTGTGTTAACATCACCATTATAATGGTTATCATTTTGTGCTGCAAAATGGCAATAATGCTATTTCCTGCTCCCTTCCTCTATTGTTTCCTTTAAAAATTACATCCAGAGCCACCAATAGATTTGGAGTGGTACTGACTATCTGGGGTTAACCATGAATTTTGTCAAAGAGAAGTAAGTAATGACACAAATATGACCAAATAATTTCTTCGTTTCTAAAGAGTAAGTTTTGCTCTCTCATGTCTGCTACTACAGGGATGCTGTAAAAGCTAGTCAGTTATTAGAACTCCACTTACATAAAAGGAAAATCCAGAATAGCAATAACAGCTAGGTTTTCCAGAAGAACTGAAAGAAGAACTGAAACTGTTTAGATCAGCCTCCAGTGACTGATATAATAGAATCAGTAAGAAACGCTTTAGGAGATAACTATTAGTTGAGGAAGCTGAAGATTTATATATGGGAAGTGACAAACCAAGACTGCAGCTTCAATCAAGGAAAAAAGTTATATTATCTCTTCTTTCCTTGGGGTAAAAAACCCCCAAACTTTAAAATTATTCCTGGACTTCCTAGTTTGAATCCTGTTTTTTTTAATTTCATTAAAAATTATGAAATTATTTCATTCACAGAGCAATATGAAAAATGCACACTGAAAAGAGAAAATCACTGGTTAGTAATGGCTGCAAGGGAATAAATACATGGGGCCATGAAAGCAAAAATAATTTTTATAGTTACTGGTAGGCACTGTAAAACAAACTGGAAAGAGTTACCATTTTTAAGAAGACAATACCTGTTTTCATTTGTCTTTTAATTCTACAATGCAAGATTTGAAATCAAATTGGGTTTTGCTTATTTTTCTAACCAACTAGAATTAGTTCAAGAAGCACATAGGGGAGGGACAGGTTATATTTGATCTGAAGTTTATGTGAAAGATAATTATGAAGAATTTGACCAAAAAAACCCAACAACAGGTTCACCAGTTTTGGAATTAATTTAGAAAATTAATAAAAATCTGCAATATAGTGAAAGGAAACAAGTACAGACATAATTGAAGCTATATAGTACCATTTAAGTCAGTAGCAAAATGCTATTAAACATTAATAGGGGGAAAGTTCAGCAGTTTGCAGAGTTAAATAGCTCTAGGCTAGACCTACACTAGATTATGTATCAATAACAGTATCAATAGTATAGATGGCATAAAAAATGGTAACAACAAACAGAAGTATCTGTAAGACCTAATAAAGCAGGCAGGCAAGAAGTCCAGCCAAACATTTGGAAAGCTGCTCAGTGACATTATAACATCCAATTATTGCATTACAGTATTTCACAATCGGACCTTGGGCAATAAGCTAAGAGGAGAAAAGTAGTAGAGATAATCCATGAGTGAAGTTCTAATGAAGTAAAAGCCTTAAAGGCTTAGGGCTCTGTATTGCGTCAGTTCTAAGCCATTGTTTGTAACTTAAAACATTATTATACAGTGTCTTCAATTACACTTTCCTTAGCCAAGATGACAAAGTGTCTCAGATGAAGGCAAAAAAAAAAAAAAAGACCCATCGGATCTTTTCAGCACAGTGTGTAATTACTGAATGGTATAGAAATATCGCTCATTAAGAAAGAATGTACTAAGGTGTTTGAGCAGTTAGAGTGAAAATAAAAACCACAACATGGATTTTTTTGGTGTGCTTTTAACCAGGATGGGCCAAGCTGCAAACCAAGGTGCTGATGAATCCTGTGCAGTAGTCACTGCCCATTCCAGGCCCTAAAAATAAAATTTATGACAGATACATCTCTGTTTAGTTTCAAAATGCAAAGTTCAAATAGTTTGGTGAGGTAGAATGGCACATTGAACATTTTTTGGAGCATATGTTTTAGGTCTTGTTTTATAATAAGGCTAAAACAAAGGAACTGGATTTTGGGTTTGTTTGTTCAAACAGCTATAAATCTCTAGCAGTTGAACGTGTTTGTATATATGTTCTGAATTGCTGCAATGAGGCTTCCATAAGCATTGAAATGAGTGGTCTATGTGATTTGAAAATGTACAGCAGGTACGATTGCCATTATAGAATAAGAGCTGACAAACCTTCTGATGTATGCACACTCTCTGTAGGGTTGTGGTTGGAGTCACTTTATAGTAGTTTTGCAAGGAAGCACGGGGACAAATAGCAACATTGCTTGCTAGTTGGTGTTCAGAGGTTGGGGCACGTAGATAGCCAAGGTCGTTCAGGCGAAACGGCAACCAGGGTTTGGGAATGATCCTCAGAAGGTTTTCTGATGTGTACTGGTTAGTGGTTGAGCTCTGCCGTGAAGCGTGAACATCTTGGACCCATATAATTTGTCTTACGCAATGTAGCTTCTAAAGTTTTATTCGTACGCATGTTCTTCCCTCTTCTTCCTGGAAATAAATAGTCTTCCCTCTGCAGCAGTTTGCTTCTGTTGTGTTGTGAGAAGAAAAAAAAATATGCAGAAAATACTCAGGATTTTTGAGGTCAAAACAATTGGCTGCTTAACACTTAACCATATCCTTCATAGAAGAAGTCTGAACATGCATCTTCTCTGCTGAGGGACTTGGTAAGAGAATAGTATTTGAAGAATGTTGTGAAGGGCTCATGTCACCATCCCTCCCCTGTGCTAGGCAGCATTGCCTGATAGTCTACTCCCAGAGCATCGCTGGGAGAACGTGGCAGCTGTTCCCCAGGGACTCTTCGCGTTTCTCAAAGAAGTGGGCATGCCAGTGATAATCACTGCAGGGGTTGGTTCTTCACAGGAGACAGGCAGTGGCTTCATTTATAGCTGCACCAAGCTCGTGCAGTTATGTGTACTTTGAGGGGAGGATAGTGTCTTACTCTGAAGTGGAAAGGTCTTGGCTTTTGATGGGCTTTTTATACAAGTTTTGGTGCTGCTCTATGCAGGGGAAACAAATTGAGGTGTTGCTTACCAGGTATAGATGCCTCTTCTTCAGCCCCGGTGCTTAAACAGAAAGGCTGTGAGGTGGTGCTAACCCAACCTTGGGAAACTGGGCAGGAGCAGGGTCAGGTCATGCAAACTGGGTTTTGCTGATGGGGGAAGACATCTAGTATCTCCAGTGGGAATGTTTGGAATTGCAAACTCACGGCTGTTCTGCAGGTCTGACTGCTCTGGCTCGGTGGAGGCAAGCACAGTTACTGCAGTCTCCAGTTGTGTAACTGGGAGCTGAATTTGGCACCACACATTTCCAGTGATAAGAGAAAAATAAAAATGCCTCTCTGAGGAGCATTTTATTTGTAACTTTTTCCAAGGAGCCAGCTTTTTCAAGGAAGAAAAAAAAAAAGTCTCTTTGAATTTAGCCCTTGTAAAATTGTTCTGTTTAAACCAGAATAACTGACACAGGTTAACCACAATATCTGGTTTATTGGAGTAATTGTGTTTTAGCTTGGAATTTGGAGGCACTGAAGTAGGCCTGGGATTCAGCTCCATGTTCATTGGGTCATTCTGAGCGTAAAGGGCATCCTTTCTGTTGCTCCAGAAAGCGTACCTCTCCTGTAAGGCTAGTGACTTACCTTGTCATGGGTAGTCTAGGACATTGTACAGGGCTCCAAGGTGCCTGCATTTGGGCAATTAAATTGCTCCCTTAAATGACTAGGTTGCAGGTAGAGAGATGCATTTTCATTTACCTTTAATCTAGAGTAGTAGTAATTTAAGATGGAGTGTCTTCTGGATGGAGTGAAAAGATGTTCTCATGTTACTAACGGTTCAGAGAAGATCATGTTGTGAGTAATTTAAAATTATATGTCTCTTTGTTATTGACTATACGAGACATAGCTGAATCTTCTAGCTGGCAGGTCTGTATACCAAGAAACTTGCAATTAGCTCACTGCTGACAGATCGTGTGCAATGCTTTAGCAGACTTCAGGTTTTAAACACAGTGTTTCTATCAAAATTCAGTTTATTGTTTCTTTTCTGTATTTTCAAGTTGTCATTGTGATAGCTTGGACAGAGCATGTTAGAAGACCAGTATCCCGACTCTGTTCTGTAGCTGGGGGAAAAGCCTAATACAGACCACAGAGGACCAGTGGGATATGCTTTGTCTTCACTTCTGAACTGGAGAACCCTACATAATGAATCAGCCACAGGTTTCATCTTGAACTTTTTGCAACCTTTCGGTTGCAGTAATTCATCCTGAAGGTGACACAAGCGTGGATCACAATAGCAAGATCCTCATTCAAGAGGAGAAGGAAGTAGCTGAAGGAGAATCTTGTGTTTTCTGGGCATGAGCATTCTGTATAAGAACAGTGATGAAGCCGACAATACGCCAACACAGTGGATTGTCCTGATAAGCCAAGCTAATTACCTTCGAAAGTCATGTCTACCCTAAGCAAACATAAATGCTTTCTGCTCTTGTTCCATAATCTGTTTCTGTGCCCAGGCTATGATGTATTGGTGATCTGACTACGGCTATGTTGATGCTGAAAAACAGACAGATTTGTCTAGCATGAGTTTATCAACTCTGAAAACATGATTACAGCTGCTATTCAAATGAAGTGTCTTCATCTTGTGCCATATATAGATGTTAGCTTGTGTAAGTGATTGTTGCAAAGAGCTGATCTCTCTCATCTCTTAATTGAAGGCTTGACTGCATTTCGAGTTTCAGGATGGTGAGGAAAATGCCTTTCCTGAGGGAGATGTTGGTCAGAAATAGGCTGATGTGATCTCAGTGGGCTTCTACAAGAAACTCTCATTTAGCTTACAACAGGGTGTGTTTCTCAGAACACATTTACAATAGGGACAACTTCTATCACATCAAAGACTTTGTTTATAACCAAACATTTTGATTTGATTTTCGTGCAGCTGAGAAGACCTTTTCTTAAGCCCATTTCTGATTTAATTTCTGCAGTCGGCAGGAAGAAGGCTGCTTACAGCAGAAGGGACTTCAAAGTTATCTAGACAGATTAATTTTGTTTCTGCACAATGAGAAGTGATCCACAGGAGCCCTCTTTACATGTCTTTGGCACTGTCAAAAGAGGTGGGGTTTCTGCAGGTCTCTGTTAGTAGCAAAGTTTCTGAGTTTTAATTCAGGTGAGCGTGCAGTTTTGAAAAATTCTGGAAAGAAGACTGTAAGACGGTGTGGGCCAGTAAAAAGGACACCAGATTTGAGAGTTGAGTCCTCTGTCTCTGTCCTCATGACATAAGAAATTATCTTGTCCAGGCAAAGAGCTAGACGAGAACAGGCAAGTTTTGCTCTCCCTTCGGAGGAGGCTGTGTTCAGACTGGGCATGAAGGCATCAAGCGCCTTTCTACCTCTCACGGACGTCTCCCCCTAGACTGCTTAGCAGCTCCTGTCTGCGTGGCTTGTGCTGTAGAAGGGCTATGAGGCAATGCATTGGGGTGAAGTATTGACAAGATTGTTGACGACTCTGAGGATCATGTACACAAGCGCAGCTGTGGAGTGGTTTGCAGTGACGGTAGAGCTCCTGAGTTGCATTTGGCTGATGCTTCCTATAGTCACTCAAAAGAGTTTGCCTCTCAACTTGGGCATCTGAGGTGGTTTTAACAAGCATGTCCCACCCCTTCACTCCCTCACTCTCTTCCTAGCTTGACTGAATGAGTTGTTTGCAACCAGTTAGTTGAACAAATGGGGAAAGACCCTGGAAATTCGGCCACTTATCTCAAGGCCAACGTTTTCCTTATAGCTGTAGGTTGAACAATGTGTATGCTGGAGAGGGAATTCTCCTCTGTTACCTTTCTCTGTGTATTTCTTAATATTGCGTTGTTTCATTTTCTTATTGTGCTGTAAAATACTTTGTTTACCTTTGCTTGTAGCTTCAGGGGTTTTTTTGTATTTTCTCCCTTTCTCCATTTCATAAATTTCACATAAATTACCATGAATAAACTTGTTTTTCCTGCCTGTCACTTACTGTTTGCTTTATTACTAGTTACCTCTTGATGAGCTAATAATGATACTGCACAATTCTAGGCTGTTAACAGTACCAAACACACCAAGAAATAGATGACCATTCTCTGTCAAGCTAAAATGACTTCAGAATTTTTGTCATTCTTTTCTCAGTGGTAACCAGATTGTTTTATGGCAGCATTTCCTTTCATCACTGTTGCTCAGTGTTCTTGTTCTTTTTGTAACCTCAGCAGGAACTTTTAAAGTTACCACCCAATAGATTTGTACCTTAGAGTACCAAGGGCGTTAGCAAATTGACAGTGAAATTCAGCAGCATAGCAAAACACACAGTTCAAAGCACCTAAAATAATGTAGCCCAGTGTTAACAGATCACCTTAAGTAGTGTGTACTTTTTTTTTTTAAAACGGGCAAAACTCTCTACAACTACCTGAAAGGGGGTTGCGGAGAGGTGGGTGTTGGTCTCTTCTCCCAAGTGACTAGCGACAGGACAAGAGGAAATGGCCTCAAGTTGCGCCAGGGGAGGTTCAGGCTGGATATTAGGAAAAAGTTCTTTACTGAGAGAGTGGTGAAACATTGGAACAGGCTGCCCAGGGAGGTGGTGGAGTCACCCTCTCTGGAGGTGTTCAAGGAGCGTGTGGATGTGGCATTGTGGGATGTGGCTTGATGGGCACGGTGCTGTGTGGTGTTGGGTGGGTTGGTTTTTGGTGTGTTGTGGTTTTTGTTTGTTGTTGTTGTTGTTGTGTTTGGTTTTTTTTTTAGGTTGGACTTGATGATCTTACAGGTCTTTTCCAACCTTAGTGATTCTGTGATTCTGTGAAAACAATTAACCAAACCTGTATTTTTTTTAATGATATTCAAGGTAAATAGTTTGAGCAGATAGATTTTTAGTTTGTAAACAGACGCAGTTGTTTGTAGTCTTACCAATTAAGGCAAATGTCTTGCTTGGCCACCATTAGCATAAATAATTTGTATTTGTGGTGCTGTGTGCTACTTAATCCTGTGCTTGTACAGACATCTGCTGCATGCTTTCCCTGCAGCAAGTTCACAGTCTGTGTGTATATATACATATATGTGTATATACTTGTTTATGTATGTGTGTATCATATATATGTGTCTTGACTGATGGAGAAGATAAGAGCATCTGGAGTAAACTGTTGGTCACAGTGTGATGTACAGGTATGGGACTTGCTTTCACGAGAAACAAAATGGCTTAACATCAATATGGAATTACTAATTACAGTGTGCTGAGACAAACGGTCTGGTTCGGTCCTCTCAGAGCTGTTGCTCCCAGTGCTTTGCAGAATACCTTCTGCATTGATTAGATCCAGTTCACATTTTTTGAGGTTGTCCTTTACAGCCATTTAGCAGCTAGAAGCTTTTATTTTTACTATTTTGTTCTAAAACAAAACAGCTAAAGAACAGGCAGTTAGCTTCAGAGTAATACTTGGATGGCATACCAGCACAGGCTAGCAGCTTCAGCTGCTGCTTTCAGAACTGCAACTATTGAGTTGATCTTAATCCTTCAGGCTCAAGTAATTTTCTTCATGGATTAAAGAGCTGGCTTGGTATCTACTCTGATACTTTTAATGCTTTTCTGAGGGCAAGTGTCGGTTTTCTTGCCTTCTTAGTTGTCCCACTTGCATTGCTGGTCCCTGTAGACTTTCCTGGGTTGAGCTGTATCTATGTGACTTTTATATTTTACTGCAAGTTTATTTGTAGCTAGTTTACTTTTTTGTTTTTTAAAAAAGCTAGTGGAACCCCTCATCCTGTACTACTTCTGACACAGACATTTGTGATTTTTATATCAAGGTCCTAGGGGAATTGCTGGGAAAAAAAAGAGTTAGCACTGATAACCCTTAGCAGACTTGGTGTGAGCCTTGGTGCTGAGCTTTGCACTTTAAGCTCGGTTGTTGGTATTTGCTGTGCAGCACCAAGATCTTCAGAAGTTGGAAAGAAAGAAGCGATCACTCTAACTGGTGCTTCACCTGCAGCCAGCCCCCATTTCCATGAGCTGCTTCCTTGGGCTGTTTCCAGTTATGTGAAACAGAAGTTCAAGATTGACTCTGGTGTCAGTTGCATCAAATGTTGTGTCCTGGTTATTACAGCCTCTGTGATGAGACCTGTGTGGGAGCCTCATGGGCAAGGATTTGGATTTGTTTTGCTATAGCAGCATTCCTGCGTACTGCAACCTTCGTTCTTGTGAGGAAGAGAAAGCTACAGATGCAGATTTTGTTCCTTGTATTACCAAGCCACATAGGAGATGGGGAAAAGATTGCCTGCAGCAGGGCCTGGCAGCTAGAGGATGCTCAGGGAGTACTGATGTGCTCTGAGCCTGATACCAGCTGGGTTACGGGAGCTGCTCTTGCTGGAGCAATCTTTGGAGCTCAACTAGAGGCCTTTCCCAGAGGACTGAGCTGAGAGAGACCTGGGAAATCCTCTACAAATACTCCTTTACTTGTCTCTGGTGCTGCACTAAGAAGGGGGGAGTGCAGTTCCCTGTGCGGTTGAACTACTGCCAGCAGCAGCATCTGCATCCACATTGCCCCATAGCTTCACCATTGCATAAGTCCTGCTTTGGTAAGCTTTTTGTTGTAACTGTCATAGCTTATCTTAAGTTAACTTAAATTCAAGTTTTGAATATGCTGAGGCTGATCTGACTGGTCAATAGCTAAACACTGGCAAGTAGGATTTCATAGAGCTGTAAAAAATAGGTACCACACAGGTAGAAAGACTATAGAAAGGAGGATAGTCCACGGTAGATGTATAGCAGGCAACCCTTACAGCTTATCTGAGGACCAGTCTTTAAAACGAAGAGCATGGAGTATTGTGCGTGGACCTCAAAGTACAAATGTTGACAATAAATTGCTTTCCATCTAAAGTGATTTCAGCAGGGGTAGAAATAAGCTAGGAGAAGGAGGAGACAGTTATTTTTGTTTTCGGTCAGTGTCAAATATGTTCAAGAAAACACAAGGGAGAGCTTAAGACTAAAAAAGGGAAGGAGGGCAGGCAGGAGAAAACACTGCAGAGAAGCAGGAAGGTTTGAGAGAACTTTGTGGGACAAGGAGAAGGAAAGAAAAAGATTGTTGGAGAGAGCGTGGCATGGTGGGCTGGAGCAAGCTGTGGGAGGGTGTCAAAGCAGTTACCCTTCCCTTCCTCTTGCCCTCCACTGGAAATCATTTGCTTCACTGGGAGTATGTTGAGGTTTGGGTTTTTTGTTTGTTTTCGTTTTATTTGCGTGACTGTAGTCTATGCATTTCAGCCACATCTCTAAGTCACCATTTGTCCATTGTAGTAGTTGTGCACTTCAGCAATATGGATGTTAAACCATGTTAAATGTTGTCCTCAGCTGTACGTATATAGAAAGTAATGTGGTACCCAAGTCTGTGAGCCTGCAACTGATGGAATCATTCCTAATTTAAACTGATGTTTTGGGAGCAAATTCTGTTCAGTTGCTTTACCAGAAGGAGCGTACAAGCCTGGCAGACAGAGAACTCTGCATCCTGGGAGTCTGAGAAGGTGCTGACAAGACTCATTGTTATAATGCAAATACTTTTGCATATAGGTAAATGTATATACAGATGTCAGGAGAATTGAGGCCTGACTTAAGAATTATTTAGGCTCGTGACTTAGGAATTACTTAGGGTACCTCGTGAAATTGATGGCAGATGTGTTGTGGGTCATGCTCGTGATGTTGGTTGATGCTTGAGAAGGAGATCTTAGATGCAATTCCCAGGTCTTCTGATGAACTACTGAAGGTCTCCAAGGCAGGCTGTTCAGTTTGGCGATGGTAGTGTTGTTCATGCAGGGTACCTTTACTTTGGGAACTGTGTTGCTGAATTCAGGAGTCAGGTCCCGTCCTTGTTTTATTAAGAGAGCAACTACTACCTCTTTTGGAACGGTTGGGTAAATGAAATGTTTCTGATGCCAAGTGATTTTTCAATAAGAAATCTATAATTATTTTTCAGAACTCGGTGTGGAAGTGTTCTGACCCTATAATCTTTTCTAATCTTTATAGGACTTTACAGACTCCAACCCAAGTTCCAGTGGTTGTTTCTCCTGGAAATCAGCAGCTGCATACTGTAACACTCCAGACAGTGCCTCTTACTACAGTGATAGCCAGCACAGATCCAGCCTCGGCAACAACGCCCCAAAAATTCATTTTACAAGCCATTCCTACTTCACAACCCATGACGGTTCTTAAGGAAAACGTCATGCTGCAGTCTCAGAAGCCAGTCTCGCCTCCTTCCTCAATTGTGCTGAGCCCAGCACAGGTTCAGCAGGTGCTCACCAGCAGCGTGCAGACAATTTGCAATGGAACAGTCAACATGGCTTCGTCTCCATCCTTCAGTGCCACTACCCCTGTGGTAACGTTTTCGCCTAGCAGCTCACAGGTGGTGGCTCATCCATCCGGCACGGTGATCACTTCGGTTATTAAAGCACCAGAAACGAAACAGATTGGCGTACAAGGAGTGGTAAAAGAAGAAGACAGTGACAAATTAGATGATACTGAGCAGTCGGAGCAGAGATTCCAGCAGCAACCGTTTGTGATGGTAGTGTCCAGTTCGAATGGTTTCCCATCTAACGTGCAAGTGAAGCAAGAAAATGAGCCATTGGAACCCAATTCATATTAATAAATAAATAAAAAAGACCCTGTGGATGATTACTTTCATAAATGTGATGGGACCTTTTCAGTTATGTATATATGATTTGATTCTGAAGCAAGATGTTGCAAAGCTACTTAATTTCTGCAGTTAATTGTTAGAATTCATGCTTTAGAATGGATTTTGATCTTCTGTTAATTGCTAAATGTTATCATATAAATAAAATTATATATTACTCATGTTTCAAAATACAGGCATGAAGGAACATGCTTTTTACGCTATGAAGATTTTCTCCTGAGGTTGTTGGCCAAAGTTTCCAACTTCTTTTTTACTGTACGTTTTCAGTCTGTTGCCGATTTACATTGCAGTAACATTATTATAACCTTTTCTGTTTAATCCATACGTGTATCACTTAACTTTTGAAGCAACAGTTACTTTTAATGTGGGACATTTTCATTCCATGTGTATGACTTTTTACAATCAAGTATCTGTTCCATACCGGTGTACAACCATACACCAGTTTTAGACTGGGATAACCAGGTATCCTCTTGCATTTTTTGCAGCACAAGCTCTTGTGCATGCAAAATGGAATATACACTCCTATTGAGAGTATATGAAACATTTATTCCAGTAATGGACAATGCCATGTCTATATTTTATACGAAAATCAGATATATTTAATTACAGAAGCTAACAGCATCACTACAGGTGCAAACGTTTCATGCCATTTTGCGACTATGAAGCTTAACCATCTTGCTTTCTACTTCAGATTATTTTGTAAGGGGGGAGGGAAATTAAATATATACAATTTATGCAGGTATTTGGAGATTAATACTGCTAAGAGTTATTTTTTTTTGATTGTAAATAATGTACATTCAATGTCACAAGGAAGTTTTTTCAGCTAATTTGTTTCCATACAAATTTTTGATAGATGCAAATAAGATCATTATGTTTAGAGGTCTAATGTTATATGTATTCGTATTACAGAGTGAATTTGTATTTAAAGACAAATTTTTAAATGATGGAGCCCTCTGAACCTTGGGTCCTTGTCTTTTGTATTTTTAATTGGTTTATTATGAAAATAAATCAAGTGGAAAAACATGTTTCTGTATTTACTCTGAAATGTTTTTATATTATTATAATGTTTTGATGATCAGCATAACCAACATACACTGAGAAGCAGGACAAAGTGATTAATCAGCGTGGGTCCACGGTGAGTCATGAGCAGTTCACGCATCACTTCTGAACAGACTCGAACGCACCCGACGTGCTGTGGGTATCCTTTGAAATAGCAATACTGTACGTTTTTGTAGCTCAAATAAAAGTTGAGTTAAGTCTGAGAATGGGACTTTAACATATTGGGAAATGATGGAAAAGGGGAAGTTTAAGACAACGCAAAACTTTCAACGTAATTCTGGGGTGCCATTCATTGCAAAGGTCTTTGTAGCTTGTGTAACACAACTGTTCTAGGTCTTCAAAACCTCACGCATTGCAGTGTTTCAACAGAAGCTGGATTATAAATGATTAGTGGGATGAAAAATTAAAGGAAATACGACTTTCTGTGATTGAATTCATGCAGGAGTTTTACTGATTGGTTCATAAGGTTAAATTTAAAGATAAGCATATGAGTACTAGAAAAACCAATGGGACCAGAACTGTGGCAAAGATAGTTTGATCTGTTTGAATAGAAGTAACTGTACAAACTGTATCCAATGAGCAGTTCTTTGCCACGGCTGCCCTGTTTCGTGGCAGTTGAAACCACCCTGTTTAATTCAATGTTTCTTCCCTCCGAGTCCCTTGCAGTCAGGCTTCCACCTACAAATCCATCGTGTCTCAACCCATTTTCAGGAAGGCTGGCTGTACCCAAACCAAAGCGAATGCTGCCAGCTGACCAGTTGTCGTTTATCTGGCAGCTGGGGAGCGCTGGCAATATTGCTAGGAATGCGGATAAGCATTGTAGAAGTGTATCTGATAGAGTTCTCATCCTGAGGGCTATTTCAGATTGATGAAAGCACTGGTGTGGGAGGCTAGGTTTTTTTAATCAGACTATAAAATAGGGACTTTTTCCTGTAGTACAACTATTTCATAGTACCAGGAAACCTTAAGTGATTACACCTGACTGAGTGTTTTTAAAAGTGGAGAAGTTGTTCTGCTGATTTACTGGAAACATGAAAAAAAAATAATCACACCTTAAAATTACAACTTTGCCAACAAAACCTCTTGCCATAGATGCAACTATTACAAAGGGAAAATTGTCCGTTTCGCTTATGCCAGCTGGAAAAGTGGAGAAAACCTCCAGAAGGCAGTACCGTCTCCAACAGCAGACTCTGCTGTGTAACCAACAGCAAATCACTCCCTTCCTATGTCCCTTAGGCCCCAGTCTACCAGCCGGGTGTATCCGTACTTCTACCTCTCCTTGGTACGACAGAGGAAGGGAGAAGGTGGAGTAAATGATAAACGGAGAGCTCGCATGTGGAGTTAAAGCAACTCCTCCCCTCTCACAGCTGCCTTTGTGCCTGTCGCAGCTGCCAAATAGAACACACGATCTCTAACCCCAGCCGCTGCTGACTCAGAAAAACTTGAGGCCGCAGTTCTTTTCTGCGCGCGTGTGGCTGCGGAAGAGAAAAACGCACGTCTTTTTCTGAGGCGTTTCAGGGAAGGGAGTGCGGGGGGGAGGAGAAGGAGGAGGAGAAGGAGAAGGAGAAGGAGGAGGAGGAGGAGGGAGGCCGGCCGGCCGGCCTCAGGCTGCCAGCACTGCCGGCCGGGGCGGAGCTGCCAAGCGGCGGAGCTGCTGAGGCCCAGTTACAGCGGCGGGTGCGGGCACCCTTCAGGCTGGGGCGAGAGGAGGCGTCTGAGCTTCAGACGAGCCCGCTGCCTCCCGGGCGGGCCGGCCCTGCGCCCGTGGCCAGGAACGTCTCAGTCTTCACCCCCCTTCCCCTCAGGCTCGCACCCCAAATGGCGGCTTCGCCAGCTGCCCGCTCTTTCCCCGGTCTGCGTGGAACCCGTTTGGGAGCCCTGTCCGCAATCCGGGGCAAACTCCGGCAGGGAAGCAACCGCCGCAGCGCCGCCATCTCTCTCAGCGCCGCCGGGGGAGGAAGAGGCGGGCGGAAAGGGCTTGCGAGCCCCTCTGCCACGGCCGGTCCTCCAGCTCTATGGCAGGGGGAGGAGGAGCGCGTGCCTCGGTAGCCATGGCCGCCCCGCCTCGCCCGGAGAGGCGCGGGAGGAGCTTGTGGGGCCGGTTCGCCCCTCCGCATCCCGTCAAGCCTTGCGCGGCTGCGGCCTTGGGGGTGGTTGCGCGGGTGCCACAGCGTCTCCAGAAGTTTCCTGGGGACGGCGGGCGGTATGGCGGCGGCGGCGGGAGCGGCTCCTCCGCGGTGAGCCCCCCCCCTCCCCTTTGCCTCCCCGCCCCGCGCCGCCCCCGCGCCCCTCTGCCCGCCCCCGCCTCGCCCTCTTACGCCGTTGTGTTTCCTCGGTAGGTTCTCGGACGGGGACGTCGACTGGGACCCGGCGGCAGCGGCGCAGGTGAGGGCTGGGCCGGGCCGCGGCGGGCTGGCGGGGGCTCGGGGGCGGCGGCGGGCCTTGCCCCTCGGGCGTTCGAAGTTTGCCGGTCTGCCGAGCCGTCGGTGCGGGGTGCGGGAGGGCGCCGGGGTGCTCTGCCGCGGGTAGGGGCGAGGGGAACAGCTGGAGCGTCGTGCCGTGGCCCTTGCTGCGGGCGGGGGGCTTGCAGAGTTTCCCCGGGAAACCTCCCTCGTGTGGGGTCCGGCTGCAGAGGAGTTCAGCGCAGTTCTGTCAAAATCCTTGTGCTGCCTGTGTTGCAAAGAAGGAAAAAAACCAAACAAAACCACCTTTCTCTTCCGTGGAGGTAGTTCAGATAACTAAATCCGTTGCTATTTGTGGTTAAAAAAGCCCCAAGATTATTGGAGAAATGTATTCAACCTTTATTAGTTTTTATTCTGCCCTGATCTATTTTTGTCCTGTTTCTGTATTTTGTGGGGACCAGAACTGATTTTCATTTCATCTCGATATAAGAAATAGATTTCTTTTTTTTTTTACAGTGAGAACAATCATTCACTGGAACAATCTCCCCAGGGATGTGGTAGAGTCCTCATCACTGGAGGCTTTCAAGACACAGCTGGGCAGGGTGCTAGATAATCTCATCTGGGCTCCCTTTCCTGTGGGAGGTTGGACCAGGTGATCTTTTGAGGTCCCTTCCAACCTGGCCTGTTCTATGATTTTAGCCGTTAACATGTATTAACATACTTTGAAAGGTTATTTTTACTTAAAATAGGGTAAATAAGAAGACAGAACTGGAGAGTGGATTAAGTATTTCTGTTTAACATACTTGTAAGGGGAGAGGATGTAAATGGTTAGTTCTGCTTGAATATAGTAGGTGGCAGAAGCATAAGATGATGCTGAATTATCTTTCTCTAAAGAAAAGGATGAAGCTAAATCTTACAGCTTTTTGAGGTTTAGGCTGTAGCTTGTAAAAGTTTTTCAGAAGATAAATGACCTCTAAAAAGCAACCTGCAAATATATTTGACACAGTAAAACTAATTTAAGTTCTAAAAAAAAAAAACGTAAGCTTCCCATTATGGGGGGGGGGGGGGGGAACCCCAACCAAACCAAAAAAACCCCCAACACCAAAAGGTCTTTGGAAGTATTAAAGAATACTATCAGAATATGCATTTGGGTTTTTTTTCTGTATTAACATAGTTGCTTTGTTTTTCTAGTTTATATTTCAGTTCTTTGAACATTTAGCGCTTCAAAACAGGATGTAATGCATTCTATAGGCATTATTTAATACCTGATACAGTAATACTAGTGCCACTTTTGAAGCCTTTTTTAAAAGTACTGAATTGAGTAGGCAGATTGTGCTTGATAATCTTTGAACTGCTAATTCCCATAGTGCAGTGTAGCATTTTGCTGACTTAGAAGCTTGGATCTACAGGTAGTATAACGTGTTTGCACGATCTTAGGTGTGGTCTTTTAGCTCATGTACTTAATCTGGGGCATGATACCCTGTAAATGGTGCTGTGTAATGTTTCCACACCTGACTAGACTTGTGTCCAGTTGGCATGGCATTTCTGCACTGCGTCCCCAGGACTTTTGATTCCCTTAACTATTGGAGAGCATGCTTTGGCTTTCTGTACCTGGATCTGATACAACTGAAAGGTCATCATCCATCTCTAAATACTGTCTGAATGATAAAGCTGTGAACTCTTTAATGACTTTTTTTATCATTTTAAGCTGAAAAAATAGTTAATTGTGTGGAATACACATGTTTTCTATTTGCTTTTATTTGTAAAATGCTCTGCAATGTGAGTCTTGATTTATGGGAGAATCAGAACTGTGTGTTAAAACTCTAACTGCTGAAACAAACGTTCATTGACTTTGTTTTGGTGAGGTGTTTTGCCAAAAGAGAAACAAGGGTGGTGACCCTCTTAAATTCAGGCATGAGTAGTTCAGGAGATGAAAAGCGCCTTTAATTCATACAGACTCTTATCATTAGCATGGAGGGACTTGAAAGGTCCCAATGTATTTAGAAACAGATTTGCAACTTGGTTGCATGGTGAGAGCCTTTAGAGTAAAAATATGTAGAAAGCACATACTTGAGTGTTTGTGAGGACAAAGTCTAAGCTTCTTCTAAGTAACTGTTGCTGATGTCCATAATCTGGAGTTCCTGGTGCTAATTGAGTATTTCCCAGCTGCCACTCAGCTGTCTTCTCAAATAGCTGTGTTATAGGGAGTAACTTCTTTTCGTGTGTTCGTGCGTCTGAATGTGATGTGACAACTTACTGGCAAAAAGCCAACAGGGAGATGAGTTTCACGCTGTTCAGGATGCTTGGGGTTGGTTGTTTTTGCTTTCCTGGGGTGAGGGCTAGTTCTGCAGAACAATCCATTAATACGTTGTGCACTGGTTCTAATCGGTGCTTCTGTCATCAGTGTAAATCACAGGAAATAATGTTTGGGGTGAGATGTGATCTGTCACAGAAGTGACTCTGCTTGTGAAGTGCCTGCAATGTTCAGTGTCAAAGCCAGACCCCACTTGGTTTTGAGGGTCAAAAGCTGTACTTCACCTCTCAGAATAATATGCATCTATCTTAATATATGCATTACCTCATGTACCTCCCATGTGGAATACCTACAGCCATGAATATTTCTGTAATACCTGCTTTTGCATGGCCTTAAGTCTTAAGAGGGCATCTATGTAATTTGATCAAGTGTTGCTTGTTACACCTGTCTACTGCCTGCCACTTTCTTCAGAGACCCTGAAGGTTTTAGAATTGTATGCTATACCTATTTGTATCTTATGCTGATAAGAACTCATGCTACTGCTAAAAGAAGCTGTTCTGGCCACTTAACTCCTAGTTGGCTTAAGGGTTTTCTGTGACAGCTGTGAGACAGAAAAAGGTACTGATCTGAATTAAAACTAAGGCAGGTCCTTCTGCTCTCTTTCTCTGGCTTGGTGGGACAGTGTTTTGGCAGCTGTACTGTACTAATATTCATGCAGGTTTGAAGCCTATATCTTAGCCACCCTCATGCTTGCTAAATTCTGAGTAGGAGTCCAGTCAACTTAGCAAACTGAGTTACTGTACTTAGTGATGTACTGTAGTGGCTTTAGAAGACCTACTGTCTAGCAAAGAGAAGAACTTAGCTCACTAATAAGGGGAGAATTGGAGATACTCTTTCTAGGTGTGTGCATCGAGTCACTGTGATTTTATTCTGTTGTGCAAAGGTCATAAACTTTTCTCATAGTGAGCATAATATAATTATTTCAATCTGTATAACTAGTGATTCCCCTAACAAGGGGCTACTTTATGCTTATTTACATTGTGCAACAATATTTCCTGTGAGCCCTGTGCTCTGTAAGTCTTTTGTTCTCCTGCTTTTGTGCTCAGCATAAATCAGAACAATCTCCTATGCTCAGTAATATCATGTAATGTGCTATTTCATCACATGTTACAATGCTTTGAGCATGTTATCCTCACACAGGTGTTTTGACATACTGCATGTTGATTTCCAAATTCCTGATACTGCAGTGCTTCCTCAAATCCAGCAGACTTGTATACAAATATGCTGAGAATTGTAAGAAGGTCTTTGGAATATAGAGGATCACCTGTGCATTAGACTTCATGTTTAGGGCATTTGAAAGTCCTGTTTCCTTCTCGGTAAGAAACAGGCTCCTTGAATTTGATATAATTGGCAGGTTCCTTGTACTTCAAGCTCTGATGTTTAGGCTTTGTGAATGAGAACTAAGCAAAAGCTAAACATTCATGCCAGTTCAGGATATTTTCTTCTGAAATGTCTCTTATTTGACAGAGTTTGGTATTGCATTTTTATGGGGATTTCCGAGGTGCCATTTCATGTTTTTCTATGTGTCTTTACAGGAACTGACAACAGCTTTGGAGGAGAATCCAGATGATGCCAAATATTATTGTCAACGAGCTTATGCTCATATTCTTCTACAGAAATATGCTGGTAACATCTTCAGACAACACAGAATCCTCTTACAAGTGTATTATGACATGTTCTTTACAGAAGATGTCTTCAGTCTGCAGCCAAATATAGTAATAACAGAAAGTGTTAGCTGTAACTTAGTATGCTGCTTCTAGACTTAGGGTATTATTTTATAGTTTTCTTTGCCTTTGTTTTGTTTCTGCAAAACTTCCAGTGAATTGGGTACTCTGCAGTCCCAGCTTTCCATTTGATTGTAGCCTATCTTGGCAGATTTTTTTTTTTTTTTAAGTAGACTTCTTAGGCAGATCTTAAGTTTTGTGTTGTAAGTATCTTCCATCCTTACATTTTTTGTAGAGACTGAATCCTGTCATGGTAGGAATGTGATAACTGAATAATGCCTGGGAAAAAGATTAACTGAATAACTAAAGGTTTGATCTATTTTTTCTTTCCAGTGAAAAACAAACAGATTCACACTTCAGATCTAAGTAGAAGATTTGACTAAATGAAAGTCATGCTTCATCTTACATAGAGCTCTGTAGCTGAATGAAGGGTTCATCTATAGCAGTTGTGGCTAGATTTAATTGAAACAGTGTGATTTGCGTGCAAGCTAAGAAAGCTAACATAGTACACCTTAAAAAAAATGCACTACTAAAAGACTCACAGTTCACTGCTTTTTATAATATATTATTATGTTCCTCACCTTTAAACTGATTTCCAACAGATGCAGTTGCAGATGCAAAGAAGTCCTTAGAACTCAACCCCAGTAATGCTGTAGCGCTCCTTAGAAAAGGGTACGTATCATATATTGTGCTTTGGAAATATTGTGATAATCTGTAGGGCAATACTAGTATTTGGATTATGGCTCTGTACAAACTTTTTGCAACACCATGAATGAATAAAGTTAATGCCATGCTGCTTGTAACCCATCCATAATAAAGCTGGGGTTATAAGAAGCAACTGAGTGGGGTGATTATCTTAACATTCTAGCCATTTCAAAAACATACCTCTTCGGTGATTTAAATTCTTACATGTGTATTTTTAATCAATATAGTGTGTAAACTAAGGATGTTGTGATCTTCAGAATGTGGATTATATTGAAAAGTAATTACTGTTACCTTGTGTTTTTCTTTGTTCATGTCAGGTTAGGTGAATATCATATTAAAAACTATGCATCTGCTTTAGAGTCTTTCAGAGAGGGACAGAGGTTGGACAGTAAGTATTAAAATTTCTTGTGTGCACAATATTCCTTTACTAATGAGAAAAAGCTTTTTTTAATATGTTCATTGAAAGTGAAGACCAAGGCTAATGAGTTAGGTGCCTAACTTAAGATGTCTGGCTTTTGGGAAGGTTTGTGCAATCACTGCGTGAAGGTGTAAAACTGCTTAAAAATGTTTATCAGAATTCTTACCAGGTAATACATGATTTTTACTTTTTTTGCTTTAGAAAATGGGAGGGTGTTTTCCTGCTTTCTGGAGGTCTTATGAATAAATGGTTGCAATGGTGTGGCATTAACTGTCGTAGAAATGTTTCTGAACAGAACAGGCTCCTTATACATAGCTGGAATTTCTTAGTTGTTAAACCATTTGATAGACTGGTCTTTAGGCAGAACATGCAACTTGATGGGTATTCAAACTGACAAAATGGATTTTCACCTCACATTAGATATCACTTAATTACAGAAGCATGTTTATTATATATGTTTTTTGGTAAAGTGTTGGCTTCCTGGCTGGATTTGCACATGTTTTAGTTTGGGGAGAATTAGAGCTTTTTCTTTTCTAAAAAAATCTGAATTTCTTCTAGAAGTAGGAAAGGAGTAATTCAATACAGAAAGCTTTGGTAGAAGACATTGGGAAGCATACAACAAAGCAATTGCAAGATGGTTGTAACTCTTTTCTCTTCCCTCCTATACTCCATTTAAACCAAAACCCTCTTCTCATTCCGTTCCCTCCTTCCCAACAGCAGAAGAAAATGGTAAGAAAAGCACCTTGAAAGGTTACACAGAGCTAAGTGCACTAATCTGATAAGCGTTGTCATGGTCTCGGATCTTTCTAGTGTGTTGTCTCATCTGTAACAGTGGCTGGGACCTGAAGGTTCAGCAAAAATGTAATTGCTTTGCTTCCCCCAAATAAGTGATCTGCTCCTCTGATCTAAAACTGGAGTTTCATGGGAGTGTTCTTGCTGCCAAGTGATTGTGCTCCCTCCCACTCTTGTGCTTGTTTAGCCTCTTCTTTCAATGTACTAAGTCTGGAGAAAAGCACTATTTTTTAAGTCTTTTTCCTCTGGGTTAATGTGTTGAAATGGAGCAATGAAGGGTTTGAGTGCTGAAGCCAGCAGAAGTGAAGCAGCAGAGCACTGTTAGGGCAGTGGTAATGGTGGTGGAAGGGGTATGTGGTGGAATTGCAGCAACTGTTAGTTGTGAGCTTAGGCTGCTCTGGAATATGAGTTAAATTATAAGAAGTTTCCTAAAGTTCTTTCAGTTTTGGTAGTTTGGATAACTAGGTAGGCTCCACTAGTTCGTACACTAGAAGGACAAATGTGTCTTTGCAATCTAGCCAAGTTCTCTATTTAGTATCTTCCTGTGAAAGGAGGTGATTCCTTCCAGTGACTTCTGTAGCTTTCCTTACTTGATAGGTGACTTTTCATACATCTCCAAACTCATCACTCCTGAATTTAATTGAATTATTAGTTTCTATTCTTTCATATTCTTGCCCTACCCCAAGCAACCACTATCAATTTGAAGCTTTTCATGTGCATGGATTTTTGTCACCTTTCTAGTTTGTCAGTTGGAGTTGTTCAAAATATAGATTATACACAAAATCTCCTCAGGCCAGAGTATCATTTTTTTCTCCTTCTGTTTAACCTCACGTAGGGTGCAACAACGCACAGAGCTGCAGATACCTTTTTAGATAAGTCAGTGAATACCAGGACCCTCTTAGCCAATTCAGAATCCCTGAAATACAGCACAACTTTTTCCTGTGTTGAATTGTTTGACTTCTACCTGTTTGAATTTAATTTGCCATTGTTTTGCTGCTTACCCAGTTGAAGTGTTTCTGAAACTCACCAGTCCTTCCTGATTACTCTCTCATCTGAAGATAGTTTCTGCTGTGCTTCCCATATCTTGTTAGAAAATTCTGTGACCTGCTGTGAGATGAGGAGTCTCTTGAAGGGCTTTTCAAAAATACAGATTTTTTTTTTTTTTTTTAGTTGATTCTCTTCCATATATTACCTAATTTGCTGGCAAGTTTATGTCAGTAACAGAATATGCCTTTGCAGTTCTGTGGTATGTTTGATGGATCCCAGGTGAAAACAATTGTGACCGTAAGTGTTTTGGCAAAACAGTTAACTTCCAGTTAAATGCCACTAGTGCCAAATGAACAAAGCACAGAGGGGAAGTTTGTCACATACTGTGAAGCTGTTCCTCCCTCAGAGAGGATTGCTATGGTGGGGAATTCTTTGCTCGCGAGGCTGGTTTCTGTGCCACGCGAAGGGGCAGAAGTACACTGGTGTAAGGGCTGTTTAAATCTTCATCTGGAATGCTAACAATGAGCTTCCTACTTGTGCTCATTACTGGTAGGACTGACAGGCCCAGGGTACCACAGCAAGCTTCCTGTTACCCACCTACAGGGATATCTGAATAGTGCTTGACGTGATGAATTGTTGAATGTGCAACGTTTCTTTACTTTTTAAAATAACATTAGGAAGCAAGATTCCTTTCATTCAACCATGACTAGATGCATGTGGATTTTTGGAGTTCATTAGTTTGCCTTAGATTGAAGAAGCAGTGTGATCTGTTACTCTTCAGTATGTTATGTGGATTTAGGGCAATTATACTCAAATTTTCTTGGTTTTTTGCTGTGACCACCTGATGAATTTAGTAAACGTGGAATGTGTCAACTTCTTAAAGAAATGTCTTAGTAGGTACTTCTCTTGTATTCTAAGAGTTAGCAGTCGATCTTCAGTAAGTGAAGATGCGGTTAAGTTTTCTGAACTAGAAAGTTGTTAATAGAAGTTGTTGTTAAGTTCTTTGGGAGGGTAATGCAATTATAGAGCACAAAAAAATATTTCTTTTACCTCAAATTATAAAATGTGCTGGGATGCAGGGAAAGAGGCAGTGGTTGGTGAGGGGGATCTTCTAGGAGAATAGGAGAGTGGAACTGGCACCTATGTATTCCTAACACTCCTGAAACTTCATATGTGCTTGTAAAGTTTGTGTGAAACCACCAGGAGAAAATACTTGGTGTTTGTGAAAAGTTGTGCAACTTTGGGTTGTTCTCAGAACAGACTGTCTCTTCTGATACTTCTCTAGGGAGGAAGAACTGACTGAGTGTTTGAAAAAACAATTTTAAGAGTAATGGAAAAATGTGTAAAACTGTACTTCCTGCTTTCCAAACAGTTATATAGAGGTTGAGCAGACTGGAAAGCAATAGTGTATTTGGGTCAGTTCAGACAAAATCTAGTGTCCTACAAATTAATTTGAAGTTAATTAAATCTAACAGAGTTAAATAGTAGAGTTGTATAAAAATACTTAAAGCTTAACTGGAATGACAGAGGTTACAAGAAGATACTAGGAAATAATACCATTTTTTAGTAAACTGATGTGAGATTGGGATGAATTTGTTTCAACTGTCAGTTGTGAGGAATTGTTCTTATGCAATACATGTAGAGCTTGAAGAGTGTTAATGTTACTGTGTTTGATCTCTTCTAGATGTAGATGATACCTTTACTATTTGGATTAAAAGATGTGAGGAAACACTAAATGGTAAGAGAAACCATATTTACTTGATAAGGGATTCGATATGCCCTGTGCTTTGAAGCTGTGTCATGTTTTTCAAAGATTTACAGCTTATCTCTTACTTACAACAAAAGAAATTTTTGTTTTAAAAAAAGTCACTTTTTCCTATCTCTTGTTTCTCTCAGAGTATACATCCTGAACATTTCTATACTTCAGATTTAGAGGAACGTTAATATTGGGGTTTTAGTGTAATAATTAGCTGGGACAGAGAACTACCTATTTAAAGTTCAGACATTCATAATTAATTTTAACTCACTTTCATATACAGCTGTTAGCGAATTTTAACTGTGGAAGCATGTGTCAACTTGCTTTGTAAAAACAGCATCAAAATCAGTTTCCAAGCCTTGCAGAATATAAAGTTGGAAAGAGGTGGAAATTTGGGGATTTTACTCTGATTCCATGTGGAGAGTGCCTTAGTCAGGTGCTAATTGCTGCTCTGGTGTCTTATCTGTGGTAGTCAGTGAGTGTGAGTATAGTTTGCTTTCATACCTTCCTACAAACTGACACCCCCGGCAATGAATTCATCCACCGTCCTTAAACTGCTGGTGGATTTTAATGAGATACAACACAATAACTGATGTAGTTTTTTCTTTCACTTGTGACTTCCTCCCTCTTTGTGGTGCACACTGGAGAATGGGGCAGTAGAAATAATAGAAGTTTAGTCAACCTGTTGTCTAAAAACCAAATAGAGGAGAATCTCTATTGTGTAGGAATGAACCTGCTTCATGATACATTTTTGCCGGGTTTATTTTTATATAGAGAAATTAGATAAGTGATTGGCATGCACAGTCTTATTTGCAAGGAGTTATCTTGGGTGACAACTTTTTCTGCTGTCTCAAGGAAAGAGGTTATAATACACATCTTTCTCTAATGTCATAATTACTTTTTGTAGTGTTTTGTCTGATTCAACTCAGTTGTCCTGGTTTTTTATCTTGAATATTCATTCCTGTCTTTTCTTTTTTGAGCTATTATCTTAGTTCTCTGATACACCAGGAAAAAAAAACCAAAAAAAACCACAAAAAACCAACCCCAAACCCTCTGATTTTTTAATTACAACTTAATATTATTTTTTTATTAATCTTTATCTCTTTTTAGCAGTATGCATTATAAAGAAGCAAAGGGAAAGGTTTTTTTCTTTTCAGCTCTATTTAATCTGAAATGTTTTAGGGAAAAAATATTTAGAAGAGGAAATACTGAGCTATAGTTTAGATCCAAGTATATTTAAGGTCATATAAGTGAATTTCTCTGCCAGATTTCCATCTCATTCCCCAACTGTGTTTGCCTAGCATGAGATACAGATTTGATGAGAACTTTGTGCTGTTCCTGTGGATCTATGATAAACCTAGTACAGACTCGGGGAAGTGATATTTTTTAAAACTTTTGTTTGCTGTGATGTTGCTTTCATTAAAAAAGATCTGTATAGGTTTCTGATAAGCGAGGACAGTAATCTAAAGTTTGTTGCTTCTGTTAATCAGAACATGCTTTATATTACAGTTGTTCCTTTGCACAAGTTGCTGATTGAAGTCTGATTTAAAAAGTAGAGTGTCATAAAAGCAAAATACTAGAGGTAGAACTGGCATGTTATTAACTCTTCTACTGTTGAGACTGGAATAAATGCAGAATGTCTGGAGTAACTGAAGAAAGCTAGAATAAGTATATGCCTTGTAAGTTCAGTTTGCCTTTTTCTGAAAGTGCAACTTTTTTCTTTCTGCAGCATCACAGACAGAAGTGGTAAGATGTTTTCCTTAATATATTTACTGTTTCAATTCCTTTGTTAAGCTAGAGCATACTTCTAGGCTTCACTGGCTTCTTACAACTTTCAGGCTTTAAAAATTATCTTTTCTGTTGCATTCAGTTCTGAAGGATTTAATTTTCTTCTAAACGTGTTCTTTTATTTGAGACCAAGGTTGCAAAATTTGAACCCTGAAACCTCTTAGGAGTGGCATACAAATCTCGCAATTACTATGCACTCATTAAAGTAAATTTTAACTTTGTTGCTTGCAGTTTGTGGCCTAATTCTACAAATTAACCAGCTCATCTTGTCAATGCTAACTTGCTTGTGACTGCTAGGAAGTAACTTTTTTCTCCAGTAGCTTGCAGGTGGTTTATGCGGACTTTTTTCTGCTGTAACTTGTTCAGGTTTCAGTTTACTTTTTTTTGTAAATTGGAAAACTTCAGAAGAAATGTTGAAATTGACACCACCCCCCCCTTTTTTTTTTTTGGAGACAAAAATGGGAATTTGCATTGGATGTTCTGCTCCCTCTTTTGTAGTTACTTCAATTTTTTTTACATTTTAAGAATAGGATAGAGGAGAAAAGTGTACAGAAAACATGATGGGTGTATGTAAAGACAAATCTTACAGCTAAAAGGTTTTTATGTTTAACAGTTATACCCTAAGTTCTCAGATCTCCTTCAGGTTTCCATCACGACTTTAAGATTAGCAACATAGCCACTGTGTGTCTTTAGGTATACTTCTTATCCAGGAAGAAAATGAGTTAAAACTGAACTTACTGCTATTTATAAAATGTCTGACCAATATATTCTAAGTTACAGACTGATCTATTTAATGTAAGTTGAAACTTTTTAATTATTAATCTGGCATAAATGGCTAGGAGAACAGTGAAGAGCTTCACCTGTAAGTTAATGCACATACATAAATCAAGAAAAGGAGAGTAATCAGTCTGAAAATGATTTGTCTTTGAAAAGTACTTCATGGTATATTTTCACTTACACTGATGTAATTTTCTTTCCAATGGAATATGCTTCAACTAGAATACCCAGCAGCAGCCTCTGCCACCAAAGATCAAGTAAGTTGACTTTAGCTTTACTGTGAGAATTAAAATAATTGACATATAACTGTTCTTTGACTTGGGGATTGAAGAAGCAAGATAATGACTGTAGAAATTCTTTTTCAGTAACTTTAGAACATGGCAGTCTAAGTGAAATGTTTCTCAAACAGTGTCCTTGCTTTTATTCAGACTGAATTGTACTTTCAGGAGACTATTCTTCACTAGGAGAGTGGGGAATGGAGTAAGCATTCTGGCTTCTGTTTCTAGTTCTCAGGCTGAGCTTAATTCAAAGACTGCCCCACTGTGCCTAGTATACGTAATGTTTTTGAGAGGCTTTTAAGATCCTGAACTAAAAAGTGCCATTTAACTTATAGCAGGCAAACAATATTATGAATTGGTTAAGAAAGTGGCCTAATTTTTATATGCTTCCTGATTAAAAATGATTCTTTGTTCTTTAACTACTGATCTTGTCAGTTCTGCAGCTGCTCTGTTAGAGGAAGGGGAAGAAATCTAATTTTGTATGTCTTCTCTCCCCCATTAAACTACACAGTGTACTGTTCCAGCTTTTGGTATTGTTCTGTACATCTTTTTGCAGTCAGTTTTTTCTTCTCTCCTGTTTTTTTTCTTTTTTTTAGATATGACTGGTACCAAACAGAATCTCAAGTAATTGTGACTATAATGATCAAGAATGCGCAGAAGGATGATGTCAGTGTGCAGTTCTCGGAGAAAGAGGTGATTTGTATTGGTTATTGATACACATCCCTAGATTCCCTAAGATGTAGTAATTAAACCAATGAACTTTATCTGCTGCAATAGCATGAAAAAAACTGTACAAGAGGTCTTCTCTCTGAGGTTTTTTTTATGTACCGCTCTGCTGTAGATGTGTGTATGCTCAATCAAGTGAACTGGGATCTCTTGCCATAGCAGTGTCCATAGGATTTATACACAAGCAATAGTGTGGTGTGCATGCTACAAAGGGAACATCTGTTTTTCAGCTGCCTGTGTGTTTGGGGTGGGGGGGAAGTGATCTGGACTTAGTGTTTGAGAATGCATGCATCTGGTGTAGGAATGGACGGAGGCAAGATATTTTAAAAATAGGTATGAATGAGTAATATCTTGCTTTAGGACAATTATAGAAAATGAATGAATGTTGGTGAGTGTTTTTTTTCTTGGTTTTGGCATTACTAAAATTCTTAATGGCAGCGAAACATATATTTCAAGGAAGTGCAGTAATCTATTAGTACCATATGCGGTGCCAGTGATGTTCATGTTTAATTTAGCTGAGAATA